>NW_018743905.1:0-476556 GCF_001683475.1 Chenopodium quinoa | reverse complement strand
CATGAACAGCGCAAGACCAAATTTCTCCACTAAGGGATACCTCAACTCGGCATTTTTCAGTACGTGACTGACAAAGTAGACCGGGAGCTGACAGCCGTCTCTTTCAGCAAGGAGAACAGCGCTTAACGCATGATCAGAGACGGCCAGGTACATGTAGAGTACTTCTTTGGGCAAAGGGCTGACCAGCCTCGGCAAGGAATGCAAGTGAACTTTCAATTTCTGGAAGGCGACCTCAGCATCCGGCCCCCATTCAAACCTTGCCTTTTTCTTAATTGCCTGGAAAAAGTATAAGCATTTGTCGCCTGATCGGCTTAGAAATCTTCCCAAGGCCGCCAGACAACCTGTTAACTTCTGAACCTCTCGGATGGTACGAGGCGACTGCATGTCAATGACCGCATGCAACTTCTCAGGGTTCGCCTCTATTCCTCTCTGATTGATAGGAATCCGAGAAATTTCCCAGACTCAACTCCAAAGACACATTTCTTGGGATTGAGAATGACATGGTGCCGCCTGAGTGTGGCGAAAGTTTCTCGGAGGTCCGACAGATAATCTTTCTGAAGTTTAGTCTTGACAATCATATCATCAATGTATGCCTCGACGTTTCTCTCCCAATCTGATCAAAGAACACAGTGTTTATCATTCGCTAGAAGGTAGCCGGGGCATTCTTAAGACCAAACGGCATGACCGTGTAACAGTATAACCCCTGATCAGTGACGAAGGCCGTCTTCTTCTGATCTTTTTTCCATAAAGGAATTTGATGGAAACCAGAGTAGGCGTCCATAAAGCTCATCAAAGCATGGCCGGCTGTTGAGTCGACCAGGTTATCAATTTTAGGCAGAGGGTAACTGTCTTTGGGGCACGCCTTTTTTAAGTCTGTGTAGTCTACACACATTCGCCAGGTGCCATTCGGCTTTTTAACAAGCACCACATTTGCAACCCAGTCTGGGAAGTAACATTGCGAACGAACCCTGCATCAAGTAATTTTTAAACTTCGGCGGCTGTCGCCTGACTTCTTTCTTCGCCATGGTTCCGCTTCTTCTGCCGTACCGGCTTCTTTTTCGGATCCACGGCCAGTTTATGTACCGCCAGATCAGGACTAATTCCTGGAATTTCATGGACTTCGAATGCAAAGATGTCCTTGTATTCTTTCAATAGTTTGTGAAAGTCGTCACCTAGGACTCTCAGAGCAGTCGTCCCAACTTTGACTGTTCGGTCAGGACGCGAGTCGTCTAGGATCAGATCCGTATGCTCACCAGCCGGCTGAGGACGGAATTCATCCGACCGCTCCTCTGCCAATGATTGCTATATTCTGTCCTTTCGCGCGGCCCCCGTCTGGGATGCCTTTCTCTTCTTGCCGCCTGCTTGTTGAACAGGCGCACTCTCCTTGACATTGTCAAGGTCTGTTTTTCCACCACTCGACCCAATGGCCATAACAGTGGGCTTGACATCCGAGAGATAGCACTCTCGGGCCATCCTCTGATCTCCCCTTAGGGACCCCGACTGTTCCATTATCCCTCTCAAACTTGAGCAACATAAGAGATGGGATTATAACAGCCTTGGAATTATTCAGGGTTGGTCGTCCCAGAATCATGTTGTAGGCCGAGAGTTCTTTTACTACCAGGAACCGGACTACCATGTGTCGTCCTTCCCTTTTTCGCCCAGACGGATGGGTAAATCCACTCGTCCCACTGGGTGGACGACTCCTCCTCCAAACCCTACTAAAGGGTGGGAGGCCGGATGTATGCAATCAGTCTGATATTTTAGTTTCGACAGACATTTGCTACTGATGAGATCTGAGGAGCTTCCAGTATCTATGAGGATTCGGCCAACTCTTTGATTGGCCACTTTACATTCAATAACGATAGGGTCGTCATGCGGCCCTCTTACCCCTCCTAGATCTTCTTCAGTAATGACAATCTCAGGAAATGAATATTTGGAGGGCCGTTCTTGGTGAACGGAATTTACATCTAACCGCCTGATATTGTCTTTGTTGCCCCTAATAGTGGGGCCGCCTCCTGAGAAGCCGCCTACAATGGTGTAGACGACTGCATCATCTGTATCGGAGCTGTCGGCCTGTTGATTCTTTTTTGTCGACTGCTTTTTTGAGGAAGTGTTCCTCGTAGATTTCTTAACATAAGTGTCAAGATCACCTTGTTCAGCCAGGCGGTCCAGATACCGCATGAGACTGATGTATTCATTGGTGTGATGACCAACATCTTCATGATAAGCACAGAATTTATCTTGGTTCCGGTTGTTTGCAGAAACCCTTCATGGAGACCAGCTTCTCAATTGAGATCCGTCCCTTGATTTCCTTTAGGATAAACTGGCTATCCTTGTTAAACGCATACTTTGGGGAGTATGGTTTGAATTCTTTTTTTCTTTTTTCTAGGCCGGCTGTTTAGAGGAATCAGCCGCCCAGACCTCTTTTCTTTTCTCGTCTTTGTTTGACGACTGTTTCCTGTCGTCCTTCTCTTTTGTTGAACCTTTTCCCGTCAGACTGTTTTACCGTACAAAGATCAGTCGCCTGTATATAGGCTTCCGCTTCAATCAAGGCCTCTTGAAGAGTCCGCCACCCTCTTTCGGACCAAATCAAATTTGAAGGTCGACCCGTCTTTGAGAACCTCTGAAAAAGTCAGTATAGGCTACTTCCATCCGGTAACCCTTGAATATGTATTCTCATCAGGTTAAACCGCCTGATGTAAGAACGAAGCCCCTCCTTCTCGCCCTGCTGAATTGTTCCTAAATCAAGGGTCGTCTTCTTCGCAGGGATGTTCATGGCGAAGTTGGAGGTGAATAAGTAAGCAAGCGTCCTGAAGCTATTTACACAACCAGTCGGCAGGTTGCCGAACCATTGTTGTGCGATTCCTTTGAGAGTCGCTGGGAAACACTTGCACCAAGTGGGATCATTACAACCCTTGAAGGTACATCAGGTTGGTGAAGGCCATAAGATGGTCTTCTGGGTTAGTAGTGCCGTCATAGGCGCCTACTAATACATTTTTCACTTTGGCCGGCTGAGCGGCTTCAGTAATTTCCTTGGAGAAGGCCGACGGCTGTTCACCAAGTCTAAGCAAACCGTAGCTGCCAGTCCATAGGTTGGACGTTTTTTGCTGCATGTCCACCAAAACGGAGGTGGCTGTAAGAAATATTGTTGTTGCGGCACAAAGGGTAAGTTTTGGTACCGCCTGGTCGCTATGAAAGCCAAAACTGACGGGAGGTGCCGCCTGACTGACTCTCATGATACGACTGCGTATGCCTCATTGAGGTATTTCGCAGACTGTCTTGGAAGTTTGAAGTAGAGGCCGACTCTGACAATCGGTCACTCTTCTTCTGCTCTAGCAGTAGCCGAGCGTCTGTGTATGATTTCCTCGACCCGTCCGCCTGAATATGACGAACAGGTTTCCTATTTCCTGGAGTAGGGAAAACGGTATTTTGTGAAATCAAGGGCAGTCGGCTCCCGCTTCCTAGATTTAGGATGAGGAGTCGCCTCTCGCCCTTGAACTGGCTTCCTCTTCAGTGAAGTGGAAGGTTTCTTAGCCGACTGCTCCTTGTCAGAGCAGCGCGGCTTCTTGTTGATCAACTCTTGAATTTCTCCCTTGAAGTCCCTCATGAAGGTCATGAGTTCGTTCCTTGTGATGGGAGCAGACCCATCAGTCGGCTGCTGCTGAACAGGCGGTGTGCCTGCTGGCTCACTTCCAGTTTGAAGATGTTCCCGTTCCCTCCATTCTGTATGACGGGTACGTCGGGCCCTTAGGGTCCCGTCTGAAGCTGTGTGAGCTTCAACTTCAAATTCACCCTCAGTATCGTGGTCCGACTGAACTTGAGGGTCGTCTAGGGGACGCCTCTCTTCAGGAGTCGGTACAGACTTGGATGCCATCTCAGAAGTACTCTCCCCACAGACGGCGCCAAATGTTTCGGGGTTTTCTGATGTCCTGCGGGAGAGTTACAATTCCGAGACTGGAACCAGACGCCTGTACCTGCAAAACAACGAAGACTCCTGGTGGTGGGAGCTCCGCCTCCAACGGTCAAGTTAGTACTTGATTAAGGAGTAATTAATGCGGAAATGAAAGTGATTGGGTCTCTCTAGGTGAGAGTGTTTAATGTAGGTAATCTGATTTGTTAGCGTGATCAGCCTGTTATCTCTGTAATCCCCCCTTAATGAGGATTAAGGGAGGTATTGATAACCTTGGGAAACGTGCCAATCCTAGGTTTAGGTTAACCTAGGCTGATTGGGCTTCCCTCGGAAGTTGGCCTGGGTGGCTGATGAGTGACATTTATGTCGCTCTTAGGATAGTCTTTTCTAGTAGTTTTAGTAATAATTCGGTCCATTTCAATATGTTTTTGCTATGATCCGCCCATTTCGAGTATTCTACCTTTGTGGCGCGTAATGTGTATTCATGTGGTTTAGGTAGTTTATACTCCCCTCCCCTTTCGTTGTATTACGCCTTGCCTTCCTGTTCCATGATTGCAGGTGTATGCCGTTGATTCGGAGATGGAAGGAACAAGGGCTAAACGGGAAGAAATCCAGACCAGACAAATGGCGCGGGCGCGCCACCTGCAAGCGCGGGCGCGCATCCCTTGAGCGCGGGCGCATTGATGAGATGGACCAACCATTAAATACCCACTTTGGAGCGGGCGCGCATTTCGAGGAGCGGCCGCGCCATCATTTAACGCGCGGTCGCGCCATTGTTGGGCGCGGGCGCGCCTGTCTGCTGCTGATTCAAATCCCGATTTCAGCCCAAGTTAAAAGAGGGAGGCAAAAACGGCTAAAGGGGGGACAACATTCTATCATAGGGATTTTATTTATTTCAGCATAGAACCTTAGAGGAGAGTTTATGGAAGGAATTTTTCTAGGGTTTTGTTTTAGCCACTTTTGTATTGAACAATCTTGATAGTTTTTAGTGTAATTTTCATTGTCTATCAACATTAGTTTTACTCTTAGTTTTTGAAGAAGTAGTTTTGCAACATTGATGGATGGTCAAGCTTGGAGATTGAATGATGTATGGCTCTTTATTTGGATTTCAATGAAGGTTTTGATATATTTCTCTCTTTTCTCTTGTTTTTATGATTAAAGTTTCTACCTTTGTTAGTTTAGTTGATAAAAACTTTGTCTCTCTTACTATTTCATTGGTTATAATGTTGCTTAGTATGATTGTAGTTGTAGTTATGACTAGTGAGTAGTTTCTTGTTGCTAGGGTTTGGTGAAGATATGCTTTGAGTTTGATGTATGCTAGGCTAGGTTAATTTGGAATATTTGTGATTAAATCTTCCTTGTGCTTATACTTATTAGCCACTCCATGTTTATGGCCATACGCATGTTGTGGTTGAATGACGTAAACTAAATCGTGACGATAGTGCGACTTAGGAATAGTCATTAGGTGATTGATTATTGCATGACCTTAGCTTGTATACCTTACGACGATAGTGTGAGTGTATGCTAGCTAGGAAAGCTCTTAATCCCGATAGGTGGTTAGATGGTATTGTTGGTATTGCCTTGTATGAGATATTTGGTTTGCATGTAAACCTATTTTCCGATGCCTACCTTCGTTGAATTCATAGCATGTTTGATCCTTCCCCCTAGTGCTTGTTTTAATTGTTATTCTATCCCTCTTAGTCATTACTTTACCCACCATACTTCTTGATCGAATTAGATTAACATTAGGAGATAAATAGCGGTGCTTAATCGTTTCCCTGTGTTCGACCCTTGACTTGCCTCTATACTCTTTTAGTTGCATGTTTAGGACTACAAATATCATTTGATAGAGGTGTCTTAGTAACGACCTAAAATACCGCCTGTCAAATTGGCGCCGTTGCCGGGGAGACGGTTTCCATTGTGTGTTTATTTTCTTGTTGAGACTAGTTCTTTTCTATTCTTTTGTTTTTCCATATCTTGTCAGTGCTCACTTTCTGCTTAGCTTTGTATATGCACAGGAGGCCTAATTTCTCTAGGCCTTTGGTGTCCATAGACCTCGAGCTAGAGCGTACTCTAGCCCAATTGAGGAGACAAGCAAGGGAGAGAGATGAAGACCCACTTCAAGAGGAAGTGAGAAGCTCCCCTGCCCCATCTTCACCCACTTCAAGTGAGGAGAGCGAACCATCCACAGGCTCAATTCCCAACCCATTTGCCCAATACCATAATCAACAAAGCATGGCTGGATCGGGAAACATGGGTGATCAAAGGTCACTAAAGCAACTTGGAGCACCCGAACCTTATGCCTCTCAAAGTGGGATCCTAGCCCCCACCACTCAAGCAAACAATTTCGAGATAAAGCCTAATTTCATTTCAATGATAGAGAAGAGGCAATTTACCGGTGGGAAATTTGAGAATCCCCATGAGCATCTCAAAGAGTTTCTCAAGTATTGTGACACTATCAAGATCAACGGAGTCTCCCAAGAGTACATAAGATTGAAGATGTTCCCGTTCTCACTCATGGGAGCGGCGGAACATTGGTTGAACAAGGATGTCCCCCCCGGCTCCCTCACGACTTGGAATGAGGTAACTACGGCGTTCCTAGGAAGGTTTTACAATCACAAGAAAACCGCCGAGGCTCGCTCAAAGATTCAAAGTTTCCGCCAAAGAGGTGGAGAGTCTCTTTGTGAGGCATGGGAGAGATTCAAAGAGTTACAAAGGCAGTGCCCACACCATGGGATTCCTAATTGGCAAGTTCTCCAAACATTCTACGGAGGACTCTCCCCTCAAAGCAAGACTAGCCTTGATGCCGGAGCCGGAGGCCCAATCATGAACAAAAGGGAAGATGAAGTGGAGAGTATCATAGAAGATGTTGTGCGCAATTATGAGGATTGGTACGAAGGTGAGAGGGAAGCCACTTCTAGCAAAGGAACGATACAATCCGTCGAACAAACCAATGCCATCACAAATCTTTCCAACCAAATGGCAAAGATGGCGAAACAAATGGAGGAGTTCATGAAACCAAGTTCTCAAAATACTTCCTCCCCTTCTCCCAAGGGAGGCCATGGTATGAGTCCTTCTACTTCTTCTCCCTCTAATTACAATGCCATGCCTCCCGGTTGTATGTTTTGTGATATATGTGGAGGCTATGATCATAATTCTCAGCAATGTATGTCCATAAGTGAAGGTCCCCCTCCCCATGAAAATGATGATAATGTTGAAGACGTTAATGCCATGAATTTTGTGCCCCGTGAGGGAAATAATGGAATGCGGCCCAATTGGAATCAAAACCTAAACCGTGGTTGGAATCAAAACCAAGGTTGGAATCAAAGTCAATGGAATCAAAGTGGTGGTGGTTATGATAACCAAGGCCAAGGTAGGGGAAACTCTTCCAATTACAATGGAAGAAGCTACCCAAACCAAAGACCTAATTGGAATCAAAACCAACAACACTATTCCAACAACCAACAACGTTTTAATTCCAATCAGGGTTCTGGGGGTAATAGACCTCAAAATGCTTCTACTTTCTCACAAAATAGTAGACCCCCCGGTTTTGACCAAGTAAGGCCCCATTCTCAAATTCCCCCTACTCAACCCCTCCAAATAGAAGCCCCTCCGGATCCTATGATGACTATGCTTCAAAATTTCATTAAAAATCAAGAAAACCATAATAAAAGTCAAGAGGAAGAAAAGAAACAAATCAAGGCACACATGAAAATGCTTGAGACCCAAATCTCTCAAATTGCCCAACCAAGTTCTTCATCCTCCCCTTCTTCATCTTCTTCTTTACCTAGCCAAGGTGTCAACCCCAAGTCTATGTATGCCATTACTACTAGAAGTGGGAAGATCCTTGAGAGTGATCTAAATGTTGAGAAGAGTCCCGATGTGAGGATAGGACTTGAGGTTGAGGATGAGTCATCAAGAGAGAATGAGATTCTAGAGGGAAGTGCCGGAAAGAATGAGAGGGGTGAGAAAGAGAAAGAGAAGGAACCCGAAAAGGAGAGCACCAAAGATCAAACATCTTTACCCCTTAATCTCCAACCTAGGAATGTGAGGTTACCTTTTCCCCAAAGATTTGCTAGGTCTAGGCTTGATGTCCAATTCGGAAAATTTTTAGATGTAGTAAAGAGCTTGCATGTCTCTATACCCTTTGTGGATGCTATGAAAGAGATGCCACACTACTCTAAATTCCTAAAAGACCTCTTGAATTGAAGGAGAGAAGTTGAAACCGTTAGCTTAACCGCAAATTGTAGTGCTATTCTCTCTAGTAAGCTACCAACTAAATTGCAAGATCCCGGTAGTTTTTCCATCCCTTGTTCTATCAATGAGGTTCATTTGGGGAAAGCTTTGTGTGACCTAGGTGCTAGTGTGAGTTTAATGCCTTTCTCGGTCTACCAAAAGCTTAATGTGGGAAACCTTTCACCTACAAACATCACCCTCCAACTAGCGGATAGGTCCACAAAATTGCCTATAGGGAAAGTAGAGGACATACCCCTTAGAGTTGGTAAGTTCACTTTTCCGGTGGACTTTTATATTCTTGAGATGGATGAAGATGAAAGAATTCCTATAATCTTGGGTAGGCCATTCCTAGCTACTTCTAAAGCAATTATTGATGTCAAAGAAGGCAAGATGACCTTGAAGGTTGACAATGATTCTATCGAATTTGATTTGAATAAGGTGATGAGACAACCTTCCTCTAGCAATGAATGCTTTAGAATAGATACAATTGAAAACTTGATGAATGAGTTTAGGTACCCTCATATGCATGCTTCTAATGATCTACTTGAGAATGTTTTGTTGAATGAGAATGAGGTAGGTGATCAAAAGGAGATGCAATTATATGAGGAAATGCTTGATGAGAAAGAGGAGACAACCCCCGACCAAGAGATGCTCCAACCATATGAAGTCTTCCAAGTAGAAGAGGAGGAAATCTCCAATGGTAAGGTAGCTCCGAAGGTAGAATTGAAACCTCTACCTTCGGGCTTGAGGTATGTCTTTTTGGATGCTAATGATACTTTTCCGGTCATTGTCAATGCTAACCTCACGGAAGAACAAACCTCCTCATTGCTTAATGTTTTGAAAAAGCATAGGAAGGCTTTGGGTTATACTCTTGATGATCTCAAGGGTATAAGCCCCTCCCTATGCATGCATAAAATCGATTTAGAGGAGGGTGCTAAGCCGTGTAGGCAACGGCAAAGGAAACTTAATCCTTCCATGCAAGAGGTTGTGAGAAAGGAAGTTTCCAAGCTACTTGAAGCGGGGATTATCTATCCAATCGCTCATAGTGATTGGGTGTCCCCGGTTCATGTAGTGCCGAAAAAGGGAGGTATGACGGTAATGGTCAATGATAAGCAACAATTGGTCCCAACTCGGCTTGTTACGGGTTGGCGTATGTGTATTGATTACCGCCAATTAAATGCCAACACTTCCAAAGACCATTTTCCATTACCGTTCATCGACCAAATGCTTGAGAGGCTTACAAAGCATGTCTTTTATTGCTTTCTTGATGGTTATTCGGGATTCTTCCAAATCCCAATTGACCAAAAAGATCAAGAAAAGACCACTTTCACTTGTCCCTACGGAACTTTTGCTTACCGTAGGATGCCTTTTGGTCTTTGTAATGCCCCGGCTACCTTCCAAAGATGCATGATGTCAATTTTTAGTGAAATGATCGAGGAAGAAATGGAAGTTTTTATGGACGACTTTTCCGTTGGTGGAGGCACGTATGAGAAATGCCTAATGAATTTATCTCGTTGTTTAGAAAGGTGTGAGAGTGCCAACTTGGTGCTCAATTGGGAGAAATGCCACTTCATGGTGGAAAATGGCATTGTTCTTGGCCATAAAATCTCCCAAGCGGGCATCGAAGTTGATGGTGCGAAGGTTGATGTGATTGAGAAGCTTCCTCCTCCCACAAATGTGAGAGAAGTGAGGTCCTTCCTTGGTCATGCCGGCTTTTACCGCCGCTTCATCAAAGATTTCTCTTTGATTGCTAAGCCTCTCACATCTCTCTTGCAACAGGATAAAGAATTTGTATTTGATGAAGCTTGTCATGAGTCATTTTGCAGGTTGAAAAAGGCTCTTTGCACCGCCCCCGTAGTCCAAGGACCGGATTGGTCTCTACCATTCGAGCTAATGTGCGATGCAAGCGACGAGGCCATTGGATCAGTTCTAGGACAAAGAAAGGATGGGAAACTTCACGTTATATACTATTTGTCCAAGACTCTCAATGATGCTCAACGGAATTATACAACTACCGAAAAAGAGTTTTTGGCGGTTATCCACTCATTTGAGAAGTTTAGAACCTACCTCATTGGTTCTAGGACAATAGTGTATACCGATCACTCGGCTCTCAAATATTTGATAAGTAAGAAGGAGGCCAAACCGAGGTTGTTGAGATGGGTCTTGGTCCTTCAAGATTTTGATTACGAAATGAGAGATAAGAAGGGAGCCGAGAACGTGGTGGCGGACCACCTCTCTAGGTTGGGAGGTGCAAGAATACATGAAGACGATTTGCCAATTGAAGATGCCCTTATGGATGATGTCTTATATGCTCTTGAGGCAAAATCGGAGCCTTGGTATGCGGATATTGTGAACTACTTGGCTTGTAGTGCCATACCTCCGGATTTCACTCCTCAACAACATCGAAGGCTCAAGTATGAAGCAAAGAAGTATATATGGGATGACCCCATGTTGTTGAAGAGAGGGGTGGATGGACTTTTGAGAAGATGTGTTCCTAATGAAGAGTTCCAAGATGTGCTCTCAATGTGCCACTCATCCCCTTGTGGTGGTCATATGAGTGCTCAAAAGACCGCTTCCAAGGTTTTGCAATGCATGCTCTTTTGGCCGTCTCTATTCAAAGATGCTTGGCAATTTGTTAAGACTTGTGATAGGTGCCAAAGGACGGGGAACATATCAAGGCGTGATGAGATGCCCCAAAATCCGATTCTTGAACTAGAAATTTTTGATGTTTGGGCAATTGACTTCATGGGCCCTTTCATCTCATCCCAAGGAAACCGGCACATTCTAGTTGCCGTTGATTATGTCTCCAAGTGGGCGGAAGCCGTGGCATCTCCCACCAACGACTCGAAGGTGGTCATAAATTTGTTCAAGAAAGTCATCTTCCCAAGATTCGGTGTTCCTAAGGCAATCATAAGTGATGGAGGCTCACACTTCAAGCACCATGCATTCAACAAGCTTCTTTCAAAGTATGGTGTATCGCACAAGCGAGGCCTTGCTTACCACCCCCAAACAAGTGGTCAAGCGGAGGTCACAAATAGGGAGTTGAAAGTGATCTTGGAGAAGATCGTTGCTAGAACAAGGAAGGATTGGTCTAGTAAGCTCATTGATTCATTGTGGGCATATAGGACCGCCTTCAAGACTCCTATAGGGACTACCCCCTATAAGCTTGTTTATGGGAAGAATTGCCATTTACCCGTAGAGATGGAGCACCGAACGCATTGGGCTATCAAGCAAATCAACTTTGATCTCCACAATGCGGGTGAGCAAAGGCTTCTAGAGCTTCATGAGTTGGAAGAGTTGAGAATGAACGCATATGACAGTGCAAGCCTCTACAAAGCAAGAACCAAGGCATGGCACGACGCTCAAATTTCCAAGAAGGAATTTGTGGAAGGACAAAAGGTCCTACTCTACAATTCAAGACTCAAGCTCTTCCCCGGGAAATTGAGGTCTAGATGGAGCGGTCCATTTCAAGTATCCAAAGCCTTTCCTTATGGCTCGGTTGAGATATTCAATGACAAGTACCCTCCATTCAAAGTGAATGGGCACCGTCTCAAGCCATACTATGAGGGTCAACTAATTGAGAAGCCAGAAAATTTATCTCTCATTGATGTTTTCAAGTCACCATGATTCCGTGTGAAGTACGTCAAGCTAGTGACGTTAAAGAAGCGCTTGCGGGAGGCAACCCGGTTTCTAACCTCTTTGATTTTATTTTCTTTCAAATCGCTTGAACTAATCCATCTAACATTTTTCCCAATCAATTTTGATGTAGGTGTGATTGCGTGTGTCCACAAGGAAAGAGAGACAAGAGTAAAGCAAAAATGAGGAATTTTGAGAAATTGTGCTCGAATGAATACTAAAGAGACAGAACCTCAGCGCGATTTGGACGCGGCTGAAGCGCGATCGGCAAGAGCAGCAAGGCGCGGGCGCGCCTGGTTCCATCGCGGGCGCGCCTTTTACATGAATGTAAATTGCTCCCATTCCAGAAAGTAGGAGCGATTTAGGCGCGATTGAGGAGCGGCTCGCGTCATAAAGTAGGCGCGGCCGCGCCTGTTTTAGAGGCGGGCGCGCCAGCTCTTTGGTCTTAATACTCATCCAATTCCAGAGAATAGGAGCGATTTTGTCGCGATTTGTGAGCGGCCCGCGATACCAAAGTGGCGCGGGCGCGCCTATGAAGAGCGCGGGCGCGACAATAGCTTGGTCTGACTTCCAGGGAATTGGAGCGATTTTATCGCGATTTAGGAGCGGGCCGCGTTTACACTGAGGCGCGGGCGCGCCTCCGTAGGGCGCGGGCGCGCCTTTCTGGGTAAAAAAAAAAAATACGGTTTCGTCTTTTGTTCCCGAAATTTCCCTTAAACCCTCACAAACATAACTCTAACCCCTCATTGCCTTTCTCTCCCTTCGCGGCCGCTCCTCACCACCATACTCAAGATCATCTTCTTCCATCCTCTTAAATCAATCATTCTCATAAATCAATCATCCTCAAGCTTCAATCATTCATCTTCTCCGTTTGTTCATCATCAAAGAAAGCATTTAGTCATCCTCAACACCAACCGCATCGAACTCCTTACTACTCAAAACCCTCACCAAATCGACACCAAAACAGCAATTTTCCGCATAAGGGTAAAGGTATTCAATTTCCTTCGTTAATTATTCTCTTTTGATTAATTTTTAAGCAAGGATTTTGATTATCTTAGGTTATTAGCGAAATTTGGTTGATTATTGTTGAAATTACTGCTGGATTTTGTTGAAATTGTTGTTGTTGGTTATTATCTTAGGCTATATTCGTTGCGTTGGTTGGATTATTATTGCTTGAAAACAGGTACATTGTAGTTTTTTGGAGGTTAAGGGTGGAAATAGCCGGAGTTAGCTTTGAAAAGGAGTGAAAACAGAAAAAAAAAGAGAGGCGGGCAGTCATGAGTCTAAGGATTGGTAAGAAGAGAAAAACTGCAAAATCGGGACAATCGTCCCAAAACCCAGAGTCAGACCAACCCAATGCCTTTCCCACCCTAAAATTCTTAAACAAAAGCCACTCCTCCATATACTCCGAAATGAAAAAACGTAAGTTGCGACCTTCTAGGCACTACCATCGTGGAGACATGATAAAACTCGGTATAAATGATGATCTGTGGATTCTTTTTGACAACCTTCGACTAGGGTCATTTATAAACTCCTCATTCATGACCTACCAAGAACCCACATTAGAGTTTTTCTCGTCTTTTCAAGTGGATAGTCTAGAAAATAACGACTTTCGAATTTCTTTCCAACTCTTCAACAACCCCCACACCATGTCATTGGCAGAGTTCAACCGAGCCCTTGACTTTCACCCTGATGCCGACATTCACTACCCTCTTTATGAGAGCTTTAGGGAGTATAGTGAGTACGCTTGGTGGCGTTCCATTTCTGGTAAAAATGAGTTTTACACCCGGACTTCCATAGCCAGTGAGATTTGGCACCCTGCCCTTAGGATCCTACACCGTTTACTAGGGTATTCTATCATTTCTAAACAGGACCTAGGAAAACTGACTAAGGAAGAGGTCCTTTGCCTATGGATAGCCACAAAGGAAGAGCATGCACGGAGGTTGAATTTGGGTTTCCTCTTCATGCAAACTTGCCAAGCCATAGCAAAAGGGAAAAAGCCAGGGGACATACATTGCGGGGCGATGGTCACTAGGTTGGCCACCAAATTAGGTTACACTGACCTTCTACCTCTATGCACGGCCGTAGGTAGTAGTGGGGATATTTACCTTGACTTGGACCAGCTTCGCCGCTCTGATTTTATTACCCCCACGGCAAACCCCAATGCTTTTCGGTGGCTAGTTAGAGGAGCCCACCATTGTTTCCTCCCTAAGCCTCACTTCACCTCCCTCACGCGTCAGTCCTCTAATGTGTGGAGAGTTTTGAGAGATAGCGGGCGAGTGCCCGATGTTGATGGGGACGATGAGGTAGGGATAGGTAATGAGGAGGAGGTTCAGGAGGAGCAGCAGCAGCAGCAGCAGCCGGTTACCCAGCAACCCGCAGGTACAGGTACATTTCAGCTATCTGATATAGCTAGTCAGTTGCAAGCAATTTATGAGTCACAGCAAGGCCACCATCTGCAGCAGCAGGCCCTCTATGACTCAGCTGTGGATCGAGGAGAGATTGCTCCCCCCGTGAACTACCCCAATTGGCCGCCTCAGCACGGCCCTGTTCCTTCTTGGGGGGGAACAATCTCCCCACTTACCCCTACTGGCAAGGTCCTTCCGAGCCTAGTAGGGAGCTCCGCAGCTTCCCAGAGGACGGGCAGTACGATTATCGTGTGCCCGGCGGGTGTGACTTTAGAGGGGACCCTGCTTACCCCTATGTGCATCCTGATCACCCCGCCCCTCTGTATTCCCAGTCCGAGGACGCTCCCTCTGATCCTTTTCCTAGTTGGCAAGAGGATCTTTACAGAGGTCACTACGGTTGGCCGCCGGGCTTTGACGGTGGTTGGGGCCTTTTCGGCCCCCCCAGTGGCTTCACTTATGACGAGCCGCCACGTCGGTTTGGCTCACCTAGTGAGCCCAGCTCTAGTGGCCAGTAGGCTGCGTCCTTGAGTACATCTCTCTCCCCTGCTTTTGTACGCTCATTTTGATGAGTAGGAGATGTACTCTTG
This sequence comes from Chenopodium quinoa, assembly GCF_001683475.1. Lineage (NCBI taxonomy): Eukaryota > Viridiplantae > Streptophyta > Magnoliopsida > Caryophyllales > Amaranthaceae > Chenopodium > Chenopodium quinoa. Next base: position 461,779 of record NW_018743905.1, on the reverse strand, counting down.
GTAGGGAGTGACTTGGCTGGGATTCTTACTTGCTCGCCTGCCGTTCTTTCATTGTTTTCCCTGTACCTTCATGCTGCTGATTCTGCTAAGTTACATGACTGTTTTCTTTGGTTAATTTTGCCCCTGTTCACTAATATTGTTGATGAGTTTCAATGTGGTTTTGATGATGATGCTGTTTTGGGGACGCTTCTCTCGGTTTGATGGATACCGGTGAGTCCGCCCCCCGTTTTTCCTGTCGATGATGATGATGATGATTACTGGTGTTCGCCGACACGGCGATTGACCAGTGCAGGTATGTATATATGGTTCGATGATTTTTGAGGTAATGTTGATTTTGTAGGAGATCTGGAAATTTTGTCAAGGGTAGATTAACTTAATAGACTTGCGTTCTTGAATGTCTTTATTCCTAAGGATTAAGAGTTTCCGCGTTCTTGGATTGCCATTGGTTGACTCTAAAATATGTCTATGCTAAGGTAGTTGTGCTAGAACTCGTAAGGCCCACCGAACCCAAATTCACTTGTTTGTGGTAAGAAGGTGTTGCCCCATTGGGGGATTTGAAGCCCTAAAGGTAGTTTTTGTAACCCGATGTTAGTTTTAATGTTCAAGCCTCCAACACTTATTGTATGAGCGGCATAGGATCCTTACCAAGGCATGCTTAGATCGAGAACTTGTTGTCTAGCTACCCGAGATCGCGACCGAACTATATCTAGGGAGGACAAAGGCATTTTCTTCGGTGACTATTTTGCTATTCTAGGTTTAGCTTTTCTTTTGTTGCTTCCTTGTAATTTCATTTGCATATCCCCCTTGCTAGCCATGTTGAGCCTACACCTCCTTGTTTGTAGCATATTACAAATCCTATAACCCTTCTAGTTCATTTTTCCTCCGTAGAATTGTGAAATTTGAGCCAAGAAAGTTTGTTGTGATTTTGGTTTGATAAGTTGGACGATGATGGTTTGGTATGGAAAGTAAGGTTGTTTTTGATATTTTTGGTGTTTAATAAAAGCAAATGTGAATTCAAAGAAAAAGCCGTCCATAGTTATAAAAGGCACGGACAAATTATTAAAGGTTGACAAAAGCTTGAGCCAAAAAAAAAAAAAAAAAAAAAAAAAAAAAAAAAATTGCCAATTTGCAAACAGATTTTGATGTAGTGTCCTCCCTAATTTGCGCATTGAGGACAATGCTCAATTCAAGCTTGGGGGAGAGATTCTACGCATTTCATTTATAGTTTTGCGAGATTGAGTTGAAAAAGCTTGGGGGAGACGTATTTTTGTTTGGAAATTGGTGATATTCTACGTTGTTTTCGAGAATTGGCGCCATTCTTTGCTTCACAATTAGGATTTACCACCAAATTTTCATGTTTTTTTTTTCTCACCTTTACCTCCTAGCCTACATTACAACCCCCTTTTAAAGTCCTTTCGACTAGGATTGGTTGAGTCACTAGTCGGTGGAGGGAGCTAGATTTCAAGCATATGGAGAGAGCATGACTTGGTAAGATGTCGGGTCACCCTTGTTTCATTTGTTCCGGCTCCTTCGTGGAGTCATGAGATGCTACCTTGAAGGGTGGATTTGAATCCAGATGAGGGAACGCGGTAAGAATGTATGGAATGCGGGTGGAGTGGAGCATGTTAGAGTTCTCTATGCTTAGCATAACTTATCTTTCAATCAACCATTGGCATCCAAAAACGTGCTTACTCTTAGTGCTTAGAAAGATTGCCATCCATCTATGCTTGTGTTTGGATAATCGTTTCTCAATCTTCTTTGCCTTTAGCTTTGCTCGAGGACGAGCAAAGGTTTAGCTTGGGGGAATTTGATGAGTGACATTTATGTCGCTCTTAGGATAGTCTTTTCTAGTAGTTTTAGTAATAATTCGGTCCATTTCAATATGTTTTTGCTATGATCCGCCCATTTCGAGTATTCTACCTTTGTGGCGCGTAATGTGTATTCATGTGGTTTAGGTAGTTTATACTCCCCTCCCCTTTCGTTGTATTACGCCTTGCCTTCCTGTTCCATGATTGCAGGTGTATGCCGTTGATTCGGAGATGGAAGGAACAAGGGCTAAACGGGAAGAAATCCAGACCAGACAAATGGCGCGGGCGCGCCACCAGAGGAGCGGGCGCGCCACCTGCAAGCGCGGGCGCGCATCCCTTGAGCGCGGGCGCGTTGATGAGATGGACCAACCATTAAATACCCACTTTGGAGCGGGCGCGCATTTCGAGGAGCGGCCGCGCCATCATTTAACGCGCGGTCGCGCCATTGTTGGGCGCGGGCGCGCCTGTCTGCTGCTGATTCAAATCCCGATTTCAGCCCAAGTTAAAAGAGGGAGGCAAAAGCGGCTAAAGGGGGGACAACATTCTATCATAGGGATTTTATTTATTTCAGCATAGAACCTTAGAGGAGAGTTTATGGAAGGAATTTTTCTAGGGTTTTGTTTTAGCCACTTTTGTATTGAACAATCTTGATAGTTTTTAGTGTAATTTTCATTGTCTATCAACATTAGTTTTACTCTTAGTTTTTGAAGAAGTAGTTTTGCAACATTGATGGATGGTCAAGCTTGGAGATTGAATGATGTATGGCTCTTTATTTGGATTTCAATGAAGGTTTTGATATATTTCTCTCTTTTCTCTTGTTTTTATGATTAAAGTTTCTACCTTTGTTAGTTTAGTTGATAAAAACTTTGTCTCTCTTACTATTTCATTGGTTATAATGTTGCTTAGTATGATTGTAGTTGTAGTTATGACTAGTGAGTAGTTTCTTGTTGCTAGGGGTTTGGTGAAGATATGCTTTGAGTTTGATGTATGCTAGGCTAGGTTAATTTGGAATATTTGTGATTAAATCTTCCTTGTGCTTATACTTATTAGCCACTCCATGTTTATGGCCATACGCATGTTGTGGTTGAATGACGTAAACTAAATCGTGACGATAGTGCGACTTAGGAATAGTCATTAGGTGATTGATTATTGCATGACCTTAGCTTGTATACCTTACGACGATAGTGTGAGTGTATGCTAGCTAGGAAAGCTCTTAATCCCGATAGGTGGTTAGATGGTATTGTTGGTATTGCCTTGTATGAGATATTTGGTTTGCATGTAAACCTATTTTCCGATGCCTACCTTCGTTGAATTCATAGCATGTTTGATCCTTCCCCCTAGTGCTTGTTTTAATTGTTATTCTATCCCTCTTAGTCATTACTTTACCCACCATACTTCTTGATCGAATTAGATTAACATTAGGAGATAAATAGCGGTGCTTAATCGTTTCCCTGTGTTCGACCCTTGACTTGCCTCTATACTCTTTTAGTTGCATGTTTAGGACTACAAATATCATTTGATAGAGGTGTCTTAGTAACGACCTAAAATACCGCCTGTCAGTGGCCGGTTTCTCCATTAGGCATGGAGTATGCCACGTGTCATAACATAATAGGTCCAAGGTGGACGAATAAGCGCGTGCCACGTATCAAGCCCTGACAGTTCCAACTGGGGGACACTTGGCAGGACCTGATTGGCCCACGTGGCGCATTCCGATTGGTGGGAGCAAAATCCCCTAATCAGGTTTGGTCCCAAATCTCTCTTTTAATTATTTAATTTAATTATTTGATTATTATCTTCCTTGAAGTTACTAACGCGTGTATTTTGTTATTAGAAAGAGGTACGAGGCATCCAAGTAAGTATTTTAATTGTTTTTATTGATGTTATTATGTAGAAATCATGCTTAGGTTGTTATTATGATTCCTAGTATCATGTTAGGATGTTTTCCTTAATTTGATGTTTAGGGTGCCAACTATAAATTCCTATTATCATGTCTAGGGTAACTTTAATATCAAGTATGATTAAAAGTATGATGCCTTTTATTTTCTTCCTAATATTTATGATTGTTAGTATCATGTTAGGGTTAAAGATTTGATTTTTATTGCTTAGTGACATGCTAGGATTTTTTATTAATCTTGTTAGTATCATGCCTAGGATCTTGCTATTATTATTCTTTAATATTAACATAAACATGAGTATGATTATAATTGTTATAATTTATGATGATTATGAAAATTATTATTATTATTATTTCGATGATGATTATTATTATGATTGTTATTTTTATTATTATTATTATTTTGATGATGATTATAATTTTATTGTCATGATAATTATTATTATTATTATGTTGCTTGATTTTTATTGTTATTGCTTGATCACGCCTTTTATGCATATTTAAAGGGAATTTGGTACTTGTAATCACGCTTAATAAGATATTAATAATCTTGTTAGGGTTAATTTGATTATAATTTCAAGTGATCGCCAATAATAGTTTATTTGTGCATTAAATTCAACCAACATAGATAAATAGGTTTAGGGTTAATCCTATTGATTGCATGTTAATTAAAAAGCGCACATGAATACGATCAGAACAAAGTAAAAGCCTATTATTAGGGCAAGTTCAATCTCTTTTAGGTTGGATTTGTACCTTCATCCCCGAACCCTCATTTGGTTCTAGACCTTATGCAGTTGACGATCTCTTGGATCGTTGAGGGGTGTAACCTTCACCTCGTGAATGGTTTACAATTTCCTAAAACTTGTTGGCGACTCTTTTGCTCTATCTTCTTCCGTTTTGGACGCCACCGTACTTTAGTGTATTATCACAGTGGGGTTCAAGCAAGGGGTTAACGCTTGAATTTTATTACTTACAACAAGCTAAATCCTGCTTAACCACTCTTTGTTTCTTCGGATCTTGGAATCGACTTATTCTCACCAAATTGGGGACAACTTTGAATATGTGAATAAGACGTTTTAAATAATTTTGATTAAAGATGCATGAATTTAATCTTATTTAAATATCATGAATGGTTTTTCATTTCAAATTCTTTCAATTGTAGAATCATTTCAAATAACTCAAACAACCAATTCTTGTTACGCTCAATTCTCGACAAGGAGAAGTTGAGTGGGCCAAATTTTCTTAATTGGCAAAGGAATTTGCGAATTATTCTCATGCAAGAGCAAAAGGAATATGTCCTTGATGAGGAAATGCTTGAGGCTCCCAATGAACAGGTGACTCAGGCTGCCCTAAATCGATGGCAAAGTGCCAATCGAGATGTCAAATGCATCATGTTGGCCACAATGTCTCCTGAGCTTCAAAAGACTTTCTTTGAGAAGGAGAGAGCTTTTGAGATCATTTCTGAACTGCAGAATATGTTTCAAGAGTAGGCCCGAATTAAAAGGTTTGAAACCCACTGGCAGATCCTTAAGAGCAAGCTCAAGAAAGGAGAGCCAGTCAGCCCACATGTACACAAAATGATAGGATTGTTTGAGAACATGGGAAGGCTTGATGCGAGGTATTCAACCGAGATAGCAATTGATATCATTCTCCACTCGCTGCACAAAGGCTAATATCAGTTCAATATGAACTATAACATGCACAGCATGGAGAAAAACCTCACTGAGTTTCATGGTATGTTGAAGCAAGCTTAGCAAACGCTCAAGGATGAGGGGAAGCATGATATGCTCATGATTAAAAAGGGCAAGTCGTTCAAATTCTCAGGCAAGAAGAGGAAAGGCTTTAAGGGGAAGGGCAAAAAGAAAACCCTTCCGCCTAAGTCTAAAGCTACCAAGGATAACAAAGACAAGAAGGTAGCGTCCTCTAAATATGATTCTGAATGTTTCTACTATAAGAAAAAGGGACATTGGAAGATAGATTGCCTCAAGTTCAAGGAAGATAAGAAGAACGGAACCGTTACTTCTGAATCAGGTATATTCGTTGTAGACTTTAACTTCACTAGCTTAGCATCATGGGTATTAGATACCGGATGTGGCTCACACCTTTGTTCCACTTATTAGGGACTAAGGAATGCTAGAAGGCTAGTGAAGGGAGAGGTTGAACTCCGGGTCGGCAATGGAGCCAGAATTAGTGTCGTATCTGTAGAAACTCTCAGTTTGTCTTTGCCCACCGGGCTAGTTTTGGAACTACATAATGTTTATTATGTTCCTAACATTACTAAAAACATCATCTCAATTTCGACGTTGGACGCCAAGGGTTTTGAATTTCGAGTAAAAGACAACGAATGTTCGTTTTATTCGATAATGTTTTATATGGTATTGCACATTCTGAAAATGGTCTTTATGTGCTTGATTTAGACAAAAAAGTTTATAATGTGAATAATACTAACAAAAGGGCTAAGACCATAGAGTCAAACCAAACTTACTTGTGGCATTGTCCTCTTGACCATATTAACATCAAACGCATCAAGAGACTTCTACAGGAAGGTGTTCTTGACTCTTTCGATTTAGAATCGTTTGAGAATTGCAAGGGATGTTTATTAGGCAAGATGATTAAACATCCATTCTCCAAGTTGGGAGAAAGGGCATGAGACTTATTAATACACACTGATGTATGTGGACCAATGAGCTCCACCACAAGAAATGGACACCGATATTTTATCACCTTCACATATGACTATAGTAGATATGGTTATGTCTACCTAATGTCGCATAAATTTGAATCGTTTGAAAAGTTCAAAGAATTTCAGAGTGAAGTTGAAAATCAGCTTGGCAAGAAAATCAAAGCCCTTTGATCGGATCGAGGAGGTGAATACTTGAGCCAAGAATTCGATGACCATTTGAAAGAAAAGGGTACACTTTCAGAATTGACACCTCCAGGAACTTCACAATGGAACGGAGTATCCGAAAGGAGAAATCGGACCTTTTTAGACATGGTACAATCAACAATGGGTCTTATTGATCTTCTTATCTCTAACTGCGGCACTAACACTTAACCATGCACCATCAAAAGCTGTAGAAAAGACTCCATATGAATTATGGACAAAGAAACCTCCTAAGTTGTCTTTTCTATAGATATGGGGATGCGAAGCATATGTCAAGAAATTGATTTCTGACAAACTTCATTCTAAATCTGACAAGGTTTACTTTGTGGGCTACCCAAAAGAAACCAAAGGGTATTACTTCTATAACAAATCGGAGAACAAAGTGTTTGTTGCTCGTGATGGTGTCTTTTTAGAGAAGGAACACCTTTCCAAAATGATAATTCAGAGGAAAGTCGAACTCGGCGAAGTTCATGAGGATGAGTAATGAATCAGAATGACAGTCAAAGTGCTCAAACAACATCTGGTTACGTAGGTCAAAATGACAAAAATGTGCAAAGTTAAACCGGCAATGCAAATGCTCAATCCATTACCCTACGTAGGTCTCAGAGGCCGAGATCTCAACCTGATAGTTATCTTGGTTTAGTATTAACCGAGATCTCAGAGGACATCCTGATTATGGATGGAGATGAACCGGCAACCTACAAGCAAGCGATGGCAAGCACCGACTCTGCTAAATGGCTTGAGGGCATGAGATCTGTAATGGATTCCATGTTTGAAAATCAAGTCTGGGACTTGGTTGACTTACTCGAAGGTTATACACCTATCAGTTATAAGTGGATTTCAAGATGAAAACCATCAAAGATGGAAATATATTCATTTACAAAGCCAGATTGGTGGCAAAAGGTTACAGATAAGTTCATGGTATTGATTACGATGAAACCTTTTCACAATTCGCAATGCTTAAATCCGTTCGGATCCTCCTAGCGATTGCTGCATATTATAACTATGAAATATGGAAGATGAACGTCAAAATAAACCGCCTTCCTAAATGGTATTTTGGAAGAAACCGTGTACATGACACAGCCTGAATGTTTTGTCGACTAAAACAATGCTGGGAAGGTTTATAAGCTTAAGAATTCCCTTTATGGACTAAAGCAAGCTAGCAGAAGTTGGAATCTGCGATTCGATGAAGCCATCGGGAAGTTTGGATTTATCAAGAATCCATATGAATCATGTGTTTACAAAGAAGGTCACTGGGAGTGACATCGCCTTCTTAGTCTTATATGTCGATGACATATTGCTCATTGGAAACAGCATTCCGTTGTTAGAGTCTGTAAAGGCCTGGCTTGGAAAATGCTTCTCAATGAAAGACTTAGGAGAGGCTCAGTACATACTAGGCATCAAGATCTATTGGGATAAATCAAAAAGGATGATTGAATTGAGTTAAAGTACTTATATTGATAAGGTACTTGCTCGATTTGGCATGGAGGAGGCCAAGAAAGGTCACCTACCAATGTCACATGGCATAACCCTAAGTAAGAAGCAGTGTCCACAAACACCTGATGAGCGAGAAAGATTGAATCTTATTCCATATCTTCGCTTATTGGATCGATCATTTATGCCATGATATGTACTAGGCCAGATGTATCATATTCCTTGAGTGCTACAAGCCATTACCAAACAGGTCCAGGAGAGGCCCATTGGAATGTGGCCAAGAATATCCTAAAGTACCAGAAAAGGAACAAGGATAAATTCCTGGTGTATGGTGGTTTAGAGGAATTAGTTGTTGAAGGTTATACCGACGCAAGCTTCCAGACAGACAGAGACAATTTCAAATCGCAATCTAGATATGTGCTCTGTCTAAATGGAGGAGCGTTTAATTGGAAGAGTGCCAAGTAGAGTACAACTGCAGATTATACAACTGAAGCCGAGTACTTAGCAGCTGCTGAAGCGGCTACGGAGGCTGTTTGGATTCGTAAGTTCATTAGCGAACTTGATGTTGTACCCTCCATAAAGGTCCAATAGACCTCTATTGTGACAACAATGGAGTTATTGCTCAGGCCATAGAGCCAAGGGAACATCAGAAAGTCAAACATGTCAAACGGCGGTTTCACATGATTCGAGAATGGAAATTAGAAGGTGAAATCAGAATTTGCAAAGTTGGAACGGATGACAATGTAGTCGATCCACTTGTTAAACCTTTGCCTCTAGTGAAGCATAACAAGCACGTTGAGGCAATGGGAATCAGGCATGTAGGAGACTGGCTTTGATTTCCTTGTTTAGTGTTTTAGTTAAATTTTGAACATTTAATGTAAGACACTAAGAAAAACCATTCAAGTTTTGGAGTAATATAAATTTCATGCAATATTTTATCACTCTGTTTGCTATTTAATTGTGGTTTGGGTTTAAATAATGAGTCCTTTCGATTCTTGGAATATTAAAAATAGGATATCAAGACCAGTCTTGGTAAGGAAACACCTATTAAGTGAACGTTGAATATTATAATCGAAAATGATCCCTAATCAAGGTCATTTAAACGATGGACGATTAATGACCAATTGGCATTAGTGTGTATTCTGATTTATAGCACCGTTTCTTGTGCTACGAGGACATGATTGTCATAAATCATTTGCACGGGTATTGGTTTAAAACCATACTGGATCGACCTATGAGAATACTTTAAGAAATTAAAACGTCATAAGTATACTTCTCATTATGGCTATCAAAACCTATTTCCTCGACCATGAGTATTGTGAGTTCTCTTGTTTGAGTACTAGTCCACTTTGATGTTGTCAAACGTCTGCCGTAATAGGGGATTATAACGGCAACACTCGGGTGGCTAGGTCCTCTTAGTAAGAGGAACTACATTAAAAGACTAGGAATGTCTGTTGGGGTTTGGTAAGTCCAATTTACCGCGGAAACGACCCCGACCCAAAGAACCACTCTCAATTAATAAAACCATAAAGCATAAATAAATTAATCACAAGATTAAGACAAGATAATTATCTTTGGAGCGTGCTTCTCCCAAACGGAACGGGCTCTTACTTCGAAACCAAGCCTCGAATATACGACGGCCTCTTACGATAGTCCACCCACAACCCGACCACCGAAAATGGTCCAATACCTTGGAGTTAGCAAGGCCCGACCAAAAACCCGAGTAATTAATGAGTTCAAAGGTTTTCACAATAGTGATGCCTTTTTCAACTCTCACTCAATTGATTTTCCTAATACCCCAACTTGGGTATTTATAGGGAAAATAAGAGAGTGAAAAGCTCTCCCATCAATGTGGGAGAATTTGATTTTTTCCATTTTATTTTAAAGCTAAAATGAAATTAATAATCAAACTAGTAATAAATCAACAAGTGGCAAGCTCATGTGAGAGGTTAGGTGAGGACCATTTGGAGGAGGGGGGACCAAACTTGCTCCCCACTCCCTCTCCAAAAACCTGCCAACACACCCTTTCAACCTCCTCTAAAATCGCACCACATGGCACCCACACTTGGGCACTAAGGCACCAAGGTGGGCTGCCTTGAGTGGCTTCCCAGCAGGCCCAGCACAAGCGTGCGGGCTGCTAGCGCTGCTAGCTAGCAAGCCTAGTAGCTTGTGCGGACTGTTCGTGCCCTCAACCAGCGAGCCACACACAAAAGATGCGGGCTGCTGCTCCCCTTGCGCCTTGGCCCAGCATTGGCGCTGCTAGCCTTGCGATGCTAGCTTTGGTGCACTAGCACGCACCAGCCAGCCTAGACTCGGCTTGGTGCGCATGCTAGCCACCATTCTAAGTCATATACCCCTAGCACTCGGTTTGCTCGGGGCATCCCGATGCTAAGGGTATTTTGGTCTTTGTTGATTTATTATTATTTTCATGTCTCATTTATTACTATTTTTTTATTCGACTTCCAACGTTCCGATTCGACGCTCTAAGCTCGAATTCCCGACGTCTAAATATTAATTACTCGGTTGACTTATTAATTAATTCATAATTAAATAGTCGCTTTGGTTCGTTAGTTGGTTGGGTGTGACCCGAAGGGTTTAGTCAAGATTAAGTTGTACTATTAATTATGCATTAATATTACTGATCGGAAGCGGCCTTCACTAACGGAATAGTACAGTTGACCTTACAGAATATATTAGCTCTCTAATAATCTTGAACCCCACTAACGGAATAGTACAGGTGTTCGAAGGACACCATTCCTTTCAATCTCCTCCGGACAAGTGCGCATTTAGTGTACAGCCTTTTTCCTATGTCACTTAATGTCTCTTCATGAACTATAAGGTAAGATTATTTCGCCATCCTTATTACGCCCAGAAGTGTTTCTCGATTCTGAGTCCGAATGTCAATAAACAGATGATTTCTTAAATCCATCCGAGCACGTCCATGCATTTTTATAGTCTCGCTCTACGAGAGGCCTTGTATACAACAAAGACATCTTCCCTATTTTAGTAGGGGGACATTCCCAATCTTGTAATGTAGCTCCTCTTACTGACGAGACCTAGCCACCCGAGTGTTTCCATTATAATCCCCTATTACGGCAGACGTTTGACAACATCAAAGCGGACTAGTACTCAAACAAGAGAACTCACAATACTCATGGTTGAGGAAATAGGTTCCGATAGCCATAATGAGAAGTATACTTCTGACAATTTTTAATCTCTTAAAGTATTCTCATAGGTCGATCCAGTATGGTTCTAATCCAATACCCGTGCAAATGATTTATGGCAATCATGTCCTCATAGCACAAGAAATAGTGTTGTAAATCAGACTACACACTAATGTCAATTGGTTATTAATCGTCCATCGTTTAAATGACCTCGATAAGGGATAATTTTCGATTATAATATTTAACGTCCACATAGGTGTTTCCTTACCAAGACTGGTATGGATACCCTATTTTGAATATTCCAAGAATCGAATGGACTCATTATTTAATCCTAAACCACAATTAAAAAGCAAATGGAGTGATAAAATATTGCATGAAATTTATATTACTCCAAAACTTGAATGATTTTTCTTAGTGTCTTACATTAAATGTTCAAAATTTAACTAAAACACTAAACAAGGAAATCAAAGCCAGTCTCCTACATGTCTGATTCCCATTGCCTCAACGTGCTGGTTGTGCTTCACTTGAGGCAAAGGTTTAGTAAGTGGATCGGCTACATTATCATCGTTTCCAACTTTGCAAATTCAAATTTCACCTTCTGATTTCCATTCTCGAATCATGTGAAACCGCTGTTTGACATGTTTGACTTTCCAATGTTCCCTTGGCTCTCTAGCCTGAGCAATAGCTCCATTGTTGTCACAATAGAGGGCTATTGGAACCTTTATGGAGTGTATAATATCAAGTTCACCAATGAACTTACAAATCCAAACAGCCTCCTTAGCCACTTCAGCAGCTGCTAAGTACTCGGCTTTAGTTCTAGAATCTGCAGTTGTACTCTGTTTGGCACTCTTCCAACTGAACTCTCCTCCATTTAGACAGAACACATATCCAGATTGCGATTGAAATCGTCTCTGTCTGTCTGGAAGCTTGCATCAGTATAAACTCAACAACTAATTCCTCTGAACCACCATACACCAGGAATTTATCCTTGTTCCATTTCAGGTACTTTAGGATATTCTTGGCCGCAGTCCAATGGACCTCTCCTAGATCTGATTAGTAACGGCTCGTAGAACTCAAGGCAAATGATACATCTGGCCTTGTACATATCATGGCATACATGATCGATCCAATAAGCGAAGCATATAGAACCAGATTGATTCTTTCCCGCTCATCAGGTGTCTGTGGACACTGCTTCTTTCTCAGGGTTATGCCATGTGACATTGGCAGGTGACCTCTCTAGGCCTTCTCCATGCTAAATCGAGCAAGTACCTTATCAATATAAGTACTTTGACTCAATCCAATCATCCGTTTTGATCTATCCCTATGGATCTTGATGCCTAGTATGTATTGAGGCTCTCCTAAGTCTTTCATTGAGAAGCATTTTCCAAGCCAAGCCTTTACAGAATCTAATAACGGAATTTTGTTTCCAATGAGCAATATGTCATTGACATATAAGACTAAGAAGGCGATGTCACTCCCACTGACCTTCTTGTAAACACAAGATTCATCTAGATTCTTGATAAAACCAAACTTCCCAATGGCTTCATCAAATCACAAATTCCAACTTCTGCTAGCGTGCTTTAGTCCATAAATGGACTTCTTAAGCTTACAAACCTTCCCAGCATTGTTTTGGTCGACAAAACCTTCAGGTTGTGTCATGTACACATTTTCTTCCAAAATACCATTTAAGAAGGCGATTTTGACGTCCATCTGACATATTTCATATTTATAATATGCAGCAATCGTTAGGAGGATCCAAACAGATTTAAGCATTACGACTGGTGAAAAGGTTTCATCGTAATCAATACCATGAACTTGTCTATAACCTTTTGCCACAAATCTAGCTTTGTAAATGAATACATTTCCATCTTTATCGGTTTTCATCTTAAAAATCCACTTACATCCGATAGGTGTATAACCTTCGGGTAAGTCAACCAAGTCCCAGACTTGATTTTCAAACATGGAATCCATTTCAGATCTCATGACCTCATGCCATTTAGCAGAGTCGGTGCTTGCCATCGCTTGCTTGTAGGTTGTCGGTTCATCTCTATCCATAATCTGGATGTCCCTTAAGATCTCGGTTAATAATAAACCAAGATATCTATCAGGTTGAGATCTCGTCCTCTAAGACCTGCGTAGGTTAATGGATTGAGCATTTGCATTGCCGTTTGTACTTTGCACATTTTGATCATTTTTACCTGCGTCAACAGTTTCTGTTTGAGCACTTTGACTGTCATTCTGATTTTGTTGCTCATCCTCATGAACTTTGTCGAGTTCGATTTTCCTCCCACTTGTCATTTTGGAAAGGTTTTCGTTCTCCAAAAAGACACCATCACGAGCAAAAAACACTTTGTTCTCAGATTTGTTGTAGAAGTAATACCCTTTGGTTTCTTTTGGTAGCCCACAAAGTAAACCTTGTCAGATTTGGGATGAAGTTTGTCAGAAATCAATTTCTTGACATATGCTTTGCATCCCCATATCTTTAGAAAAGACAACCTAGGAGGTTTCTTTGTCCATAATTCATATGGAGTATTTTCTACATCTTTTGATGGTTCACAGTTCAGTGTTAGTGTCGCAGTTAGAAGTGCGTGTCGCCAGAAAGAGATAGGAAGATCACTAAGACCCATTGTTGATCGTACCATGTCTAACAAGGTCCAATTTCTCCTTTCAGATACTCCGTTCCATTGTGAAGTTCCTAGAGGTGTCAATTATGAAAGTATACCCTTTTCTTTCAGATGGTCATCGAATTCTGGGCTCAAGTATTCACCACCTCGATCCGATCGAAGGGCTTTGATTTTCTTGCCAAGTTGATTTTCAACTTCACTCTGAAATTCTTTGAACTTTTCAAACGATTCAGATTTAAGCGACATTAGATAGACATAACTATATCTACTACAGTCATTTGTGAAGGTGATAAAATATTGATGTCCATTTCTTGTGGTTGAGCTCATTGGTCCACATACATCAGTGTGTATTAGACCTAATAAGTCTCCTGCCCTTTCTCCCAACTAGGAGAATGGTTTCTTAATCATCTTAGCTTGCCTAATAAACATCCCTCGCAATTCTCAAACGATTCTAAATCAAAAAAGAGTCAAGAATACCTTCCTGTAGAAGTCTCTTGATGCGTTTGATGTTAATATGGCCAAGACGACAATGCCACAAGTAAGTTTGGTTTGACTCCATGGTCTTAGCCTTTTTATCATAAACAATTTTGTCTAAACACACAAAAGGTGTAATTTCCATAAATATAAACAAGACATTTAAACAAAAGGTCTTGTGATCAAGGTTAAAATGACGTCCAACGTCGCAAGATCAAAGTATGGTTGATAAAACTTAACAGTACAAGTTTTAGAATTTAGACAAAATACATGAGATTACAAGCTTTATTTGGATAGATTTTCTTCATCTTCCACTTATGTACTCATGATCACTTGAAAAACACCGCTCATTTCGTTCCTGAAATAAGAGCATAAAATGAGTCAATTTTCCGGTATCTAATACCTTATAAATTGCTTATTTACAAGTGTGTAGATGATACCTAAGATTGAGGCTATCTTTCCTCTTGCCTCATCTTCCAGATACTCGCTACATTCTCTTTTGTAGTGGCCTTGCTTACTACAATAGAAGCAACGCATCTTTGCCTTGTTTTTGAACTCCTTTTTCTTGAGCCTTAAAGCAAACTTAGCCGCCTTGCCATAATAGGTTTTCTAGAGCTCTTGGACAACTTCTTTGTAGGACAGTTTGTTCAGATTGTTGGTAAGTCGCATCTTAATTGCAACGTATCCCGAGTGGAGTGAGCTTAAAAGCATATGAGCCGCTTGCTCATCCTCCACCGGTTTACCAATCAGTTCTAGATGGTTAAATAACCTTGTCATCATTTGCACAAGGGCTTGAAGTGGCATCCCGGGTCTAAGTCTTGCACTATAGACCCTAGCCCATACTTCTTGCCTTTCTTTGCTAAGACATCCATCTTGTGGTGGCTTGATCCTCATGTTAGACAATGACCTAGTCACTTCTTCCACGAGTCCATCATAGTTACCCTTATCGCTCTTTGTTACCCTCAAATTGACCACATCTTCTAGAGCCTTGAGAAGTACATTGGGAAGGTAGTTGGAGAATTTCTTCTTCCACTGTTCCAGAATGGAGTTTTCCATGAGTTCAGAGACTCTCTTGCAATCATAACTCCACTCCTCATGACCCATATCGCTCATGATCCCTTTTGAGTAGAAACTCGTGATGGGCATATCCAAGATGTGCTATAGGTATCAATTGCGGAGGGTCAAACGGAGTTCCTCCTCCCATTCCTTGAAGTTTACCAAATTAAAGCTAAATGATAACTTCTCGGGATTCCAAGATCCGAAGAAACAAAGAGTGGTTAAGCATTCTTTGGATTGTCTTAACACTCAAACTCCTAAGGTAAGGAACTCTTTGCTAATGGCTCCAAGCCACTCTTGGTTGAATAAATCGTCGCATCTAATGCTCTCTCAACAATTTATTCACTTTGCCACGACATGTTAGGACTCCATCACTCATATTGTTGAGTACAACCAAAACCAACTTGCATACCCGGTATTCCTTACGCTCCTAGGAGAGGTAGTGATGCCTCGCTTTGGCGTAGTCCGCCACTACCCTCGTTCGAATGGTAAGTGTTGTTTTGGAATGACAAGTTTTACTCAATATTTAGGGACCTAGGGTTTCCATGTTGGTTGATTTAAGTAAACTTAATTAATCATCACAACATTCGAAATCCTAAACATGCATCTATCATATAAATCATATACATAAACATATATATATATATCAAAAAACATAAATATAGATGCATTTGGCAACTAGCTTGACCCCTTGAGATCTTCAAATCTTCAAAAGGTCTTCATTTGCAACTTCATGGCTACGTCTTCTAAGAACCTCCATCTTAAAGATTTGACCATAATTAAATGCAACTACTAGTATCTACGATTAGGACTAATCTAAATATTAAGGTACAAAAATACTCAACAGTACGCAAACCGTATTTAGATTTACAAAAATACATCACGGATCGCAGTCCGTATTTTCTATCCTAATCGGGCCCCACTAGTTGCCATTTCATAAAACCTGTGAGAGAATATACATTCCATTCATCCATTCCCTATTTGTGAATGGCCCATGCATTTTACAACGATAAACAAGTAACAATGCATAAACACACGTGAACTAGTAACTAATCTAGGTGGTTAATCCAATTAACACGCCTAATTAAAACTAGTCAAAGTTGTTTTAACCTGTTATGTAAATAAGCGCAATTAACATTTGAAGCTCCCATTAATTTCCGCATCCAACTTCATTAATCCAATTAATTAAGCCGGTAAACCCAAAATTTGTCAAAGTAAATTTTGCCAATGCCACTCAAAATTGAGGCCTAGCCTCCAAAATTTATTAAAATAATTTTAAAAAATTAGATTAATAAAATAATTAAAACGACTATTTAAGCAAAAATTATGTAGTCCAAAATGTCTAAGTGCCTAGCACTAAGACATGGAGTGCTCACATTTCGCACAACCGTTTGATGCTCAATGAACGTGGGAGTGGGCCCGATGTCACTAAGCGTTACACCACCCAAATCAGCGAACTTTCACACATCAATAACGTGGCCCTTAATGGCCATGTTGAACTAACTCATTGCACTACATTGCTTCGCAAGCAACGTCTATGCATATCCCTAATTACTCGACGCATGCACCAAGTCCCAAGCCATGCACCAAAGTGCTCATGCTTGCACCAGCCGCGGCCAGCCAAGCAAGCCAACACGCACAGCGCGCACATCACCATGTTGCTGTTGCGCCGTGCTGCTGCTTGGTTCTTGTTGGCGCGCCATGCTGCTGGCAGCAAGCATCAGCCACGCATGGGCTTGCGCGCAAGCATCAGCCACGGGTTTTGCGTGCCATAGCCTTGGGATTTTGATCCCAATTTTGCGTGACATAATTATTAATTCTAAACCAAAATAATTCCCATGAACCATTCTTTAATTAAATTGGTTTAATTTGGTGCAACAAAAATAAGAGGGCAATTACTCACTATTAATTTAATTAATTTAAATTAACCTTGAGTTTTTAACAAAATAAGGGGGAGTTGGAAAAATGAACAAAAGTTCAATAAAGATTCCAACTTTAATACTTGTGAATCCTTGAAAAATTATATCTTCCAATATGAAGATAAACAATTTTCTATCACAAAGATTCAAACTTTATGATTCCAATCAAGTAAAAAACGATTAAACCAACAAAGTTTAACAAAATTTCATGGAATTAGTAATATAAAGTTTCAACCACTAAACATAATTAAATATTGAATCTTTAATACTTGGAAGCCTCAAATAAACAACAATTTCACACTTAATGCAATTAGTTTGCAATTATGTGAAAAATAAAACCACGCTTTCAAGTACAAATTACGACCAAGTAATCATGCCTAAAGAGGTTTAAAATTGCATATAAAATATGTATTGAACCAATTACATAACCACCATAAATATGCAATTAATTTTCAAGGTTAGAAAGACTTAAAATTTTTCGTAAAAACGAGAAAACCCTCGAAAATTGCATTAATGGTCGTGTTTTGGCTAAAAATCGTTTCCTGGAAGGATAAACCATTTCCAGAACACATTTTCCACCCAAAATTCACTATTTTTGGGTCGAAATTTGGGTTCGGGGCTGAGATAGCTTAAATACGAGGATAAAATAAATAAAATGAGTTACTAATCTAATTAGCACTTCAAGACCAGAAAATTATTCCATAAAAACACCTTGAAAAAATATTATGATTTTAAAAATAAATGAGCGAGGCTCCGATACCGCTGTTGGGGTTTGATAAGTCCAACTTATCGCGGAAACGACCCCGACCCAAAGAACCACTCGCAATTAATAAAACCATAAAGCATAAATAAATTAATCACAAGATTAAGACAAGATAATTACCTTTGGAGCCTGCTTCGCCCAAACAGAATGGGCTCTTACTTCGAAAGCAAGTCTCGAAAATACGACGACCTCCTACGATTGTCCACCCACAACCCGACCACCGAAAATGGTTCAATGCCTTAGAGTTAGCAAGGCCCGACCATAAACCCGAGTGATTAATGAGTTCAAAGGTTTTCACAATGGTGATGCCTTTTTCAACTCTCACTCAAGCAATTTTCCCAATATCCCAACTTGGGTATTTATAGGGAAAATAAGAGGGTGAAAAGTTCTCCCATCAATGTGGGAGAATTTGATTTTTCCATTTTATCTTAAAGCTAAAATAAAATTAATAATCAAACTAGTAATAAATCAACAAGTGGCAAGCTCATGTGAGAGGTAAGGTGAGGACCATTTAGAGGAGGGGGGACCAAACTTGTTCCCCACTCCCTCTCCAAAAACCGGCCAACACACCCTTTCAACCTCCTCTAAAATCACGCCACATGGCACCCACACTTAGGCACCAAGGTACCTAAGGTGGGCTGCCTTGCGCGGCTGCCCAGCAGCCCATGACAAGCGTGCGGGCTGCTAGCGCTGCTAGCCAGCAAGCCCAGCAGCTTGTGCGGGGTGCTCGTGCTCTCAGCCAGCGAGCCACGTACCAAAGATGCGGGTTGCTGCTCCCCTTGCGCCTTGGCCCAACATTGGCGCGGCTAGCCTTGCGATGCTAGCATTGGTGCGCTAGCATGCACCAGCCAGCCTAGGGTCGGCTCGGTGCGCATGCTAGCCACCATACTAGGTCATATGTTCCTAGCACTCGGTTTGCTCGAGGCATCCCGATGCTAGGGGTATTTTGGTCTTTGTTGATTTATTATTATTTTCATGTCTCGTCTTTTACTATTTTTTGACTCGACTTCCGACGTTCGGATTCGACGCTCTAAGCTCGAATTCCCGTCTAAATATTAATTACTCGGTTGAATTATTAATTAATTCATAATTAATTAGTCGCTTCTGTTTGTTAGTTGCTTGGATGTTACCCGAAGGGTTCAGCTAAGATTAAGTTATAATATTAATTATGCATTAATATTACTGATCGGAAGCGGCCTCCACCCAGGCATTCTGATCACTTGACCTTACTGAATATATTAGCTTTCTAATAATTCTGAACCCACTAACGGGATAGTACACTTGTTTGAAGGACACCATTCCTTTTAATGTCCCCCTACTAAAATAAGGAAGATGTCTTTGTTGTATACAAGGCCTCTCATAGAGCGAGACTGTCAAAATGCATGGCCGTACTCGGATCTGTTTATTGACAGTCGGACTCGGAATCGAGAAACACTTTTGGACGTAATAAGGATGACATAATAATCTTACCTTATAGTTCATGAAGAGACATAAAGCGACATAGGAAAAAGGTTGTACACTAAATGCGCTTTTGTCCGGAAGGACAAGTGGGAGATTGAAAGGAATGGTGTCCTTCGAACAAGTGTAATATTCCGTTAGTGGGTTTAGAATTATTAGAAAGCTAATATATACAGTAAGGTTAAGTGATCGGAATGTCTAGGTGGAGGCCGCTTCCGATCAGTAATATTAATGCATAATTAATATTACAGCTTATTAATATTACTTATCCCTAGTGGATATGCTCCTCCACCATTCTTGCTCGTTGTAGGGAATGCGATGAGTGGAAGTCATCTCGCAAGGATGATCTAGCCCGGTCACATACCAATGGAAAATCTCGTTTAGATCACTCTCGGTGAGGGAGTGATCCTCATTGAACATGCGAAAATGTATCACAAGTTGAGGCTCCTCATCGTTAAACTCCGACTCTATGACTTCCTTGCAAAGAGAGGGGAGGAATTCCGAAGTCACTCGCTCATAGGTGTGAGCGTGAAGGTAGATGAAATCACCCCATCCAAAATTTTGTGCTAACTGGACTACCTCATCCAATATACCGAGCTTTTGCAACGTTGTAGGACAAAAGAACCTTGTTGAACAGATGGGACGATTGATGAGGGCTTTGTAGACGTCCCAAAAGTGCTCATTCGGAGCAATTATGCTATGATCATTTATGCCGGGAGGAGGCGGGAAACTCGTTGAAGAAGATTCACCCACTCTCTTCCTCTTTGACTTGCTCTTGCCGAAAACCATGATTCTACAAAATTACCAAGAGCTATTATTAGGAATATTTGATAAGAGATGTCATAAGAAGCTAGCCACGGTAAAAGTGTATGCGTGAAAGTAGTTGCCTTGAGTTGTGAAATAGATATAGAGGATGACAACAATACAATTCAAGGCATAAATGGACACATTTAAACTAAGGCATGGGCAAGAAACCCTATGACATTCATATATAAGTCCTAACAAAGTCTAGGTGAATTTTGGCATGATGTCTCCTAATTACGTGATAATCATTCACCAAACCATCAAAATCAAACCAAAAACAACAAGAATCATTCTCCAACAACATCCAATTCATGAATTCCTCAATCACCAAATAGTAGCATGAACACCCTAGCATGAAATCAACATTTTTAAGCAAAGACATTGAGATCAAATAAAACCAAGGTATACATGCGATAACAACATGTTCTACTATCAATTACCAATCGATTGCAACATGTAAATCCAAAGAACCACAAGAATCAAGCAAGTTATTACTAACAATTTCAAGAATACCACAATTCATATTTAAAAATGCAAAACATGGTATAACTATGAGAAATTGAAGAAATGAACTTGCAAAAGTTAAGAAAACCATACCACAATTGATTGTAAGTAAGTAGAAACCCAAAAACACCAAAACACTCAAACCCTAGAAATTGGGGGAAATGAAAAGATGGGATTTTTGTGAGGAATTTTTGGTGGAGATTGAGGAAATGGAGAAAAGGATGGAAAATAAGTGAGAAAAAGTGAAGATTGGAGTGATTTTGAAGGAGGTTTGAGGTTGTAGGAGGGGATTGCAATGGAGGTTAGAGTGAGAAGGAGGAGAATAGAGAGAGAGGGTCGAATGAAATGAATGGGAAAAGAAGAGCAGCCCCCGTTTTTTTTTTTTAAATTCGACAAAGGTTCGGCCGAACCATGGGTAAGTTCGGTCGAACTCTTGAAATAGTTCGGCCGAACTTGCTCAAGGTTCGGTCGAACCTTCTCTCTAACTTGAAATTCACAAAAATGGCAGAAAGTTTTCAAGTTTTGATTCCAGAGAAGGTGCGACCGAACACAGCTATGTTTGGGCGAACTAAGGTTCGGTCGAACCTCTCCAAGGTTAAGTCGAACCTACTCTAGAATATTAATTTCTGCAATTCTGGCAGAAAGTTTTCAACTTGATGTTCCAAAGGAGGTGCAACCGAACTTGCAAGAAGGTTCGGGCAAACCTTTCAAAAGGTTCAACCAAACCTTCAGGGAGTTCGGTCGAACCACCTGGCTTTTTCAAAAAAATGCCCATTTTGCAACACAATATGCACAAACACCCCTCTTCAAAACACACTAAACACCATACCATCATGCTAAGGCAAAGCATATCAAAGCATATAAAAAATTCCAACACAATCAAAATTCAAAAATCCAACAATCCAACATTGTAGATAGGAAAATAACAAAGCATCAAGAAAGGAGGAAAGAGAAAAGGGTTAGAGACTCGGGTTGCTGATCCGTGCCATTTATGGAACCTTTAGGCTATGTTTTCTTTATATTTCTATGCTCGTTTTTAGTCGTTTATGTCATGTTTTTAGGGAATAATGCTTGATTTGCGTGTTTGTGTGTTAGTTTAGAGAAATGTGTGCTTTTAGTGGTTTTCTTATTATTTTATTCATTTCTCGGCTTTTTCCCTCGCTTCTCCGTTTGTTTGACTTGTTTTGTAGGTGTGTCGAGCTTCCCGAGATTTAATCATCAAGGAGGGAGCTCAAGTGCATTCAAGGAATTTAACGGAGCCAAGTTAGGGAAGCCAAGCACGCAAGTCAAGTCAATCCAAGAAACAAAGGAAAATGAAGGCTTATAAAGTATCAAAAAGGACCTTTGTGCATTGTTTCGGTCATATCTGGAGTTCTACAAATCGGATTGAGGTTTTTCAAGTTGGGTTGAAACCTAGACTTGAAGAGCTTTCCAATGATAGGTTGCACACCTTCATAAGATTCCTAGAACGTGAGTTACAGCCTTCCAAAGTTGGCCCTGCAACTCTGCCGCAACTCATTTCTGCCGATTTTGGGCAGTAACTCCCCGCGGGATGGCCGCGGGATCCCCGCGAGCGCGGGCGCGGTTTCCAGGGTGTCCACGAGCGCGGAATTTTGGGTCTTTTTTACGATTTTAAGCTTCTTTTCTCCTTTTGTTTATAGATTGTTTTTGGGGGTTTTTATTATCATTCATACACATAATTGTTAGTCTTAGAATAGTTTTCTCTCTTAGGTTGAGAGCTTCTCTCTCTATATTAGGCTATATTAGGAGTAGTTTTATAGAGATAAAGTGAAGGATTTCAATGGTGATTTAGAGATTGAAGATACAAGGGTGACAATTGTGTTCAAGATCTTCTCTATTATCAATGAGCATTCTTAACTCTATCTCTCCTTAATGCTTTGTTTAATTTATTGTTTGTTTGGTTTAATTTTGATGTTTGATGCTTGATTGGTGTAATTGTTCTTGATATTTTGTTGATTCTTGATTTCCATAGTTGTTAGTTGATAGATGATGATTTTTGAATAGTTGTTTGGCTAGGAATTGGGTGAAACTTGTATGATTGATTAATTGTAATTAATTTGGGAATTGTGTTGATTGATTGTTGAGATTAAAGTGATTAGTGAAGGTTTGCGTGTGTGTAATTCAATTAGGCCTTAAGAATTATGCTAGATTGCATTGTAATTGCTAATGACATGAACAATTGATTTAGGAATTGCAATTATCGATTGGTTTTGATTGTGATTCTCTTAGTTTGTTTTTCATAGTGAACCCTAGCTTAACAATTAGGAGATAGCTCTTTGATTCCTATTGATTGCTCTTATCATTAGTCCTCACAACCTTTGATTGGCATGCTCTTCCCAAGTTGTTGCAATTGACATGATTACTTGTTGATCCCCGTTCCTAGTGTTTTATTTCCTTGGTTACTTGTTTTGTTAGTTGTTAGTTTTCTCTCTTACCTTCGTCTTCGACCTAGCTTAGGCGCATAATTGAAAGTGCTTGAACAGTACCGTTCCTTTGGGTTCGACCCTTGACTTGCCTCTATACTCGTATTAGGGATTGTTAAGTATTTATAAATTTAGTTTGACCGAGGGAAGATTAGATAACGACCTAGTTTTCCCCTCGTCAAAATCCCGAGAAGCACTTCTTTATGAGGTCACTAGCTTGACCATGAGAAAAATTCTTCAAGTGGGAGGCTTGGGATCTAAAGGATCAAGCATTATACATTCGATGATACCAACTTCTTCCTTGCAAAAGTAATGCTTTAAACAATGACCATTAACCATAAACTTGTTACCATCCACATCTAACTCAAAGGAGCCATAAGGAGTAGTCTTTGATATAACAAAAGGACCCGAACACTTTGATTTGAGTTTACCAGGAAACAAACGAAGCCTTGAGTTGAAAAGAAAAACCTTGTCTCCAACCTTAAAGTTCTTGTTTCGAATATGTTGGTCATTACACTTTTTGGTCTTCTCCTTATATAACCTTTAGCTCTCATAAGCATCATCTCTAAGCTCTTCAAGTTCATTGAGCTTAAGCAATCTCTTCTCACCGGCCAACGATAAATCCATATTGAGCTCTTTGATGGCCCACCAAGCCTTGTATTCTAACTCAACCGACAAGTGACAAGCCTTTCCATAGACCAACCTATAGGGGTTGTGCCGATTGGTGTCTTGTACGCCGTCCTAAGAGCCCATAGTGTGTCATCAAGTTTGAGAGACCAATCTTTCCTTGATTTGTTCACCATCCTTTCAAGAAGATTTTTGATTTCACGATTCGAGACCTCCACTTGTCCTTGAGTTTGAGGGTGGTAAGATAATCCAACCTTGTGATGAACGCCATATCTCTTGAGAAGAGCTTCAAATTGCTTTTTGGCGAAATAGGAGCCTCCATCACTAATTAGCACCCTCGGAACTCCAAACCTAGGAAAAATGATCTTCTTTAGAAGCTTAAGCACAACCTTGTGATCATTGGTAGGTGAGGGTATGGCTTCAATCCATTTCGTCACATAATCGGCCGCTACCAAGATATATAGATTCCCACAAGAAGAAACAAAAGGCCCCATAAAATCCACCCCCCAAACATCGAAGGGTTCAACTTCTAAAACACTTTGTTGGGGCATTTCGTCACTCTTGGTAATGCCTCCGCTCCTTTGACATTTATCACATTGCGCAACGAATTGGTGGTCGTCTCTATGCATCGTCAGCCACCACAATAAAGATTGAGAGATTTTTGCCACTGTTTTGTCAACACCACCATGTCCTCCACATGGTAGTGAGTGGAAATGCTCAAGAACACCTTGAATTTCATGATTTGGAATACACTTCCGATAAAGGCCATCTCCACATTGCTTGAATAGGTATGGGTCATTCCAAAAGTACCTTCTCACTTCCTTGAAAAACTTCTTCTTTTGTTGAGAAGAGTACTCCGAGGGAACGAATCCACACGCAAGATAGTTGGCTATATCCACGTACCAAGGGGTAGAAGTTGACACCAAAGCCATGAGAGCCTCAAATCCTATATCATCATTAATTGGTACATCCTCCTTATTCTCAAATGGTAGCCTAGAGAAATGATCCGCTACATAGTTCTTCGCTCCCTTTTTGTCCCTCATTTCCATGTGAAAGTCTTGGAGAGAGAGAACCCAACGGATCAAGCGAGGCTTTGCTTCTTTCTTGGTCATGAGATACCGCACCGCGATGTGATCCGTGTACACAATAACTTTTGAGCATATAAGATAGGACCGAAACTTATAGAATGCAAACACTACCGCTAACATCTCTTTATCCGTTGTTGTGTAATTCCTTTGAGCCTCATCTAGAGTCCTACTTGCATAGTAGATGACACATGATTTTCCTTGTTTCTTTTGACCAAGAACGGCACCTACTGCAAAGTCACTAGCATCGCACATTAGCTCAAAAGGCAAGCTCCAATCCGGAGCTTGCACAACGGGAGAAGAAATGAGAGCTTCCTTGAGATTACGAAACGCCTCAAGGCAAGCCTCATTGTAGTTAAAAACAACCTCTTTTTTGAGAAATTCGGTCAAAGGTTTGGCGATTGAAGAAAAATCTTTGATAAACCTCTGGTAAAAACCGGCATGCCTAAGAAAAGCCCGTACCCCCGTGATGGAATTAGGAGGGGGAAACTTTTCAATCACCGAAACCTTGGTCGGATCAACCTCAATGCCATTTTTTGAAACCTTATGGCCGAGGACAATGCCCTCCTCGACCATAAAATGGCACTTTTCCCAAATTAAAATCAAACTCGTCTCTTGACACCTTTTCAAAAAAAAATTCAAGGTTAAAAAGACAAGTGTCAAAAGACGAGCCACCAACACTAAAATCATCCATGAAAACCTCAATTTCTTCTTCAAGCATCTCAGAGAAAATGGAAGTCATGCATCTTTGAAAAGTAGAGGGAGCATTGCATAATCCGAATGGCATTCTTCGGTATGAAAATGTCCCATATGCAAAAGTAGTTTTCTCTTGATCACTTGGATGGATAGGGATTTGGAAAAATCCAGAATACCCGTCCAAGAAACAAAAGAAAGCATGGTTAGAAAGCCTTTCAAGCATTTGGTCCAAAATGGAGTGGGGAGCAAGTATGGTCCCCTACACTCCAAGTGGTTCTCACTTCCCTTTACATATAATAGTGACACTTGTAGATTTATTATTAGTTTGCTTATTTATTTTAATTTAGCTTTAACATAAATTGTGGAATTTCATGACTCCTACATTGATGGGATAGAAATTCCCACACTCCTTCTTGCTTATAAATACCCATCTTGGGTTTTTGGGAAGAGTGCTTGAGTAGGATTTCAATAGAGCATTGCATTAGCAAAAACTCTTAAACTCACATAATACTTGGGTTTTGGTCGGACCTCACTAACCTCGAGGTAAGGGACCTAAAAGTCGCTAGTAGTTTTTGCGGGTGGACTTTCGTTGGAGGCTCTCGTGTTAGCGGGGCTAAGCTTTCAAGTAAGAGCCCGACTTTGAGGGCGAAGCACGCGTCAAAGGTAAATTCCGATTTTTATCCTTTTATGTTTATTTGTTTGCTTTATGGTTTTATTAATTGCGAGTGGTTCTTTGGGTCGGGGTTGTGATCGCGGGTTAGATAGGTCGTTAAGCTATTACCCTAACCAAATTAATCATTTATAATACCTAAACCTACACTAAACTAGTTAGTGTCAAGTAAAGGGTCGAACCACTAGGGAAGCACGCTAATTCAACATCATATATCACTAATGCAAGAGTAAAAAGGGGATTGTTTTTGATGGTTTTGTTGAGTAAGAACACTAAAACTACAAGTGAGCAAGAAAATGATGATTAAAATCAATAGAAAATGACGCTAGGGATACGGGGTTGTCCAATATAATTAGAAGGAGGAGAATAATGGTGATTATTATGAAACATATGCCAAAGAACGCAAGATTCTACCTAAAAAATTCATTCTCATGCATGCAATAGTCTAGGTAAATCAATGAAAGAGGTCTATACTAAAAAGGATCGTTCTCAGGCATCCTATTAGTTACAATCAAATCAAGAGAATAAAGAAGCACAATCCATAAAAACTCCACTTTAATAACTCATTCTCATGCAATCATTAAAATAGAGGTGATCCTAATCTAGTTCAAATCACTTCCATGCATTTAAACTAGAAAACATCAAATAGAGTGCAACAATAATCCCAAGCTAATAAAAATCATGTCTTTCATCAATATATGGTATAAGTTCAATCCAACCATCATCATTCATCCAATATCAAATCATATCTTCCACCCTCTTCCCCTAGCTAAAATTTTAGCCTAGAGAAGGGAGATTAAACATAATATCAAAACTAGAAATAAACTCAAGAAACTCAAAGCAAAACATGATTGAAATCAATGAAATCAATAATAACTAGATAAACTAATAAGATTGGCAAGAATAAGTAACAATAAAACAAATAAATAATACTAAAGGAAAGGAGAAGAGATTACTAAAGAAAGGATTAATGAAAGATGAAAACTTGGATTCTTGCTTGATTGATGGAAGATTAAAACTTAAGCAAAGTTGAGTACAATAAAGGATGCTTGAATAACAATCTATTTTCTCTCTTTAGATTAGGCTAATGTTCTCAAAATTAAAACTAAGTTAATCCAAAAAATTACATCAAAACGTTCTAAGATGGGACTTATATAGTCCGTATAGAGCCAGCTGAAAAAGAGGAGTGGTCCGACCGAACAATGGGAAGGTTCGGCCGGACTACAGGGTAGGTTCGGCCGAACCATGGGTAGGTTCGGTCGAACCTCCCTGATCCTGGTCTGGTCGAACTTCTGTGGTTCGACCACTCCTGCAAAAATGCCAAATTGCTTCTTGACCCTGCCTCGACGTTCAGCCGAACCACTGAGCGGGTTCGGCCACACCCTAGTTCGTCCACACCTTCAGGAGGTTCGGCCGAACCTCTTCTGAATCTTGCTTCCTTTAGCTTCCCTTGAGCTTAGATTCCTCCTCTTGAAAACCCCGATGGTTCCTACAAAGCATAAGCATGGAAATCACAATAAAAACAAAGCGAGAAGACTAAGTAAAGGGAAGATAAAGGGGAAAAGAAAAGAGGAAGCAAAACTAAGTAAAAATGCTTAGAAAAAGGGCCAAACAAGTGCAAATGAGGGGATAATTCTTAGAGAAAAAGGATAAAAGAGTGGCATAAATGCCACTCATCAGGTTGTTTTTGCGGTAAGTTGGAGTTACCAAACCCCAACAAGCATTGCTCTAGTTTCTGTCATAGTAAGGTTAGAAGATGAGGAGGTTTGTGATTGGTTTTTCTGGCCAGAATTAGCATAGTAATATTTTTGCGGTGGTGGGGGTTGTTGTTGTGTTTTTTGTGGAGGTGGAGAGCTTTGTACATTGGTACTCCGGTAGAAAAGATATGGGTAGTTCGAAGGCCAGGATTATAAGAGTTAGAGTATGGGTTATTTTGCCTATAGGTTGAAGGCATTAACTTGCTCCATGGAACTCCTACAATCTTGCTCACAATGCCCTACATACACAATTTTTACAGAAAGCTTCATTGCTAGCAACAACAGAAACATTAGCTACAGAGTTAGAAACAATAGTAGAATTATCTAGTTTCTGAAAAATAGATGTTAACTGAGCTTGCAGAAAGGATACAGAATCGACATTATGTTTTCCTATGTTATCAAACCCTCTCGGATTCCCGTATTAGGAATTATGTATTGCCATATCTTCGATAACCTGTGTTGCATCTTCCACGTTAAGATTCATGAATCTCCCACTAGCTGTAGAATCTAGAATTGATCTAGATGAATTTCCAAGTCCATTGTAAAAGGCTTGGATCCACTGCCATTGTGCCAGATTATGGTGGGGGCGTTCTCTCTGTAGATCCTTGAACCTCTCCCAAGCCTCATATAGAGTTTCATCGGCCTCTTGGGCAAATTTTTGAATAGCACTCCTTAGTATAGCTGTTCTCTCTGCAAGGTAATATTTATTATAAAAATTCAAGGTAAGAGTTTCCCAGTCAGTAATACCAAGTGTAGTTCTATTCAATCTATTAAACCATAATTTAGCTTTTCCACATAATGAAAAGGGAAAAAGAATCTCCCTGATTTGGTCTTGCGTGACCCCAGCTTGTCTAATGGTGTTGCAATACTGGAAGAAATCTGCAATGTGAAGATTAGGATCTTCACCCTTAGCTCTACTAAATTGCTTCCTCTCTATCATTGTGATAAATTGGGGTTTGATTTCAAATTGCACTCCGTCAAGGGCCGGAGTAGGAGTAAGATGTGGAAAATCTGTCAGGGTTGGCTGCGAATAATCGCTGAGCTTCTTAGGTGCTGCCATCTCTGATTCTAAATCTGAAGGGATTTCTGAATCACTGGAATCAATTGGAGGGTCTCTTCGATTATTGTTTTCCTCAGAGCCCGCCAGGATTTGTCTATAGAGATTCTTTTGTCTATGGAAAGAGCGCTCGATCTCATGATCGAATAGAATGTAACCTAATCTGGAACGCCTGGGCATAAACAAAGAACTAAAAGACAAATATGAGAATTGCCCCAAAGAACTAACGTCCTCTGAGACAAGAGGGGATAATCTAGACTACAAAAATAATCAGAAAAAAAATAAATCTGTTTCCCCGGCAACGGCGCCAAATTTTGACAGGCTAAAGCCGTAATCACCCAATCAAAAATAATATCTAAATCCACTAACTATGTAGATAGAGAAGAAGGGTCGAACCACAGGGAAACGAGTTAATTTATTCCTAATTAATCAAAATAATCTAAATTATCAAGTAACCAAATTGTTATTATAAAAGGGAACTAAACTACTTAGAGTATAAGTGGGAATGAATAAAAGTAGGAGGGAAATCAATGAAATAAAAGCCTAGGGCATAGGTTCACCAAAAAACAATATTTCAGGGTAAAACATAACAATCAATCATCAATGCATCAATTAACCAGATCATAAAGGGCTTTCGCTACGTATTACAATCATAGAGTTAATTTACCGGTATCACATCTCATCTCTCGAATCTCAACTTAACCATTTATAAATTAGTCCGCCTATTGAAACTAAGCCTAAACATCAATTCTCATCTCTTGAATCTCGAATCAATATTGCTAAACTCATACAATTAAACTAGGCCTAATCTACTTGCGTAGCATTAAATCAATCAATAGGAAATTAATCAAGCATTGATAATCAACAATAATAATTTACCCCTTCGTATTATTTATGGATCCCCACAAACCCTAGAAAGAAAACTACTCACACATAATTAAACATAAACTAAACAAAGCAATTAAAGGAAAAATGATGAAAGAAAATAAAGTAAAATAAATGAGATTAAAATAGAAAAAATTGTTACCAAAGTAATCGGAATTAGGGAGTTGAATTAAGAACAAAAATACAGAACAATGTTGAAGAGAGAGAAACTAATCTTAAGCTAAGTAGAGAGAGAAAGTCTAAATGAAGAGGTCCTAAGCAAAAGCATTAAAATCGTACTTATACAATAATCCAAAATTACTCCTAATTAGAAACTAAGGAATCGCCGAAGATGCCTCCCCAGAAACACGTGCCCGATCGGGCCTACCTTTTTCTTCGCCCTCTTGTTCTGGGCATCCGCCCGATCGGGCTAAAGCTTGCCCGATCGGGCCCGGCTATATGGTAGACTTGGATTGGGCTCCATTCTTGGCCCAATTCGAATCTCCACTTCGGGTCTTGAATACTCGGTTTCCAAAAGCAATTGGTTGTGCCTTGAAATGCTCGTAGTTGCATCGCAATAATCCCGGGACAAAGCTTCAAAGATGCAATTCCCTACAAAACTCAACCGAAACTACGAAAACACTAGAAAACACCAATTAGTAATAAAAGTGGCTCCAACGAGCTAAAAACACTACTAATTACGACCATGGGACGGGGGTAAAACACCATATAAAATAGACATATCAAGGCTTAGCTCTTAGCTTCTTAGGTCCTTAAAGCTAAGTATCCTTCTTTATTTTCTTCCAACCCATCTATTTCTTGTCCTCGTCCTTCTTGGGGAAGTCGAGGTTCGGCAGAAGGGGGATTAGCTTTAGTCAAGGGTTTGGCTTGGAAAATAGGCTCATGAGAGAATGCTAGCATTTTGCGGGATTGTTGGGTGCCTAATGTCAAGATTGCTTTAAGGATTGTATTCCTAAACAAGAATGTCCTTCGATGGTTTCTGAGTTGTTACTTCCAGATGCTGGTGCTTGGGATGCGTCTCTGGTTAGGCATCTTTTCCCTGATTTTGTAGCTTCGGCAATTCTTGGTTTGGAGAGATTGATACGGAAAATTGACGACTTTGTGTATTGGAAATACACAAGAGATGTTTCCTTTTCTACCAAATCTGCCTATACCTATCAGTTTCTACCCCCGTCTACCACTTCAATTCTGTCTTCATGGTGGAAAAGGTTATGGGGTTTGCTTGTGCTTCCAAAGTGGCAATTACTGACATGGAAGGTCTTACATAATGCTATTCCTACGACGGAATTGTTGGTCCGTAAAGGCATTCCCTCTAATTCGGTTTGTGCGTTTTGTCATGTTTCTTCATAATCGGTGGAACATTTATTTCAGGATTGTCCATTTTCCTATCGTCGGTGGGATTCTATTATTTGGGGTTCACTTCCCGAGCCTTATGATCTTCTCCCTTTTCATGACTGGTTTACGGGGGTTATTTCAAGTTATGTTAAAGCCAAAAACTGATATGATCTTCAGTCCGCGGTCTATTCTCCATTGTATGTCTTGAAGCTAGCCTTTAATTGGAGTGACAAAAGTAGAAAGGCTTGCGATTTATCAGATTATTCTGAGAGTCTTCCCCCTGGGTTTTGTTGCCCTTCTATGAGTCAAATTCTTCGAGGCGGCCTTCAAATGACCTGTGACATTTTTATGTGTTTTGATGGGGCCTGGGATCAAGTGAATCATAATGCAGGTACAAGTTGGTGTTGATGGGACCCCTACTGTTCTCAGTACGTGGGGGGTGGTGCCCGGGCTTGCATGGCAAAAACCGCGGTTCATGCTGAGTTGCAGGCTTGTATATTTGGTCTTAAGCATGCTTGTCAACGGGGTTTTACACGGATTAGTCTTCTTACTAACTGTATGCTCATTCCTCGGTTGCTTGTTGAGTTCGGATCTTCTAATATTTCGATGATATGGATTGTTCAGGAGTTTCTACTTGTCATATTCAGAAGGCCTCACGAACTTCAGTGGATGGGGCTCATTCTCTTGTTGTGGCTGCTAGTTGTAGAGATTTGCTTTATTTTACTTTCTAGTTTTTTTGTTTTCTAGTTCTCTTTGTCAAAAAAATTAAAAAATAAATAAATAAATAATTAAACTCAAAAATCATTGTTGACAGAATTTTATCTGACAACAAGAAACGCCTTTCAGACTATCCAAACAAAAAACAATAGTCGGCAAATCTGAACATCAGCCTGACCAAAGCAAGTTAATCAGAATCAGAAGCATATTACACAATTAACACCTACTAGAGTACTAGTATATATAGTATAATAACAATCTTAAGAAACAATGGTCAGGAATTCCTCTTTCACCACCAAGCTTTAACCGAAATTGCAAAACTAAGGAAGGGCAAAGTGACAAGTCCCCAGATTTCATTCATCTGGACATATATATATATATATGTATGTATATATATATATATATGTATATATATATATATGTTCCGATTAGACATTTATCTACTCTGTGAGCACGTAAATAGCTTGATTGGTGTAAAGTGTAGTACTGTATTTCCACATAATAGGTGCGCCTATCAATATTGTTCCCCAAACTGCTGACCCAGTTTCTATGAATAGCATTGTCACAACTAGGCAGATCAATAGGTTCTTCATGCTGAAATGAACCAAGACTTACGTTTGTTCCCCCAACTTCTGCTACATGTCTTCTCAAATCTCCCGTGTATAATTAATGTAAGCAGATTGGTTTTCGTTCTTCTCCAAGGTAGCCCTATAAAATAGAGTGAAAATCAAACCAGATCACACATTAATCCCATCATATTGTGAAGATAAAAAACCTGTAAAAGGTACCGAAGGGGACAGTCACATGGAGTCTTGCTGTAAAAGGTACTTAAATCACTAGCAGCAGAAACTTATTTAGCATACCTAGTCAACTCCTTGGGAAGCAATCATCATATTATCCTACCTCTTTGCAGAATATTCACTAATTCAACTTACACTATCACATAATCATGGAGGCACCGACACTTAAAGTAAGGAGATATATCGAACATTTAAAGCAAGTGTCAAGTATAGAAAGCCCAACAATAACACAATTAGTGGGGCTCAAAGACACGTATGTTTTGGGTGGATGATGTGTTTCATATCAAAGAAGAAACATCATACATAAGCACAAAAGAGCATTTATATAAGCATTCAACACTAACTTGTTGACGAAAAGTTCTGATGCAATGTTATGCATAATCAAGGACAACTAATCATTGAGAATATGTCTCGCACAGCATTTTATATGACTTGAATGAAAGGAATAGTATGAATTTTTTTGTGTGACCAGAGTATTTCTATAAGGCCTTTCCTAGATTGCAGTTAATGGGCTAGATTAAATCATTGTTAATTATTATGGTGCTACAAAAGAAGCCTGGAATGAGGGGAAAGATTTGGGCCTGAACGTTTACCCTTGAAAGAAGGGTAATACACTACCTACCCACCCAACCCCTAGTGTAATCTGTTCCTGTTTAAAATTTTAATCCACATTTCTTCATTCTGCCTCTGTTTCCAATTCTCCCTACCAGGCTACCAACAGTCATCCTTTCTCTTTCTTCTATATATGCATAATCTGGCTTTTTCCTCCTTTTAAATTAGGAAAACTTGTCAAAAATAACACCACCTTTGGGTGGTCATCCAATAATAGCACCAAATTTTGATTATTCCAGAATAACACCACTTTCACATGTATTTGCCAAAAAAAATGAAACAAAAAACCGGTAACCTGTTTTACAGGTAATCCTGGGACACGTGTTCTAGTTTGATTGGTCAATTTATTTATTTTTATTTTTGATTTTGTAAAAACTTAAAAAAACAAAAAAAATAAATAACCCCCCCCCCTCACACGACTTTCACCAGCATCCACCACCTTTCACCGGCATCCACCACCCCCACCAAGACCATCCACCTGAAACAACCCTTTTCCCGGTCCCCATCTTAGTTTCCGACCCCCTTTCCAGCACCCCTTCCCCTTTACCGACCCATTTCCGTCACCCCCTCCCCTCCCCTTTCCTACCCCTTTACGACACCCTCCTCCCCTTATCGACCCCTTTGCACCACCCTCTCCCCTTCCCTACCCCCTTCCGGCCCTTTCCCCTCTTCCCTTTTCCAATTTCGGCCCCCTCCCTCCTTCCCTTTTCAATTTCGGCTTTCTCTCCCTAATTTGTAGGCTAAAGTTTCGGTGGTGAATTGTTCAAGGGCGGGGGAATGGGTGGAGGTAGGGGTGTCGTTCAAGGGAGGGGGAAGGCTTGGGAGGTCGATCGGCGGCGAGGGTGGGGGCAGGGAGGATAGGTGGTGGGTTTTTTTTTAATTACTTAGGTTTTTTAAAAAAAAATTTAATAAAAATAATTGACCAATGACATGGTGACACGTGTCACAGGTAACCAGTAAAACTGGTTACCAACCGGTTTTGTTTCATTTTTGGCAAATACATGTGAAAGGTGGTGCTATTATGGAATAATCAAAAGGTGGTGCTATTATTGAAAGACCGCCTAAAGATGGTGTTATTTTTGACAAATTTTCTATTAAATTATCAAATGAAAATATCTTCCATGTTCATGAATAGGACATTTATTCCCATCTTTTTATTCAATTTTTTTTTTCTTTTTCTTTTTTGGATTTTTCTAAGCTATGCCCATGATGTGGTTGAGTTTCTAAGGTGTGCTTATGCTTTTTCAAAATTACAAGTTGTACCCTCTAATTTAAGTTGTTCAATCAATCATACCCTGAACAACTTTAGTAATTGTAAAAAAATGGGAAGTAATAAGAAGCGGATGAAAAAAAAGAAGAATTACACCAAGAGCTTGATATATCAATGGTTGCTTTTAGAAGAAAGAAGAAAAAGTAGAATAAAAAATGTGGGAAAAAATGCTTAATGTTAATCCCCTTAATTAGGGCTGTCAAATTTCTCTTCAAAGTGGGGTAATTAACAATTATTACAACTACTAACGTTCGGTTAATGTCAAAGAGTACGGTAAAATAAACACCTTAAGTTGGAGAGGACATCTTGTAATTTCCAAAAAGCATGAACACCCCTAAGAAACTCAACAACCTTAACGACATAGTTTAGAAAAACCCTTCTTTTTTTTAAAAAAAAAAAGACTTTCAAGAAACCTGCATCGAAATTCTGATTGAGATGTTAAATTTCCAGTTAGGTTATAAGCTTTGAGAAAATTCAAGTTAATCTTAAGGTTAATTGTTAAATTACCACAAAAAAATGTAACCATTTTCGAACTAACCACCCATTTAATTTTTTATTTTAAATTATCACCCCGTAAATTAAATAAATGCTGATATTACAACCCATTTCAAAAATCAGGTGGATTTTTCGTATGTAGGCCCCACCTAACACTTATTTTGACCCATTTGACTATTTTTTCCCGATTTTTCTCTTTAAAAACGCTCTCTAAACTTTAATTCACATTTCCTTCACCAAATTCTACCAAATTTCAAAGAGAAATTGTGAATTGAAGTTAGAAGAGCGTTTTTAAAGAGAAAAATCAGGAAAAAAAAAATCAGTTAAAAGGGTCAAAATAAGCGTTAGGTGGGGCCCGCAGACGAAAGATCCACCAGATTTTTAAAATGAGTGGTAATCTGAGCATTTATTTAATTGAAGGGGTGGTAATTTGAAATAAAAAACTAAACGGGTGGTTATTTCGAAAATGGTTACATTTTTGTGTGGCAATTTAAAAAATTTCCTAATCTTTGTGATTGATAAATTTTGTCAATCTAGTGGCAATATTGTAAATAAGTGTACATTTTTTTTATTGTGTATGGAAAAACCACAATTTGAAGTAGTGATTCTAGTGCATAATTAACTCAGTTCACCTCATAATTTTTATACATTTAAATTTTATTTTTTTTTTGGCAGCTTTAATTTGATGTTGAATGTCAAAGTAGCATTTGATAAAATTTATCAGTTTGCTTCTATATTTTAAAAATATGTTGTTGAATTCAATTAGCGTCGTTGCAATTTGATTCTTGAATCTATTACAGGATTTAGTTGCAATTTGAGTTGAAGATAAAATTGTTTCTCTCGTCAAAATCAAGAAGTTATTACCCCATTATTTGTTTAGCTCATGCCAAACCTTATCAAAACTAACTCCTGAGTAATCCCTTCTCCTTAATTAGTCCACCAGTATCAATTCCCCCTGGTAATGAGTCCATCCATACCATGCAAGGCCTAAAAGGAAAATTTTATAAAACTGATATTCATCTATACAAATTAGAATGTTACAGAAAAATCATGTCTGAAATATGGACATGGCAGATATGTGAGGTGCATCTACTGAAAAAGATCTAACATAGAATTAAAGTGGAGAAGCTATTGTCTGACCTGACATTGATTTAAAAAGTTAGAACAGTGATGACATGATGATATCAAAGGAAAAAAAAAAAAAAAAAAAAACATTAACCCAAAACAGGAGGGGTAAATAGGGTCCTGAATTAATTAGGGATATTGTGGATAGGGGTGAGTGGATAAGGATCCACATGAGTGACACATATGCAAAGTTTCTATTCTGTTGACACCCAAAATGAACACACAAACACACACACTATGCCCAATGTTTCATCCAGCAAGCACACAGGTACAGGTTACCACATCGAGAGAAAGAATTCTGTAAAAGAAAACCCAAACAGCTGAACATATTACCAGCATATGAGGACTATAACCAGAATAAAGACAGTATTTGGCAAGTCCATCTTACTTCAAACATATTTACCATTAAACTCAAAGCATCAAGCCAATTATCCATAACATCATCAATGAAACATTCAAAATACAGGATTTAAAAAGAAAGCATGCTTAATAAAGTCCAATGGAGAACATACCAAGTAAGCTATGCAAGTACCTTCTTAGATTTGTCAGATTTATCCTGTGCCAAGGACTGATCTTGCCTTTTCCTGCAAAAAAGTTTCACAAGTAGCTTTTTGTATGAGAAATATAGACATCAGGTACTGTAATATCATGCAACATATCATCAGTAATAGTTGAACAAGTCAACAACCCTCAAATTACTATCAAGGACATTACTTTAATATAAGAACAGTCGAGGATTTCAGCTACTACTAGTTAAAAATAGCACCAATCTTGCTTTTAATCAACTCATTGCATATTACTCATACAATTGTACTAGTAATTAACAATAATGACACCCAAAACCTTTACCAACATTATAAAACAGAAAATTACTAGCAAAAAAGAAGAGGATACATAACCAGGATTAAATTAGGGTAAAAAAAAAAGAAAATAAAGATACAACTTTATGACATGCCCTATAGAATAATGGTCTTACAAAGTTATGTGATGCTTCTATCTCCCTCTCCTTCTCCCTTCTCCTCACTCCCTGCCCCACCTAATCTTTATTAGAAGTACCCTCCATCCTACAATCCCACTAAAAAACATAGAAAGGTTTGATTCTCATATCAGTAGGACATTAAGGTGGTGTCACCCATGTAAAACAAGGGAACTAGAACAAAGTCAAGCATGTACTAAACATTAACAATTAAACAGAAAGTTTTGTCAAACAACTACCTTGTAGAAATAATGTTTTTAAATGACCAATTTATAAATCCATACTTATGTTCTTGCTTACTACTTAACAAACACAGTCTAATGCTCTGTCAGGAGTGGTATCAAAATTTAAAGTTTTAGGACTTAGGCTCTGTTCTCTACACCATATTTTCACTTATTTCATACCTCCTTTGTTTTTTTTAATTGCAACGTTGGAAATTTTGCACTAGCCAATGCAAATTTTATAACGTTTATATCCTAAAATTTATAACAAGGTGATAATTTTAAAAGTATATTCGAGATAAATCTAGCAAACCCACTTGACTATACTTTTTCAAACATATAATTACTAAAGGCAATTAAAGTAGTGTGTGTGTGGATAGTGTAAGATTTCAAATATTGCACATAAAAAAGATAAGGGTTGATCAGTTTGATACTATAAGATAATGATTAATATGTTCCAATAATGTCTAATAGGGTTGATAAGTTAGATATGATAATGTAAAATACGGGTTGACAAGTTATGAAAAGCTAAGATAAAGGTTAGTAGGTTTAAATAAGATAAATGAAATGTTAAACGCAAATAAGATAGGATAATACTCCCTCCGTTTAAAATTAAATGTCTCATTTTATCTTTTTGCACTACTTACATAAACCACATTGACCAATGTTAATGACTTATAAATAAATATAAATAAATAAACAATCATGCGGGTACTTGTAAAAATAGTCTCACTATATAGTTTCTATATATAAATTTTCTAATAGTTTCTTATTTTATTAAGAAAACATTTACATTGGCATACGTGCCTAGTTTGACTAGACCATTTAATTTAAAATAAAAGGTATATAAGATAAGTGAAATTCAAGTGAAGAGAACACTACCTTATATGATACTCCCCCCATCCCAACGCATTTTTATACTTAATAACCAATTATGACTTAAGACATATAGTTATAAGTAATACTCCCTCCGTTTTTTAAGTGCTAGAGTCACTAAATGCAACCGCTTTTTATAAAGTGTTCCATTTCATCTTTAGCAAACTACTATAATTTAATATTACATCTCCTCTCATGGTAATCACTCAAACCAACTACTAAATTTTTATTACTACCTCCGATAATTGTAATCCAAAGTTGCAGATAACAATTAATTGAGGTAGTATTATTTTTTTCCCTCTCACATTCCTTACTTTTCTACAAAATGCTAACTCCACTATCCTTTCTTATAATTTTTTTAATGCCCCAACTACCCACTACCCCACTTACATCTTATTCACTAAAGCCAACAAGAACATACAATATTTTCATTAACATTTTTAGAAAACATCACATATCTAAATATTGGTGTATGCTAAAAGTACAAATTTTCAAAGAATAACTTTACAACAACAAAAAGTTACTACTCATCCCAAATTATCTATTGTCAAATTGTCACTGGTCTTTAAAGATGGGGGTAAAGCTACTTACATTTAACCCCAAATTTAATAACAAACAAGAGCGCCTAGTCTCTACTCTCTAACACTAAGATAATTGGATGGTATAATATACTTGTAGCTCCCTACAACATACTTTTGGAGGAACAAGTCATGATATAATTTTCTTTTTAACTTAATTGGCTAATAAAAGTTCAAAATTTAAGAATCATGCAAAATGTGGAAAAACAATTCTTGCAACCAGCCATTTTGAAAGATTATATCAATTCTCAACGCCTGGACCAAAGACTTTCATGCATACTAGTTTTTTAATATTTACTAAATTGACATAACAAAGAAACTTCTTATTAAAGAGCTACAAAAACATACTTCCTTCGTTCCCTAATATTGCAACATGGGTGGGGGACTAGAGGGGAGAGATAGAGAGAAATAAATAAATGGACCAATGTGATGAGGAAAGAGAATGAGAGAAAACTTGTGCAAATAGGAAATGTTGCAACATTTGTGAAACTTATTAAACTCGTAATAGTTGTAATATTTGTGAAATGGAGGAAGTATTTTTTTGGGCAAAAGCATACATACGACAAAAATAGAAGATAATATTGCCACTGATGGAAGCTGCAACAATTGCAAAAAAATTATTTGCAAACTCCAATTTTATTTGTCATTCTTCAGTGGTAAGTTGTTTGAACTATTTGCGGAAATAGAAGGTGATTAAAAACATACATATTATAGTTAAAATCACTATTTTATAAAAGGTTTAGGTAAAATAGTTACCGCCGTTGTTACAACTTGAAAAAGCTTTTTTCATGATTGATTTTCTAGCTCCAAGTTTTACACGAAAGGATCATTATTGATGGTGTAAATTAAGGAATAAAAAGTAGCTTCAATTTTCATAAAATTAGGACCTTTTAAATAATTTAATTCATATCATTATTTGTGAAACATAACTAAGGACTATATTTCAAATCATAAGCCTAAATATCGAAATTTAAACTTCTTTGCAGAAACCAATCTTATTCACCATTGAGACTCTTTTGGGTTGATTTAGTAGGCCTTTCTAAAGAAGAGAGAAAAAGGAGGAAGAGAGAGAAAAGGATAAGGAGAAGAAGATGACGAGAATAGGCTTCCCATGGAACTATCACAAAAGATTTTCACCTGCTATAACCAGTCATTTTTCACTAGGGAGAACTGACGGAATTGGTTTAGGCATGTCAAACGTAAATCAGAAGATGCACCAGTAAGGAAAGCACAAGGTTGCGATCAAGGAGATCTCATGAGAGGAAGAAGAAGACCAAAGATGACTTGAGCGAAAGGAGTTTAGAAGGACATAAACTAGTTGGGTTTGCAAGGGCAACATTGAACAAGGATCATGGTTAGTGAGTACATGAGATAAAACCTTGATTCATGTACCTGACCTCATCTTTGGGATTAAAGCTGTGAATGTTGTTGTACATTATAAGAAGATGGATGCAAAAGTTGGGATTATATTAAAATTTTTGAAAGGTTTGACCAATATGAGAAGGTCTCTCAATGTTGGGATTATCAATGACATTTTTTTTTAACCAAATGAAAGGAAAAAGAGCATTGCAGATTCAGAAACAGATCTTCAGAGAGAAGTGAAAACTAATGAAGAAAGAAGTAAAAAAATGATAGGAGACTCGTGAAGAGGGAAAAAGATCAGAGAGAGAGAAGGAAAAAAGATCAAAGGGAGAGACTAAAGTACTAAACAGAAAAATGTTTGACCATCAAAGCCATGCCGAACTATACTGCTACTCAATTTTAGGTTTTGTTCAATTTGGGTATTTAATAATTAGGGATTTACTCCCAAATTGGGAATTTATATGTTTAAAACAGACGACAATTCATGCATTTAGTTAACGTGTCTCACTCAATTACTGTAATTTAAATGCCAAGTACTATACTAATATTTAATCAATTTTCCAGCTTTTCTTTCGAGAATTTACAGGAAGATGTACCAAGATGTGCTGCATACCACAAATCATCAAAGGCACTGCAGCGTTCAACTTGTAAAAGCACTGAGAGGCGTATTCCTTTTCGCACTTTCTAGAAATTGCACGGAAGGTGGATTCGCTATGGCCTTCACCTATGGCACAGTTTTCATAAACAAGGAAAAAATCTATGGTTTTTAATGGCTTGCCCAAATGTATCTAATGCTAGCTATAACATATCCATTATTCATTAATGACTAATTTGAGCATAATGACTAAAGGTTAAAGGCACTGCATACTGCATAGATGAGAAGAAATATACTTGCCATTTCAAAACGTAATAAGATTGATATATCAGTTCAACTGTAGCTCTTTTTCAAATGTTTATCATAAAATCACTCATGAAAATCATGAGCAGTGTTGCTTCACTTGCAATCCAATTAGTTATCATGGCGTAGAAAAATAAGATGAAAACAGAAATAGTGGAATATACAAAATGTACTGATGAATAATCAAATTGACACCATACTATAAAATTCTTTAATAGTAATTGACACCATAGCATAGATAATTTGAAAGCTATCTAGTCCAGACTGAATCATAATACACATGCAGAAAGTCCGTTCATGGTTACTTTTTGATTTAAAGAGTCAACACCAGAATAATCAAGTACACTGATACAATTACATGCACAATTATAAGGAAGATCTAACATTTGCCATAACTCATAACTTAAAGATACTTAAACTAGTATTCTGAATATAGGCAGGAAGATTATCTCAAATATATAAAAGAATAAAACTTACTTGTCAAATATTTGTATAAGTGACTGTGGTCTTTCATATCCATCCTTCTGTTCAGGCTTCTTCCTATTTGGTCCTCTCGATTCCGGTTTCCACGTTGCTTTACTTAAAGATTCTCCCAGCAATTCAGCAATATTAGATGCCATAGATTCTGCCCTTAGCTTATAAGGAAATTTCTCTTCGTTAAAATGGTTTGACAACCACAAATACATAGAACAAACTT
Organism: Chenopodium quinoa; assembly: GCF_001683475.1. Lineage (NCBI taxonomy): Eukaryota > Viridiplantae > Streptophyta > Magnoliopsida > Caryophyllales > Amaranthaceae > Chenopodium > Chenopodium quinoa. The sequence goes on along the minus strand of NW_018743905.1, from coordinate 419,810 downwards.
GGTGCTTAGTCTCAAGATCCAATAGCTCTGAATCATTTTTAGCAGAGTTATTAGGAATGCCCATAGCTATATTGACAGGAAGATTTTGACTAAATGATGAAGCAAACTTTAGGAGATGATACATTGCCTTTGGGTCTCGAATGTTAACAGGAGCAAAGCAAAAATTATAGCGATCTTCAAGTGATAAACTCGGAATCTTCTCCAACATATTAGCCACCTTCTTTATACCAGCATGTTGACACAAGAAGTAAGATCCATCAAGGCGACAATTTTCAGCAAACTTTTCAAGAAGTTGAGCAAAAGTTGTATTAGGTAGTTTCCCCGCAAAAAACTCAACTTGCTCATAACATGGAAATAGACCCACTTTCTCAACATCCTCAAAAGGTTGTTTTAGACATTCAATTAGATAATCAAGATCTTCCATATTCAAAGTAGTGCAAAGACCATCTGGATAGATACTTCCTCTCCTACCAGCCCTACCTGCAATTTGTTTCACTTGTGAGGCTGGAACGGGAACAACCTTGTCCCCATTGTACTTTGACAGGGTATAGAAAACTACCCTTCTTATGTTAAGATTCAAACCCATTCCTACAGCATCACTAGCAACTAAGACATCGAATTCGTTATCTTGGTCATTAAACAGAGTAGCTTGCTGCCTGCGAGTCTCCGGTGGCAAAGCACCATAAATAACACAACAACGGTGCTTAGTTTGCTTTTCGATAGCTAATTTGACCTCAAAAATTTCCCTCCTGGAGAACGCAACTACACAGTCACCAGACTTTACATTTCGAAGATCCGCTTGCAATGTCTTAGCTTCAACCACCAACGGTTTGAATCTACCATAGTGCTGTTCCAGCAACTCATCTCCTGTATCTGAACAAATTTTCCGAACAATCTTTAATACACTTGGATCGCCACATAGATGTATTTCATCAGCCTTTAGCCCTAATAATGCCCTAGTCCATGCAAATCCTCTGCAAGAATCAGCCATCATTTGTATCTCATCTATAACAGCAACATCATACACTTTGTCAGTCGACACCATTTCAACCGTACAGGCAACATGATTAGAAAAGGGCACAACTTTCTTCTCCTGTCCAGTAAGCATACTACAATAAACACCAAGATCATTAACCTTGTCAAAAACTTCCATCGCCAACAACCTGAGTGGACTACAATATATCCCTTTCTTTGCTTCCATAAACCGTTGCAAAGCATTATATGTCTTCCCACTATTAGTAGGTCCACAATGATAAACAATTTTGCGTTTCATTGCCCTTGCAAAGGGATACCAAGTGTGGGGTTTGGTAAGATCAGCAGACTCAACCATACTTCGAAAATTCTTAATCTTATCAGGAAACTGTTCAAGACAAAATTCAACAAACACAGGAAACAAAAACCTCTCCGCTTCATCACTCGGTCCCAAAGAAAGCAAGTACTTAGCGATATCATTACGGCAATGTCTTATGAAAAAACCCCTGAATTTATGTACCGCAGTTGGAAAAAACGACGCCCCAATGTATATAGCTAAAGCTTGATTCGTTGCCCAAGCAGAACGCAAAAACTGCCCAAATATATCATGCAACAACTCCCAATCCTCCCTGCCTAGATTCCCATCCCGGGGCAACTCACAAAGCTGCCTATAAATTTCTACGGGGTCAATTGACGCAACATGCTCAAACCCTTCATAGAAACTTAACTGACCAACATCAACATCATGCTCATTTATGATATTATTATCAATTAAACCATCATTATTAGCATCTATATAACTCGTATCAATAACATTATCATCTTTTCTTTCATTAACATCAGTTTCATCAAAAGTCGAAAATGCCTTAACACCATACAAATTAAATTTTGGCAGTAATGACAACGATGACACTCTTAAGAACGAATACGAATTAGAAGACAAATAATTGTGAAGATGACAAATAGGGTTTAAGAGTAAAACCCTAACCTGAGAAATGGTTTGCTTGGACGAATAGCGACGGAGAAAATGCGTCAATCGACCTCCCGCCATTGAAGAAAGCTAGAAGAGCATTGAATAACTAAAAATGCAGAGGCAGATAGAGCAGAAGTTTGTCTGAAAATAAAGATTTTTGAAGAAGAAGGTAGTGGAGGGAAAAGAGGAGAGAGAAAAGCGGGAAATCGAGAAAGGTCGAAATGTTGGAAGAATGCCACAGAACTAGGGCACCGTCTGTGGAAAACCTATGACGCCAGATTTTAAGCGAGTCGGGGTGGGGATATGCCTAATTCGCAGTTTATGTTGGTATTTTATGACGGTTTTTTTTGGTATATCTTTTTATTTAACACAAAGCGACGAAATATTATATTAGGCTATTGTCTTCAAGGAGTAATAAGATCTCCAAGGAGATTATACTCTCCATAATGAGTATAAATCGTACAAAGATAAAGTTTGTTAGGGTTGTGGTACCCAAAAATACTACCCTTAGTTTTATACACATACACTGCTATAGAATATCAGGGGGCAAAAAATTACATTCAGACTAGAATTAGTTAGCAGCGTGAATGTCTGCCAAGTCTGCTTCAACTTCGACTCTGGCGCAATCAGGAACTGAGAAGTGCATCTTGTGGCCTAAGTCCTTGTTCATGGCATACTGAGCTAGTCTGTGAGCCACTTTATTCCTCTCCTTAGGGATGTGGACCATATAGATGGTCCAGCTCTTCAGTGTGAGAAGTTGAGCAACATCCAAAAGCACAGCTGCAACTTCATGATGAGGATTGGTAGTGGTTGATGATAGCATACGAATCAAAACCTCAGCATCTGTTTCAACCTCCATGAATTTGATCTTGAACTCCTTTGCCATCTCCAGACCTTCCCTTATTGCATACAACTCAGCTGCTAATGGGGTGATGGCATTGTATTTACTGGAAAACCCGATGTACCAGCCTCCAGAAGGGGTCCTGATAACTCCACCCCCAGCAGCATCAGTTGAGCTCTTCCAGGCTCCGTCTACACTTAACTTAACAAAACCTGGTGGAGGACCAACCCACCTAGGTGATCTTGGAACAACAATGCCTTTCCCTTTTCCCTAAACAACATCCTGCAGAACATGGTTAGTGATTTGGTGATCAATTATAAAACCATTGAGTAAACTGATTTTTGAGAGCATGACATTCTCAAATATTGACATATTCCTAGCTTTCCAAAGATGCCACAGAGCCAGAATATAAGTAGTAACCCACTTCTCAGACAAGCTAAGATTATAAGAAATCTAATCCTTCCAAGGGTCCTCGAATAACACATTATTGTTAAATTTTTTTTGTTTTTTTATCTTCTTAAAAATTATTTGCCAAAACTCAACAGCTCTAGGACAATCTCTAAAAAGATGGATTAAACTTTCCTCTTCTTGACTGGAAGAAGAACAGTGTTTCGGGGTTTTCTGATGTCCTGCGGGAGAGTTACAATTCCGAGACTGGAACCGAACGCCTGTACCTGCAAAACAAACGGATGCTCCGGATGATTGGAGATCCGCCTCCTTCGGTCAAGTTAGTACTTGATTAAGGAGTAATTAATGCGGAAATTAAAGTGATTGGGTCTCTCTAGGTGAGAGTGTTTTATGTGTGTAATCTGCGTCATCTCCCTTAATGAGGATTAAGGGAGGTATTTATAACCTCGGGAAACGTGCCAATCTAGGTTTAGGTTAACCTTGGGCTGATTGGGCTTCCCTCGGAAGTTGGGCCTAGGTGACCGGCTTCTCCATTAGGCATGGAGTATGCCACGTGTCATGACATAATAAGTCCAGGGTGGACGAATAAGCGTGTGCCACGTGGCAAGCCCTAAGAGGTCCAACTGGGGGACACTTGGCAGGACCTGATTGGCCCACGTGGCGCATTCCGATTGGTGGGAGCAAAATCCCCTAATCATTTGCCCCTCACAGGTGGCACGTGACTGGTCACGTGTTACCTGTGACAGGTGTCGCCCTGTAACAGGCGACGGCCTGCTACAGGTGTCACTCGGCGAGAGGCCGAGAGATTCTCCCGCCAAAATTTTGAATTCTGGAAGTGACCCTTCGCCTTCTCACTTCGCCTATATAAAGGAGTGTTGACTTCGGTCATTTTCACACTTGAAAACTTTGTGAGAGAACATTCGGACCCCTGAACTTGCTCTGACATTTTGGACCCTTTCTGCCTACCGCCTGCTCTGACAAGCCGACTGCAAAGGATTTTCAGAACTTCATCAATCGTCACTCGTTCAGGTAACCGTCGGTTCTCTTACTCTTAATTTTCTCTTTACTTTATTTCTTTTTTGAAATGGCACCACGGAAACACACGACACGACCTAGGTTAGTGATCAGCCGGTCACCGGGGACGGCTGAATCTAGGACTAGGAGTGCCGCCTGCCCTTTTCTGGACCCATCTTTGCCCTTTATACAAAGTCCGACTGTATCTGTGTCTATGCAGAGCATGATGGCTAGAACAAAAAAGACTGCCAGGATCTCAAACTCAGACGGCTCCTCCCACAGGGTGCCGATTAGTGAAACATCTGACCAGGCGCCAGATGTGGAAGTGAAACAAAGCGGCTTGAAAGCCGGCAGTTCTGAGGGAGGAGTCAAAGTGACCCCTTCCCATTTTACAGTTGACAATTCTACATTCTCTCCTGCTCCTTTGAAAGGAGAGGAGGCGGGCCCCTCCGGGAGAGGGGAGGAGTCGTCCTCTTCGGACTCGTCAGAGGACGAATCCGAGTCTAGCTCTTTTGGCCATGCTTCTCTGGACACAGAAGAGAAAAACAGTCGCCTACAAGAGGCGAGGCTTTCTCACGCAATTGAGAAGGGGGACGATTGGGCGGAGCCATCCGCCTCTCACCGAGAGCAAAATACCCCCTACTACTGCACAGTACCTCGGGGCCGGATCACGGCCATGCAAGAGAAAGTGGAGAGCTTTATAGCAAACCACACAATGGGCCCCGGCTTTTTAGTGTTCGTGCCGGATCCAGAAGACACAGTCGTCTGGCCGGCTGGTACCAGTTATGATGGCGCCTGCTTTGGCTGCTACGAGGCGGCCATCAAGGCTGGGCTGCGCTTCCCACTACATCCGGTTGTTCAGCGGATCTTGGATGGGTATGAGTTGGGGTTATGGCAGTTAGCCCCGAACTCCTGGGTCAACGTACTCGGCTATGTGGCCGGGTGCGAACTGCACGGGGTGGAGCCAAACTTCGAGGCTTTCGCCCACATGAACTACCTCAGCCGGACCCCTAAGGCAGGCGGTACCGGCTGGTATCAATTGACGAGCCACAGGGGCTACCTCATGACGAGAGGTAAAGCAAACAAATGGAAGGACTGGCGGAGCACCTTCCTTATCATTGAGAGTTCAGACACAGAGCTGAACAAGCGCTTCAACAGGTGGAACAGGAATCCGCCCCTTCTTGCAGGCGGCCGCAGCATGCCGCCTGTTCCCCCCAAGGCTAAGAAAGAGATCCTAGATAAAAGGACTCTTCAAAGTAGAGTCGAAGGTGAACTCTACTTCAGGGGTACGAGAGCAAGTACCCCTGCACTGCGTCCTGAGCTTTAAATGGCTCTACGACGAGTACTTTTTGGCCGCCTGTGGCCTCAGCAGTCGGTGCTCAAGAGGTAGCCGGCCTGTTGAATACTCTGTTGTTCTGTGCATTTCTTGTTATGACTTTTATTAACTTTGCTATTTGTTTTTGCAGCGGACGCCATGAGCAAAATTACCGCCTCCAAGACTGCGGCGGCCATGTTGCGGGCCTCCATCATGCGACAGTCTTCAACCGACTCCCCCAACAAGGGGGCACCCTTGGTGGGCTTCGAACCTTTCACCCTCTTTTTGGAGTTGTGTTTATGCATATACTGACTTTTTTCTTCTTTTTTAGACGGGCGCTCCAAGAGCTTCTTCTTCCCAACAGCCGGACCCCAAGGCCCGGAGGACGACTGTTGCGAGCTCTCCTGGTTCTGCCAGGAAACATGCGGCGGCTGAGAAACAGCCGGCCACTTCTTCTAAAACTCCAGCTGGGCCACCTAGAAGTATGAAATTGTCCTTGTAAATTTTAGACTTGCTCCCTCCTTTACTAGGTCTAATCCGTTTGTTTATGCTTGATGCAGCCGGCCCTCAAGAGCCTGACTTGGTCGAAGTGGCCAAGTCTATGATCAAGGCCGTACCTCAAGCTGAAAGGGAGGCGGTCAGGGGTGTCGGCACCCTTGACCTAGACGGGATTGCAGGGGTCCTTGCTAAGGTATACTTAGCATATTTTTGAGTATTTGAATACCAGGACGCCTGTTTTCTTTTTTGTTTGGAAACTGACGCCTGTTCCCCTTTTTACTTAGGCCCTGCTCCGAGTGAACGGCCTTCGCAAGCCGCTTGACCGGAAGAACAAAGAGGTAAAGGCTGCAAAAGCTATGGCCGCCTCTGACTGTGATAAGGCAATGTTTCAAATTGCCCAAAATGAAGTTCTGACAATTGATATTCTTTATTATCAGGCGCAGGCTACCGCCGCTATCCGGGCTCAGTTAGAGGCGGCCCAAAAGAGGAATAGCGAGCTGGAGGCGACCATCATCAACCTCAAGACCGAGCTGAGACCTCTTCGCCAAAAGATGTCCTCATACGAAACCTTGGAGAAATCCTTGGCGAGCGTAAAGGAACGCCTGGTGACCCAGGAGAAGAGTCTTACTCAGGAGCTCTCGGAAAAGGCCGAGCAAGAAAAGAAAGAGCTGGTCCGGGAGATGATGGAAGACTCTGCTCAAATCCAGCGCATGACTTGGGGCCGCCTCTTCCCCAATGCCGACTTTGCCTCCTGGGAAAAAACGTACCGCCAGTGTTCTGATAGATATAATCAAGAGATCCTGGCGGCTGCTGAGGAAGAGGCGTTGGAGGAGGAGGAGCAGCCGGTAGTGGCGCTTGTGCCGCTTGGGGGTAATGCATCGAAGAAGGATGCAGCTGAAGCCGAGTCCAGCAAAAAGAGTGCTGACCAGGCGGCAGCTGCTAATATTGAAGATCTGCCCCCTTCATAAGCTTTATGTCTTCTTTCCCCGGCCTGCGTGCCGTTTGTTTATATTTACCCGGCCAGGGGGCCGGGGCTCTGAATATTTTGCCGGTCTTTAATGACCGGCTTCCTTTTAATGAATATTTTTGTTTTGCTTCAAATTTGTTTAAGTATTGAATATTCTGATATCCAATTGTACACTATACCGACTGTTTTACATGGCCGATAGTTGCAGACAGGTACGGATAGTTAGTCACGCCGCCTATGCCCCTAGACGACTGGTTGTCTGTTTCCAGGCTAGACGATCAGTCGGCCATTTATCCAATCGGTATTCGAACCATTTTAAAGACTGGATCCCCTTTAGGCAGGTGGTCCTGTCATTTGTAAAATTAACCAAGTAGGAAAGTGGTTTCCTACTTGTCATGTTTTTAGGCTAGAGACTTTAGGCCGTCTAGGCCGACTGTTCCCCGCCATATTTAATCTAGTGTGAACAGGTGCTGTATGAACACCTTTTTAGTTTCATACTAAATTTTTAAGGAGTGACCAAGTAAACATGATTGTTACCTAGTCGCCAAGTAACTGAGTAGTAAAGGTATCAAGCGGTGGGTACCGGTTGTTCCCCTTTATTCGCCAATGTTTGTTGGCTTTTAACTCTTAAAATACCAACTGTTCTTATCCCAAGTAGTTCAGTCGGTCGGTTGACCCGGATGGTTACTGCGAACACTTGCTTGACGTGATTAGTCAGTTAAGTGAGAGATATCCTTGTCCGGGAAACGGCCACGTGGTTGTCTTGGTTAGACAGTCGTATAGGTGCCGTGTAATGATTTTATAGAACAATGTTCCACCCAAAAAGGGAGCTGCTCTCTACGACGAATTTCATCCGGATGGATGCCGTCGGACGCCTGCTATAACGTTGGGACAGGTCGAATTGAATTTTTATATTTTGATCAGTTGGCTTGGCGCCTGGTCTGATCATTTTAGCTATGAGCCTTTGATAGTTCTTGGTGAACTGTATTTTTGGAGTGTAGCCGGTTGAGTGAAACAAGCGACGTGTCCCTCTTAAGTAAGAATAAAAATTAAACATGGAGAGTAGCCGACTGTTTGTCAGTAGGCATGCCCCTCTTAAGTAAAAATGAAAACTGATTATGGAGAGTAGCCGACTGTTTGTTAGTAGGCGTGCCCCTCTTAGTACAAAATTGAATATTAAGTATGCAAACTTTTATTAAGTAGCCCTTGACTATTTACATCATTCAAAAGAAATATTTCTTAAGATTATCTACATTCCAAGTTCGAGGCAACGGTTGGCCGTCTGGTGTTTCCAGACGGTAGGTACCGTCCCTGACCTCTTCACAGATTCGGTAGGGTCCTTCCCAGTTGGGAGTTAGTTTGCCAGACTCATTAGCCCTTCCAACTGCTTCCATTTTTCTAGGTACAAAGTCCCCAACTTTGAGTGGACGCCTGTGTACTTTTTTGTTGTACGATCTAGTCATTCTCAGGCGGTAAATTTCATGGCGCAAGACAGCATTGCCCCTCCTTTCAGGAAGTGAGTCTAATGCCAGGCGCATGGCTTCCCAGTTTGTCTCTTCGTCATATAGCATTACTCGAAGAGTCGCCTCGTAGTGTTCTATTGGAAGAACAGCTTCCGCACCATAAGTTAGGAGGAATGGAGTTTCTCCAGTCGCCCCTTTTTCAGTCGTCCTAATGGCCCAGAGAACATGTGGTAATTCATCCGCCCATAGGCCGCCTGCTCGTTCAATCTTTTTCTTGAGACCGTCTAAGATGATTTTATTAAAGGCTTCTACCTGGCCGTTTGCTTGTGGACGGCCGACAGATGCAAAGTAGTATGCAATTCCTTGGTCACCCAACCAGCTTTTGAGAACAGGCGTCTCAAATTGGGGACCATTATCAAAAACCATAGACATGGGAACCCTGAACCGAGTGATGACATTTTTCCAAATGAATGAAATTACATCCTTCGTCTTGATTCCCTTTACAGCATCCGCCTCTACCCATTTAGTGAAGTAGTCGACGGCAACAAGTATGTACCTCCTTCCGCCTGTAGCAGGCGTATATGGACCCAGAATATCCATGCCCCACTTAGCAAACGGTAGTGGGCTATGAATGGTAGTGAGGTCAGTAGCCGGACGGTGAATTAGTTTACCAAACCTTTGGCACTTGTCACATTTTTTCACCATCTCCATCGCATCTGCTTCTAAAGTAGGCCAAAAGTAGCCCTGCCGCCTTGCCCGTTAAGCAAGCACCCTACCGCCTATATGGGAAGCACAGTAACCAGAGTGAAGATCATCTAGTATCTCTCGCCCCTTTTCTGGAGTAACACACTTTAAGAAGGGTTGAAGGTACCCCCTTTTGTGAAGTTCTCCCTTTATTATTTCAAAACTGGTTGCTCGTTTTTTCAGTGCTGCCGTCTGTTGATGATCATCCGGAAGGGTACCATTTGTCAGATATGCCCTGATTGGATCCATCCAGGTTGAGCTTCTGTCTAAGATTCCAATAGGGTCTTCCTCAATGCTTCTCCTCTCCATTACTTCCCAAAAAACAGTTCGAGGAGTATCACAAGAGGCGGATGATGCTAATTTTGAAAGTGCATCCGCCTGGTTGTTTTCTGATCTCGGCACTTGGGTCAGATGGAAATCCTTAAGGGAGCCGACTGCTTGTCGGACTGCCTGTAAATACTTGATCATGGCCGGATGGGTTGCTTCGTATTCACCATTGTACTGACTCACTATCAATTGTGAATCGGAACAGGCGTCTATTTTTCTTGCCCCTGCCGCCTTGCACATGCGGATTCCGGCTAGTAAAGCTTCATATTCTGCCTCATTGTTTGAGGCCTGAAAACTGAAGCGTAGAGCATACTCGTACCTGTCGCCCTCTGGCGACTGACATATGACGCCTGCTCCACAACCATTTGAAGTAGAGCTTCCATCCACATATACCTTCCAGACTTGGTCTGGAACTTGAGAGTCAGGAGGACGAGTCATCTTAACAATAAAGTCAGCAAAGGCTTGCCCCTTCACTGCTTTTCTAGGCTCGAAGGTAACTTCGAGGCTCTATATTTCTATGGCCCATTTGATCATTCGGCCTGACGACTCCATGATGGTCAGTGGCCGCTTGATAGGTTGGTCTGTATACACGACGACTGCATGTGCCAAAAAGTAGGGCTTCAATTTTTTAACGGCCATGAAGAGTGCAAGACCAAATTTCTCCACTAAGGGATACCTCAACTCGGCATTTTTCAGTACGTGACTGACAAAGTAGACCGGGAGCTGACAGCCGTCTCTTTCAGCAAGGAGAACAGCGCTTAACGCATGATCAGAGACGGCCAGGTACATGTAGAGTACTTCTTTGGGCAAAGGGCTGACCAGCCTCGGCAAGGAATGCAAGTGAACTTTCAATTTCTGGAAGGCCGCCTCAGCATCCGGCCCCCATTCAAACCTTGCCTTTTTCTTAATTCCCTGGAAAAAGTATAGGCATTTGTCGCCTGATCGGCTTAGAAATCTTCCCAAGGCCGCCAGACAACCTGTTAACTTCTGAACCTCTCGGATGGTACGAGGCGACTGCATGTCGATGACCGCCTGCACCTTCTCAGGGTTCGCCTTTATTGAAGTTACTAACGTGTGTATTTTGTTATTAGAAAGAGATACGAGGCATCCAAGTAAGTACTTTAATTGTTAAATTAATATTATGATATAGAAATCATGTTTAGGTTGTTATTTTGATTCCTCGTATCATGTTAGGATGCTTTTCTTAGTATGATGTTTAGGGTAAAGAATAAGTTCCTTATATCAATTATGATTTTTATGATGCTTCCTAGCATGTTAGTATCATGTTAGGGCTAAAGCTTTGATCTTTATTGTTTAGTGACATGCTAGGGTTTGTTATTAATCTTGTTAGTATCATGCCTAGGATCTTGCTATTATTATGCTTTATTGTTAACATGAACATGATTATTTTTATTATGATTATAATGATTATGATTATTATTATTACTATTATGATTATTATGTTGCTTGATGTTTATTATTGTTATTTCTTGATCACACCTTTTATGCATGTTTAAAGGGAATTTGTACTTGTAATCACGCTTAATAAGATAATTAATAATCTTGTTTAGGTTGATATGATTATAATTCAAGTGATCGGCAATAATAGATTTATTTGTGCATTAATATTCAACCAACATAGATTAAACAGGTTTAGGGTAAACTTAATGATTGCATGTTAGTTAGAAAGCGCACATGAATGCGAGAAGAATAAAGTAGAGGCCTATTATTAGGGCGAGTTCTTTCTCTTTTAGATTGGATTTGTACCTTCATCCCCGAACTTCCAGTCTTGGTTCCAGACCTATTGAAGTTAATGATCTTCTAGATCGTTAAGGGGTGTAACCTTCACCCTGTGAACGGTTTACAAGTTCCTAAAACTTGTTAGCGACTCTTTTGCTCTAGCTTCCTTCCCTTTGGACGCCACCATGCTTAAATGCATGATTACAGTAGGGTTCAAGTTTGGGGTAATGCTTGAAATATTCCCTACAACCGCCTGTATGGCTCTCATGCAAGGCTTGAATATTCCCTGCTGTAATATTCTTGAAGCTGTCTGGAAAGCTCGAGGTAGAAGTTGACTCAAACAGCTGCTGACTTCTCCTACGGGTGATGATTTCCCGAGAGTCAGGAGTAGATAGTTTGTTACCCACCGGTTGTTCCTCCCGGTAGGGGTTTCTTGGATTCTTCTAGGGCAGAAGAATCTTGGACCAGTCAAGGATCCCGGCAGCCTTGTCCTTTGGATGCGAAGGTTGCTGCCTGTCCCTGACTGGCTTCCTCCTCTCTGGAGGAGTCTTCCTTGCCGACTGACCCTTGCTTGGGCCAGCCATACTTTTGGTGATCATATCCTTGATTTCACCCTTGAAACTAGTTATGAATTTCATGAGTTCGTCCTGGGTGATGACTAGGGTGGATCCGTTTGTCATTTAGGTTTCTCCATCCGGCTGACCAGGGGGCCTACTTGTACCCGCCTGACTTGCACCCCGTTCTAGAGTGTCTCTCGGACGGATTCGCTTGGTGATTAGAGAGTCATCTTTGTCTATGTAAGTTTTGACTGAGGATCCTTATCCTCATGGTCAGTAAAGACCTCTGGCTGATTAACCGTGTTGTCAGGAGGTACTCTCCCCTCAGACAGCGCCAAATGTTTTGGGTCTTTTTGTCCCTTGGGAGAGTTAAAACTCGAGGACTAATCCGACTGTCCCTGTACCTGCAAAGCAACGGAGACTCCGGGTGTTTGGAGCTCCGCCTCCAACGATCAAGTTAGTACTTGAATATGAGTAGGAGAAAGTGCGAAAAAAGAAATGAGATCTTCTCGGATTTCGAGATCAGGTGTTCTCTGTTGTGAGAGAATATAAGGTAGGTGTAATAAATGATTGAATATGTCCCAAAATTTGGAGAATATCTCCCTATTTATAGGGTCATTGGAGAACGTGCCCCTTCTAGGTCATTTGACCTAGATTTGGTGGGATGCGCCATTTTGCGGTATTCTTGGGAATCGGGCCTTAAAGGCCGCAATTTCTGGAAAACCTCTTAGGCTGACATGTATCAGCTGGCAACTGGCCCAAATGGACCTTCCAAGGCTTGACACGTGGCCCTCTCTGATTGGTCCACATGGACAGGGTAATTCTACCCCAAAACACTTCTCTTCGACGAATCCACCCGAATGGACGTCGTCGGTTGTGTGACTCATGTTGAAGCAGACGGTTGTTTTAATAAAGTATATCCGGCCATTGGCCTCTTTTGAAAAAGTTGATAGGCGCTAAGTCTTTATGACTTAACTTGTAAAAGTTGAATAATGTTAGGGATGACTACTTTGGTGCAATCGACACTTTTAGCCAGGTTTAGGGCGTCTGCTATTGGGACAGAAGATCCCTTTATAGGACATTTAAACAAAGTATTAAGCAAGTAAGGGCATCTTCAAATTATGCAGGCGGTACTCTATAGAGTCTGAACATTGTCCGCCTGCACATTGTGTAGGCGATGTTCAAACATTTATAGAAGCTTAAGTGTGGTCCGTCTGCACAATTATGCAGGCGACATCCTAATAAAGTTGTGAGCTTGGTCCGTCTGCAAATTGTGCAGGCGACGCTCAAATAAAAGTTTGAGATTGGTCTGTCTGCATATTGTGCAGGCAGCGCTCTAATAAAATATTTAAAAGACAAGTCTGGAAATGAAGGCAGATTTTCATTAACAAGTCAAAAATTTACAAAATTTAAAAAGTACTTTTTAAGTTATCTACATTCCAAGTTCTAGGTAGCTACCTGCCGTCTGGTGTTTCCAGGCGGTAGGTGCCGCCTCTTACTTCTTCATAGATTCGTTAGGGACCTTCCTAATTTGGGGTTAGTTTCCCTTGCTCATTCGCCCTACCGACTGCATCCCTTTTCCGTAGCACAAAGTCCCCAACTTTCAAAGGGCACTTGTGTACTCTTTTGTTTTAGGCCCGAGTCATTCTCAGGTGGTAGATCTTATGGCGCAAGGTAGTATTGCCCTTGCGCTCTTGGAGTGAGTCCAATGCCAGCCGCATGGCCTCCTAGTTTGCATCTTCGTCATGCAACATGATTCGAAGAGTCGGCTCATAGTGTTCAATGGGCAAGACGACCTGTGCTCCATACACCATGAGAAATGGGGTTTCTCCAGTTGCCCCTTTTGCTGTTGTTCTGATGGCCTATAGGACGTGTGGTAATTCATCCGCCCATAGGCCACCAGTTCTTTCAGTTTTCTTTTTTATGCCGTATGAGATTAACTTGTTGAAAGCTTCGACCTGGCCATTTTCTTGGGGTCGGCCGATTGACGCAAAATAATTTGAGATCTTTTGATCTCCCAAACAAGTCTTAAGTTGAGGCGTCTCAAACTGAGGAATATTGTCAAAAACCATGGACATAAGCACCCCGAAATGGGCAATGATATTCTTCCAGATGAAGGAGATGACGTCCTTTGCCTTGATATTTTGACCGCCTCTGCCTCTACCCATTTGGTAAAGTATTCCACAGCCACTAGGATGTAGCGCTTGCCGCCTGGAGTAGCCGTATATGGTCCCAAAACGTCCATGCCCCATTTAGCAAACGGTACTAGACTATGGATTGTCGTCGGGTCAGTAGCTAAACGATGGATTAGCTTGCCAAATTTTTGGCACTTGTCGCATTTTTTAACCATATCAATAGCATTCGACTCAAGGGTTGGCCAGAAGAAGTGCTGCCTGGCCCTGACGGCCAAGGATCTTCCGCCTGGCCTTGACGACCAAGGATCTATCACCTAATGAGAGGCGCAGACCCCGCATGCAATTCTTCGAGAACTTCTTTTCCCTTTTCTTGGGTAACACACGTCAATAGAGGCTTCAAGAAACCTGCTTTGAAGAACTCTCCTTGTCTCATCTTGAAGCTTACAGCTCGCTTTCTCAACACGACCGCCTCCTGGGGGAATCAGGGTGCATGCCATCTGTAAGATATGCACGGATGTTATCCAGCTAGGTAGAACTTTGGTCAAGTAATCCAATGAGCTCTTCATCAGATATACTCCTTTTTTCCATAACTTCCAAAAAGACTGACCAAGGTGTATCACAGGAGGCGGAGGATGCCAATTTTGACAGAGCATCCGCCTGGTAGTTTTCAGACCTGGGCACCTGACTTAGATGAAAGTCTTCATGTGTCTCAGCTTCAACTTTGACCACCTACAAGTATTTGATCATGGACGGATGGGTGGCATCATAGTCGCTATGGTATTGGCTTACGACCAATTGGGAGTCAGAGCAGGCGTCAATCTTAGTTGCCCCTGCCGCCTTGCATATGCGGATGCCGGCTAGCAGGGCTTCATATTCGGCCTCATTATTTGAGGCCTAGAACTTGAACCGTAGTGCATATTCATACTTTCCCCCCTCAAGGGGACTGACAAATTACGCCTGCACCACAACCGTTCATAGTGGAGCTCCTGTCCACATACACTTTCCAAACCTAATCAATATTATCCGGCTCAGCCGGCTTTGTCATTTTGACAATAAAGTCGGCAAATGCTTGCCCCTTTATTGCCTTCCTTGGTTCAAAAGTGATTTCCAGACCCTTGGCATTCTGAAGGCCGCCTCACCATCATCCCCCCATTCAAATCTAGTCTTCTTCCTGATCGCTTGGAAGAAGTAGAGGCACTTGTCGCCTGACCAACTGAGGAATCTCCCCAGAGCCACCAGGCAACCTATTAGCTTTTGTACTTCCTTAACAGTGCGAGGCGACTTCATGTCGATTACCGCCTGTATTTTTTCAGGGTTGGCCTCTATCCCCCTTTGGTCAATTAAGAATCCGAGAAACTTCCCAGACTCAACACCGAAGACACACTTTTTTGAATTAAGCATGACCTTGTGCCGCCTGAGTGTGGCGAATGTTTCTTGGAGATCAGCAAGGTGATCCGCATGCTGCTTGGATTTGACTATCATATCATCAATATACGCCTCTACATTCCTCCCAATCTGATTAATGAAGATTGTATTAATCATCTATTGGAAAGTAGGAGGCGCATTCTTCAAGCCAAACGGTATCACAGTATAACAGAATAACCCCTGATCATTGACAAATGACGTCTTTCTTGATCTTTTTTCCACAGGGGAATATGATGCAAGCCTAAGTAAGCATCCATGAAGCTCATTAGGGTAGTCCGGCTGTAGAGTCGACTAGACTTTTGATCTTCGAAAGTGGATAACTATCCTTCAAACATGCTCTGTTTAAGTCAGTGTAATCAATGCACATGCGCCAGGTACCATTCGGCTTCTTTACAAGCACAACGTTTGCAACTCAATCAGGGAAGTTACAAGGCCGAATGAACTCTGCATCTAACAACTTTTTTACCTCAGCGGTTGCCTCTTGACTTCTCTCCTCGCCGTGGTTTCTTTTCTTTTGCCGAATGGGCTTCTTTTTAGGATCCACAGCGAGTTTGTGGATAGCAAGATCTGGGCTTATGCCTGGCATCTCTTCCACTTCAAAGGCAAAATTGTCTTTGAATTCTTTCAGCAGTTGGTGCAAGCTTCACAACAAGAATGAAGTTGTTTTCCGATGGAAAAAATCCATCGGAAAATATAATAAAAACCATCGGAAACTAAATCACCGATGGCAGCCATCGGTAATTGTCCGTTGGAAGCCCATACATCGGTAATCCAAAATTTACCGATGGAAAAGCCATCGGAAAAATAATTACCGATGGTTTTACCGATGGGGAAACACATCGTGGAATATTATATCCACTGATGGTTTTATCCATCTGTATTAATCCGATGGCTGTAAACCATCGGTGTTTTTATTTTCCGATGGTTTTTTTCCATCGGATTTATTAAATCACCGATGGCTTTTTAGTATCGGAATATTTCCAAAAATTACCGATGGTATTTTAACCAACGGAAAATGATAATTTCCGATGGTGTTATCCATCGGTAAAACAATTTTTATATAAATATTGCAAATGTTTCCGATGGCTTATAGCCATCGGTAAAAATAAAAAGCCATCGGTAATTTTTTTTGGTTTTTTTAAAAAAAATAAAAAATAGATACTGCTGATTATTGGCAATATTATCAAACCTGTTATGTACCATATTGAGAACCTGCATTTTAATGAAACCTGATCATGCATATAAAACTACAAAGTTGTACACGCAAAATAAAACATGGAAACATATATCTTACTTGATGCATACACACTATGTTCATAATTTTTTTCGAAATATATAAAATAACCGAGTTCTTACTACCATACTAAGTCAAAAGGTCATGCTAATCTAAGTCAAAAGGTCAAGCTAATCTAGATACGAAACCTTATACACATGCTGCCCTTTAACTACCACCCGTATCTGGTTCATCATCGCGATATTGCCTAGAAAATGGGGAGTAGTCAAAGTTGTGGGACTCATACTGCAACATTCCTCTTTTAATTTCCTCAAGTAAAAACTCTTGTCTCTTCTCCTTTTCTGCTCGTTCGGCGGCCAAAGCTTTCTCCACTTGTGCCTGAACCTGTGCCTGTACTCGTGCCTCCACCTCATTCTGCACTTGTGTCTGGAACTCGGCTTGGAATTGAGTTTACATTGCTTGCACCCTCTCTTCAAATTGTGTCTGTAACTGAGACACAATGGACGGTGTGTATGATTGGGAAGCACCATGTCGTGCTGGAGTGCCATAGTACAAGTGATCACTCTGACCTATTCCTTTCACATAACCCCTGTTTCGGCCCCTAGCTGCCTCAAAGTACGTCCGGTTGGGATCACAAGCCACACCCTGACTACTTGATTCATCCATTCTTTTCTTGAAACGTTCCTGCAATTAACATGTTTGCTTATATTAAAGGAACGAAATAACATGGTATACTAAAAATCTAAGTTATAAACATTCATATAATTCACACTAGTTACAACTTTCTAACACTTCACATAACCATTATTTTGCATATTTAAGAGTTTTAAGGTTCAATGTGCACAAAACTACTTCAAAATGGGCATATTTTGGTACTTGCTTTCCTATAATCCACATACTCATGCAAATGATTGAATAAACACTTGATCATGTCTTAAACATGTAGTTACAACTTTCTAACATTTCACATAACCATTATTTTTCATATTTAAGAGTTTTAAGGTTCAATGTGCATGAAACTAGTTCAAAATGGGCATATTTTGATACTTGCTTTCCTATAATCCACATACTCATGCAAATGATTGAATAAACACTTGAATCATGTCTTAAACATGTATTTACAACTTTCTAACACTTCACATAACCATTATTTTGCATCATTAAGAGTTTTAAGGTTTAATGTGCACAAAACTAGTTCAAAATGGGCATATTTTGATACTTGCTTTCCTATAATCCACATACTCATGCAAATGCTTGAATAAACACTTGAATCATGTCTTAAACATGTAGTTACTACTTTCTAACACTTCACATAACTATTATTTTGCATATTTAAGAGTTTTAAGGTTCAATGTGCATGAAACTAGTTCAAAATGGGCATATTTTGATACTTGCTTTTCTATAATCCACATACTCATGCAAATGATTGAATAAACACTTGAATCATGTCTTAAACATGTATTTACAACTTTCTAACACTTCACATAAACCTTAATTCATAACATTTATGACTTTTAAATTAAGGAATTTTAAATTACCGCAATCTCCAAAGCTTTCTTACTAGCGGGAACTTTTCCTTTTCCAGGAACTTCTTTGAAGTGAGTGCTCAAGAAAAGTTATCCCGCATGTGGAAAGGCAACTTCTTTAGCCTTCGCCTATTAAACATATAAAACAGTACCATAGTATTGAAATCTGAAAATTTTTGGATTTGTAATTATGTAATAAAATTAAGCTAAAACTAAGGTTATAACTTCTGTCCATACCATCTTCTTTGCATGTTGGGAAGTAGATATCGAACCTTGGAAGTGCGACGGTTAAATTTCATTAGATAGGGAACCGCCCCTCCTATTATTCTTGTTCTGCTCTGATCTAGCCATGAATTCTTGATTGGTGTTGGGAACATCCATCATTGTCTTGTGTGCTTCTTCATTCATCCATTTTGGCTTCTTACCGTTCATTCTTTTGGTCACTTGGTTGAACATGTCACGAAGGCGATAGCCCGCTTTGTGGTGGTATCCTTTTCTTACTTGGGCATCTATGGCATCATCCCATACAAACTTTTTCTGCATTCACAACAACAAAGTAAGTGAACAAAGTTTAAAGACTAACTAAAAAACAAGAGTATCTACTACATCTTACGGTAAAAAAGTTCCACCAATGTTCCTTAGTGGCATCGTCAACTGTTCCGTAGTTATGCCAGCCATTTAAAAAATAGTCCTTTATGCACTTCGAGATGGCCTTACTAACCGAACTGTCGTCGAACCTAGAAATAAAGCAAAAAGCAATAAGGGTATTGTCGTTAGGATTACTTAAATGTATAAAAATTTAAATCATGGGTTTCTTACCACAAGCCGGTCGGGTGTAATCTCTTCTTTCCAGATGGCTGTGAGAATTCTCCTTGCTGAAACTGTGTCAGGCTCTGCGTATTAGGGACTTGAGTGGTATTGTCGAGTCCCAAATACGGCTCGTCCTCATCCTGCGTCTTGGAGTCTTGCATTTCACTATCTTCTAAGTGACGAGAGTTATTCACCTTGGAACGAGAAACCTTGCCTTTACCTTTTTTCCCCCTTCCTGTCATGTTAACCTATAACGAAAACAAACACTACGCGTAGGTTAATTACATGTAACCAAAAAACACTTAAAATTTTATGCAAATTAAAATTACATGTAACCAAAAATTACACTCAAAATTACATGTAACTAAAAAACACTTAAAAATATATGCAAATTCATTATCATAGGTAATAGTCTCCATAAACTAATGAAAAAATAACATGAACGTTTCAGGGACTGATTTAAAACACAATATAGCCATTACTACTCAAAGATGCATGGTTCATGACATCATAAATATTACAACTTAGCAAATTAGAATCAGTATTAGGAAGAATTACCAATTACTACTGTGATTCATCACAACTATCATTACAATAATCGACATCATTACCTTCATCATCCGCATTTTCCTCATCATCAGTATTAGATAACCAAATGCAATCATCCTCGCCATCCTCACTATCACTTGAATCAAACTCTGCCTCATCATCGCTGGAGAATGAACCTTCTTAACCAAATCCTCATTGTCCGAATCAACATCTATTTCTTCATTACCAACACCATAGTCCGAAATATCATTTGGTGCACATAATGTTGTGGTGGTGTCACTAGTTCTTTCTTGCAAAAATTCCATGTCCACGGGAGCATCAACAACTGATCTGTCTTTTGTCTTAATCACAACCCACCATTGTGCTCGATCTCTCTTCAAACTCGGGTAGGTTGCAAAGTACACTTGACTAACCTGATAAGATAACACAAAAGGGTCGTACTTGGGGTATTTCTTGGTGTGGTTGACATCATCTTGTATTCCTCATGTACCATCATCCCCCTGACAGAATCCATCCACTTGCATTTAAACAAAATGGTCTTATATGATCTAGTAGGACCTGTGTAAACGAGTTCAATAATGTCCTCTAAGGTCCCAAAATATTGACCCCTTCTGCATTTGAAACAGAAACACCGTAGTTCATTGTTGATTTGTATCTTCCGGTCATCTCTGTTTGAAAATTATAGTCGTTTACAAATATTTGCTTCCAAGTCCTTACTTGACTAAAAGGGTGCATTGACAATGCCTGCACGATATCATCTGCTGGCTTATCTCGAATTACCTAAGGAATACCCAAATAATTCCATAACGTGAGACAAGTTATTAGCAATTTATCTCTTTGGACAAGTAAAAAGCACATATTACCTTATCACGAAACCAATTAGGAAACTCTTTCTCAAATCGTTGCCACACATCTTCTCTACGGAAATTAGGTTGTGTGTGAAGAATGTGATCCTCAAACTCCCTAATAAATTCAAACAAGCAGTAATTGATGGTTTGCTATATAATCTAACTCCGTTACATAACAAAGTTGGTACTTTAAAGTAGATAATTTTGGGATTACCTTTCATACACCTCTAGAATGCCACAGTTTGATAAGACATAAAGGTGTGCCCTTTCAAGTTCCTTAGAATCCAGATAATGCAATCGCCCAGAATTAGGAACACGACCACAATCAACCTTGAAGAGTTCAGGGACTTTGTTATTAGGTTCCATCTCAGTGTCGACCACGACATTTGCGTTTCTACTAAGATCCCTAGTTTTGATATCAACACCATCTTGGAAATAATTAGAGCAGAAGTTTGCTATTTCCTCCGTAAGGTACGCGTTGCATATAGATCCTTCTACTCTAGCCTTGTTACCAATTTTGCGTTTCAAATGATTCAAGAACCTAAAAACATAGATATCCTAGTTAGATGTGTACAGTATTGGCAATTTTACAAAAAGTGAAATTGACAAAACGTAAGACACATTACCTTTCGAATGGATACATCCAACGATATTGAAATGGGCCGCCTACTCTTGCCTCGTATGGAAGGTGAATAGGCAGGTGCTCCATAGAGTTGAAGAAAGCAGGGGGGAAGATCATTTCAAGTTTGCAAAGAATCTCAGCAATGTTGTTTTGCAGACGGTCCATGTTAGTATGTGTTATAGTGGAGCAACACAAATCTCGGAAGAATTGGCTAATTTCAATAATAGATTTCCAAACATGGACAGGGAGCAACTCTTTGAAAGCTACCGGAAGCAATCTTTTCATGAACACATGGCAGTCATGGCTTTTCAAGCCATGAAGTCTACATGCTTGCATATCGACACACTTACTCAAATTAGAAGCGTACCCATCAGGAAACCGTAACTCTCGAATCCATTCGCACAGGACCTTTTTCTAAGACTTGTCGAGGGAAAATGGTGCCTTCGGTTTGGTCTCTTTACCTCTTTCATCAGTTACAACATGAAGTCCAGGTCTCTTGCAGCATTTTGCAATGTCTCTTCGAGCACTGATCGTGTCACAAGTCTGCTTTTTAACATCCATCACCGTATGTGCATTACATATAGATTATGACGTATAAGCAAGTGCTTCCAATAAGGAATCTCCCAAAGAGTGCTTTTCTTGAACCAACCTTTTTTGGCCTTTTTAAGCAATTTGAGAGCAGCAGGACCATCAGCTGCCTTTGCTAGGTCCTTAACACATTCCCATAATTCTAGCCCAGACATAATATGCGGTGGTGACCCCTTTTCAACTCTGTTCCTACAAAAAGCTATTTTGCTTTTTTGAAACGGGTGATCTAGCTAGATCAAGAAATTGTCGGTGACAATCAAACCACGAAACTTTGCCACCATGATCGAGCCAGAAAGCCTTGGATTTGTCTAAGCAGTACGGACATGCATACTTACCAGCAGTTGACCATCCAGATAGCATACCATATGCTGGAAAGTCGCTAATGGTCCAAAGTACGTCAGTCCGCATAGTGAAGTTTTGCTGCTTAGAAAGATCATAGGTGTTTGCCCCAACATCCCACAATTGCTTAAGTTCTTCAATCAGTGGTTGCATTTAGACATCCAAGTTGCCTTTTGGGTTTTTAGGACCGGGAACAAGCAGAGACAAAAACATGAATTGTCTTATCATGCACATTGAAGGAGGCAAGTTATATGGTGTCAATATCACTGGCCAACAGGAATATTGTCCTCCAAACTTACCGTGAGGAGCAAATCCGTCGGTGCACAATCCAAATCTCACATTTCTAGGTTCTGAGGCGAATTCTGGAAAGGTCTTGTCCAAGTGTTTCCAAGCATCACTATAAAAAGGATGAGCCATTGTGTTTGCAACTCTAGGATTATTGGCGTGCCATGTCATTTCCGCTAAAATGTTCTTTGTTGCAAACAACCTTTGCAACCTCGGTGTAATCGGGAAATAAATAAGCACTTTCAAGGGCACTAAACTTCCTTTTGAAGTCTTGCTATACCTTTCGCTACCACACACTCTACATTTGGACAAGTTCACATCATCCTTCCAAAACAACATGCAACCTTTTGGACAGGTATGTATCTTCTCATGAGGAAGCTCTAACCCGTTAACTACTTTCTTAACCTCGTAGAATGTCTCTCCCATGTTGTTATTGTCAGGAAATGCTTCATTCATCAAAGAAGCAAACCCATCCACACACCTGTGAGGCAAATTGTACTCACACTTCAAACTTGTGATTCTAGATGCAATTTCCAAAACAGACATGGAACTCCCTTCATATAAAGGACGCTCAGATTCCTCCAACAAATTAAGGAATTTCTTAGCTTGGGGATTTGGCTCTTCCTCCTCAAAATGACTCTCTTCTCCACCACCCATGTTAGGTGGGTCATTCCCAAGGGCATCCATAATCATGTCACGATATGGATTAGGTTGGGGAGGTGGGATGATTGGAAACCCTTCACCTTGACACATCCATTCATGGTAGTCATCCAAAAAACCCTTTCTATATAAGTGCACTTTAACCGTCTCAGAATCATGTAGCTGAAGATTCTGACATTTGACACAAGGGCACCTAACCTCATCAACTTTACTGCTCTCTGGATGATCTTTACAAAACTGAATGAATTCATCAACCCCTTTCACAAACTCTGGTCTAATGTTGCGGCCATCCAACCTTTCATACATCCAGCTAAGCTCTATTCGTTTCATGATTGCTATTATACACATGTCACCCAAATGACCACAATATTCAATCTAAATAAAATAATCATGTTGTTTGAACAAGTAAAGCAAGCAATAAGGTTATGAATGACGTCGTAGGGTCCTTATCCCTCCAACCTAACCCATCCTTGGACGTGTAATCCCACTAGTAATTGTAAGCCAAGTTTTCAATTCCATGGAAAATTCGGCAGCATTTCCCTACAATTCTCCAAGTACACAATATGAGTAGTTATGTATACTTATATGTGTACCCAGAGAACGGATTAGGAAAAAACGTAGCCAAAATTTTCCATAGAATCAATAACAAGGCATACAATAACCACCTAAGTGAGAATGAACGTCCAAGAACAGTCCCAACCAGGGACTATTCAAGACATACACCTAATGTGTATGTCTTGAACGGGTATCTAGGCAAATGATGATGCAATTGTTGAATCAAAATTGAGACAAGTACATGAAGATCAAGAAACAAAATTATAGACATTAACATCATTATCCACATAGAATTGCATAAAATAGTAACACATAAAAATAATTAAAAGAAAAATCCACAAAATGTGCAATTAATTCACAACAAAATCCATAATCAATCAAGCTAGAAACATATAATTGTTTTTTTTAATTTATGAAACATGTAGGAAATAGGTGTATTTAAACATCCAACTAACAAGCTCCTAACATATTATTATTTTTTTAGTTAACAAGTGAAGTACTAAAAAAACTAAGTTATTATTATATAGCATAACTAAATAATTAACACATATAAACTAGTACAACCAAATTTAGGGAATTTAACTAAAAAAAAGTTAGGGTTTTGACATCAATAATTGAAAATTAAACAAATTACTCACCTATGGAAGGAGATCGTCGGTATACTTGCTACTAGGTTGTCGAAACTGTTAAGATTTATGATTCGTTGGTAAATAATTGAGTGAAAAAAATAATATTTAATTAACAATTTTTTTTTAAACAAAATAGATACTAACCATGTACAAACGGCCGACGACCGGAGGAACAGGACACCGACGAAGACTACGAGGTTGCTAGCGGTAATGTTGCGCCGGTCAGGTACCAGCCGCCCTTCACCTTCGTCGTTCACCGTCGCCCTGAACTCTCTCTCTCTCTCTCTCTCCTTTGGGTCGATGCTTGAAAAAAAGTAGATCTAAAACTTGAAAGTCGTGGTTTTTTTTTTTAAATGTCAGTGAATTTACCGATGGCATTACCGATGGTAAAGGCCATCGGAAAAAAAAATAATATTTTTTTTCTATTACCGATGCCAATATCGATCGGTAAAAAAATTAGTGTTTTATTTGTTTTAAAGAAAATTCAACGATGGAAAAAAACCATCGGTATTAAATTCCCAATGGTTTAGCCATCGGTTGACCATCGATAAATTTGTTAATTTCCGATAGTCACTTAAACCATCGAAAATTGAAGGTATTACCGATGGCATTTAATAGCCAACGGTAATTGCCATCGGTATTTCATCATTTTCTAGTAGTGCTTGCACCCAACTTAGTAAAAGCAGTCGTCCCCACCTTAACAGTTCGCTCTGGTCGACTATCGTCCAGAGGAATATCAATGTGCTCTCCAGCCAGCTGGGGACAGAGGTCATCTGACCGCTCCCCGGTCAGTGATTGCTATTGCTTTTCTTTTTGTTAACCACCACCAGCTGATCAGTTTTTCTCTTCTTGGCAGCTGGTGGGGTCGGATGATCATCCTTGATTGCATCAAGGTGTAACACCCCCAAATCTCCCTTTATGAAAATACTAGTATAATACGTATAATTATACCGTAGAGATAGACTTGGGCGTATTACGACCGCGTGATTATGAAAGGCTACTAAAAATACTTAACTCAGCAACAAAAATTGCAGCGGAAACTCAACTTTCTTTTATTAATACTTATAAAAATAGTAACATTGTTATGAGTACTCAAAATAAAGACAAGACCAACATTCCTAAACTAGGTGAAGCGAATCGCGGGACTCCCATATGCTCATTCATGACTCCACCTAAAAACAGTCAACACTACTTACCATTACGGTAAACAGGGCGAACCAAAATAAAATAATAAATACGGATTAGCAAATTATGCTAAGTACAATAAGTGCAAGATATTGTAAACTCATTTTATTTGCGAAAACGCTTTTAAAACCAATTCCAATAATTAATCCAATAAATTCAAAACTCATTATTCCAAAACTGATTCAAATGATTCATATTCAAAATAATTTAATAAAACCAATTCCTTTATTAAGAACCAATTCCTTTTAATCTAATTCCTCGCCCAAGTGTGTACACCCCCAAAGCTAGTCTCCTTATATTACAAGGCTATTCTTGAGTAAATACCCGGTCATACAAAGTCCAAGGCCTTATCAATAAACCAAATTCGCATAGTAGGATTACTAACATGCTTGTAAGCATTAATTCAATAATAATTCAATGGTTCAATAAATCCTTTTAATATCCAATAGTTTCAATATAATTCAAAATCCCTTTTAATTAATTCCACATGCTTTCAAAATCAAACCTTGTAAATAAATACTTGAGAATAAAATGTCATATTAATTAATAGCTTTTCAAAATCAATAACCCTTCCATGAAAAACCTTTATTTAATTCAACAAACCTTTTAAAATTAATTCCTTTATTTAAAACGACAAGTAATCTAAACCATTCAAAACATGATTTAAAAATCAATCATTCAAAATACTTTTATTAAAATCAATACCTTCAAACATAATTTATTTTAAAATCATAATTCAAATCAATTTAATTCAATCACCAATCAAATCATATAAAACATGTTATGCAAACCAATCACTTTTAAAGGTATCTAGCCACCTAAACGTACCTTGATCCTTGTAGAAAAACCACACAAAAAGAACCTCAAGAACCTTGATCTCGAATATCAATCAATACTTCGCACTTTCAAAGTTCAATCACGAATACACCTTGCAAATAACATAACCATAAGGTTATCACAACATAAACTCAAATCTAATGTGCATGGACTATAAAACTCTTTTATTTCATATAAAATTATAGCTTTGAAATAGGTATTTGTATTTTAGAAAACTAACCATGAAGAAGATAAAAGAATAGGATTAAAGAGAACTGAATTTTCGTTGGAAAGAATAGGCAGAACTTGCAGAGGTCATAACTCTTTCAATATAACTTCGAATTGGGTGATTTGTGATCCTAACCTCAATGATTTTTATAGAGGAACAATCTTCTCTGAAACGTCAATACCCCAAAAACTAACCAGAAGTGCCCAAAAACTGGCTTCAAAGATAAATGGGATGATTTGTGTAAAAAGAGGAGAAGAAAAGTATGAAAAGGTTTAGGGAAAAGAAGAAGAAGAGAGAAGAAGAGAATTAGGTTTTTGGTGTGAAGAATATGAGAGCTATGAAGGGGTAGTTATAGGCTCATGAATGAGAAAATTATGGTAGGAAAATGTAGGAAGAATTATTGTAAGTAGGGTTTAAGGGATTACTTGGAGAAGTGAGTAAAAGAATTTAGGAAGGTTTTGATATTAAGGTGATTGTGTATAATTGAATATGGAAGGTATGTTTGTCATGAAAAATAATATGGAAGTTGGAATTACTTGGGGAATAATCGAAGATAAAATAAGGTAGGAAAATAAGATGATCAAATATTTAGTAGATGGGAAATAAAAATTAAGGAAAATTATAGATTTAAGGGAAATAATTAAAAATACAAATTACCAAAATAAATCACCCATAAATCAACCAAGGTGGCCGAATATTTTGAGCTTCCATAGCTCAAAATTTTGGACCCCTTATGTAGAATTTAGGAAATTATTTTGCTAGTGTAGGGAATATTTCAAGCATCCCACACTTGAGCCCCATTGTGATCATACACTTAAGCATGGTGGTGTCCAAAGGGAAGGAAGCTAGATTAGAAGAGTCGCCAACAAGTTTTAGGAACTTGTAAACCGTTCACAGGGTAAAGGTTACACCCCTTAACGATGTAGGAGATCGTTAACTCCAATAGGTCTGGAACCATGACTGGAACTTCGGGGATGAAGGTACAAATCCAACCCAAAAGAAATTGAACTTGCCCTAAAAATAAGCCTCTTCTCGTATTCATGTGCGCTTTTTGACTAACATACAATCATTAGATTAACCCTAGACCTGTTTAATCTATGCTGGTTTAATTTAATGCACAAATAAGACTATTATTGGCGATCACTTGAATTATAATCATATTATCCTAAATAAGATTATTAATTATCTTATTAAGCGTGATTACAAGTACAAATTCCTTTTTAACATGCATAAAAGGTGTGATCAAGAAAAAACAATAAAAATATATCAAGCAACATAATAATCATCATCATAATAAAGCATAATAATAATAGCAAGATCCTAGGCATGATACTAACAAGATTAATAACAAACCCTTGCATGTCACTAAACATTGAAGATCAATTAGCCCTAACATGATACTAATATGATATTAGGAAAGAAATAAGAATCATGATGAGCATATATACATGATATTAGAAATTTTAGTTAACCGTAAACATGATACTATGAAGCAATATAACATCCTAACATGATACTAGGAATCAACAAAATAATTTAAGCATGAATTCTATATCAAAAGATTAATAAAGCAATTAAATTACTTACTTTGATGCCCCGTACCTATTTCTAATAACAAAATACACATGTTAGTAACTTCAAAGAAAATTTCAAATCAAAACAATTAAATTAAATAATTGAAATAGAGATTTGGGACCAAACCCTCAGAAATATTCAACCTTTCACGTCTAGGGCGAAGGCAACTTCGAACTTGGCTAGGTGTGTCTAGAACTAATGTATGAGGAATTTTGAGAGAGGGAAGTTTTAGAAAAAGAATATAGAGAGAAAGCTTCTAGCTTTAGAGAGAGAATAGAGAGATAATGGTTGTGACTGATGAAAAACGGGGAGATACGACCCCTATTTATTGATTAAATAGCTCGGAAACAATAGAAAAGAGTTCTAGTCCCATTCGGAATAAAAGTCCTTCTGTTACTAACTACAGGAGTTAGCGCCAGACGACAGGAGCAGCGCCAGGAGACAGGTACGTAGTAGCGCCAGGCGACAGATTTTGTCGTTTGGCGATGGGACAGTTTTTTGCGTATTTTGTTTTTATCACATCTTTTGATCCATAAGTCCAAATAAGTCATATAATATGTATTTGAAAAGCTTTTGAAGTCTACTTTCCAACCCAATCAGAATCAAATTAAAATATTTTGTAGATAAAAATATAT
The DNA here is from genome assembly GCF_001683475.1 of Chenopodium quinoa. Taxonomy (NCBI): domain Eukaryota; kingdom Viridiplantae; phylum Streptophyta; class Magnoliopsida; order Caryophyllales; family Amaranthaceae; genus Chenopodium; species Chenopodium quinoa. The sequence goes on along the minus strand of NW_018743905.1, from coordinate 391,346 downwards.
GGCCAAAATAGTGAAAGGATGTCAGTTTTGGATAGAGTTTTGTATTCCTTTCATACCTTTTTCGTTATAGCTCGGAATTAATATTATAATATATAATTGGAAAGATAATTTCAAGATCTATTCAACCATATAATATTTGGATAAAGATTATGAGGCAAAAAAATTATATCTGACTGTCTTTGAACACCTTTAAATTCAAATAGAATTAGGACTCAAAAAGGAAAGTTTTATTCAATTTCAAATTCTATGATCTTATATTTTCAAAAAGGATAATTAAGATCTTTTAGAAACTCATGGAAGCTTCTAATAAATCCTAATTAGTTAAAGAATGAGATTAAACCTTTGGACCCTCCACATGATCATCAGGTCGTAGGTAAAATCCGGTTTGGGCCCAATTTAGTATTTTGGCCATAACTTTCTCATTATTCATCAGAATTGGGCTTATAATATATCGTCAGAAAGGTTTTTTCAACCCCAATCCCACTACAACATTATTGGACCCTTATTATGGACCAAATTAAAACTGGATTGGACATTTTCATAAATAGAGTAAAAAAAAGGAATATTTTCGAAAGCATAAAGAAAATAATTTATTTAAAACATCCACATCACTAGATGCAATCACCCATATTTTTAAATATATTATAAATGGAATTTTATTTTATTTATACTATTTATTTGTATTTTTTTCGGATTTTATTTAAAAAAGTTTCAAATTATTTTGGGTGGAAAATTATTTTTAGGATTTTTTAGAAAATAACACCACAAATTTTCACAAATTTAGCTTATAACACCACATTATCTCAAATTTTTACTATAACACCACCAAAAAACCAAAAAATTTGATTTCACCACCTATTAACAGATTTTTGGATGGAATCCGTTAGTGGGACCCACCAAGTATACGTGGCAATCATTGATTAGTTAAAAAAAAACCTCAACACTAATTCAGCCAGCCCACCGCCGCACCACCTATCGCCGGCAACACAACTCCAGTCGAAAACCACCTTTCCCCTCACCTTGATCGGCGAAACCGAGCGTTTTTCACCCCGACACCAGAGAAACCGAGCGACAGCCACCAGCCGTCAGCGCGTTCACCCCTTCTCCCTCCTTGAAAACCCCTTAACCGTTCATCCCTTCTCCCTCCTCGAAAACCAGCCACTAGCCGTGAGCTCTCAGCCGGCGTAACCAGAGAAGGAACAAGAGCAGGGCATGTTATGGTGTTCGCGATTGAGAATTAGAGAGGCTAAATCGATGATATTCACCGGCGAAGAGCGAGATCCTGAACTTTGTAATCTCCTCTTCGAAGCTCAGAATCATAGAATTGGGGGTCGATTTGACCGTTTCAAAGGTGTGGAAATGGGGGTGGTTTTACGCGCGGTGGTGGCGAGGGTAGGTGTAGCAGGTACGCGGTTAGGATAGGGTGGTGTGTAGGCGAGGCGGCTGAGGTTAAGATGCCGACAGTGGCAGTGGTGGTGGCGGGGGTAGGTGTAGCAGGTACGCGGTTAGGATAGGGTGGTGTGTAGGCGAGGCGGCTGAGGTTAAGATGTCGGCAGTGGCAGTGGTGGTGGTGGGGTCAAGGCTGTCGGTGGTGGGCTGGTGGCTGGGTTAGATTTTAGGGCTTTTTTCTTTTTTAAAAAATTCTTTTTATATTTTAAAAACCAATGTTGTATTGACATGTGTCCATAACGGGTCCCACTAACGGATTCCATCCAAAAATCCGTTAGTTGGTGGTGAAATCAAATTTTTTAGTCTTTTTGTGGTGTTATAATACAAAATTGAGATAATGTAGTGTTATAAGGAAAATTTGTGAAAATTTGTGGTGTTATTTTCTAAAAAATCCTTATTTTTTTTACATTATGATTTTTTTTATGAACCATCATTCTACAGTTCATGTCCAAACAATCAAAGCCAATCTCACTTTACATACTTGATTGGCCCATTAATTTTATGAGGACCAATCTTACAACTTGCCCTACACCACTCTCTCTATCCTATAAATACCCCATACATCCCCAAATTTTCCCCACACAAAAAGGTTAGTAAACTCTCTTCTTTTTATTTTATTTCTTTATTATTTTTGCCTTATTTTTTTCTTTTCTTTTCTTTTTCTTTCTTTTCTTTTCCTCTTTACGTGAGTTTCACTCACAACCAATGCTGCCGCCCCTTATGCCGCCCAGCCACCACCGGCGCAACTTCCTGCCACCGCAACCTAACACCGGCGACCCACCAGCAGCCCAGTCGTGGCCCACTCCCCTTTCCTCTTCCTTTGTTTTATTTTTTAGTTTTGCTTAGAATTTATTTAATTGTTTTGGGTTTTGATTTTGTAGTATAAAGATTATATTTTTAGTATCAAAATCATGTTTTTGATAGCTTAAACCTATAATTTCAGATTTTAATTATGTTATAAATTTTCAGATTTTGTGATTTTAAAACGTAGGGTTTTAATTTATTTAAATTGGGATTTTAGGGTTCTAATGATCAATTAATTTGGGGATTTTGTTCCTATTGTATTTCTAATAATTAATTAAGCATAAAAAATGTTTTTAATGAAGTTTTAAGGACTTTTAATAAAATTTATATTGCTGGAAATATGGTTTAGTATTAATTTATTGTTGTTGGTTGTTTTCTAGGAAGTGATTATTCTCTAGGAGACTTTTAAGTGATTAAAAGTGGCACAAAGGATTTTTTACACGAGGTACGTACATGTCTACTTCGTTGTAAGTAATATCATGTTTAGGTACCAAAAGAAAAGAACTTAGTTTCATGTTTAGAGAACACTTGGATGGAAATTGTTTGGTTATACATTTGATTTATGTATGTGCTTATATTTATGAGACATGTTTTGGTGAATTGATTATGTTTGTATGGAATTATGGATGCAAGCATGTTGAATTATATTGGATTAATTGTTTGTATGGAATGTTGATACAAACATATTGGATTGGTTTGTTAACCACATTTGGATTATTAAAGGATTGGAATTGAATGGTTTAAGTGGAATGAATTTATTAATTATTCCACAAGGTTATTATTTATTTATTACTCAATCATGACTTGTTAGTATGTTGAGTAAAGGTGGATTATTAAGTCGAAATGGCTAGGTGGGTTGACTATGTTCAACAATTTGGATAATTTGAAAGTTTAATGGAATTAAAGGTCAATATGTGATGTGATCACCACCGTCCTAAACAAGATTAAAAGTAAATTGATGTATGATTTTTATGTATGGTCTATTTGATTGAGTCGGCTATTAATTAAAATTGTAATCACGTAAAGTGAAACATGGATGAGCAATAAAACTCTGGAAAGCGTGCACTTCTAGAGTATTGACAATTATGGGTTGGGGTACACGGTGGTAGCCCGTGGCTTTCCGAGGCTTGTTTGATCAACATGTCCTCTTTTCTTTTGGTATTTACATTTTATTTCATAATGAAAGTTAGATGGGATCCTAGACTAACTTTGTGAGAATGGAGTCGCGCCCATTCTTGCATTGCGCTAAACTTTTATTTTAAATGGTCATTTGGGACTAAAATGATTTGGTGGGTTGGACAACCTCGTCTATTGCTTACTCCAAATTAAATTAATCAAACTAAATACAAAGAGTCAAGTGTTTGGAATTGGTTAGTAAGTATGTTGAGTCAATTGAATTGTCTAAGTGTAGAATCTTGATTAATGAATTCGTGTTGTATGTTTTTTTACTTTAATTAATTGATCATGCTAGGTTTGGTACATTGTAGCTTGTATGTACTCAGCTTTGCTGATTGCGTGCTTTTGTGTGTGTTTTCTTTTGGTCATGGCCTTCGCCTTTCAATGACCCTGTGATGATCCCATTATTACACTTCTATTATTAGGGAGCAGTATTGCACAGGTTAGCTTGATGATGTGAAATTCGGGGATTTGACATACGCATTGTCAAGGGATTGGTGTGATTGAGAGTATTCGTTCTTTATGTTGAACTTATTTATGTTTTACTATTTTATTTATGTTTTAGGATTTTGAATATTTGTTTGATTTAATAAGGGCCTTTATGGTTCCAATTTGTAAGTTTTCACTTATTGGTTTTCTAAATTATATTATTTTAAGATTTAAGTTGGATTTCCGCTACAACACTTTGATAAAGCCTTAACATTTTAACACGTGGCGGTAACATGCCAATGGTTCTATATTTTTATTTAAAGTAAGTGGTTTAGAAATGGGAGAATTATTGGGGTGTTACACTAGACTTTCCACATTTTCACTTCGTTCGACAATCAAATGACGTGAAAGATATTCATCATTGGGTTTGGTTTTTGGGGAGACACATTTTGGTGTCTACAACTAGATTTAAGGATTAAAAATAATTGTATAAATAATATATTTTGTATAAAATAATTAAATAGGAAAATACCAATTACTCACTAATTAATTCAACTATGAAAATTCAGATTTTCTACTTAGAAAATCCGAATATGTTAGCTAATTAATTTAGGAAATTTGGCCCTTTTAAATTAAATAAAAAAATATAATTTTGTTTTATTAAAATATCCGAAATATATATAAATAATCCGGTTTTTAAAATAAAATAAATGGATAATAAATCTTAACCAAAATCCAAAAATAATAATTGTTTTTTTAAAATACGTTTGACACCAAAATTCAAATATCATTTTGGCTCCAAAATTCAAATAGTAAAAAAAATTAATAAAAATACCCTTTTTAAGTGAATACTAATTAATTAATTAGAAATACGTTTCAAAAATTCGGGGTATTACACAAGGTCTATTGGTTCTTTGCCCTGACCGGCTGCACCTGCCGCGGGCTTGATGTTCGAGAGCTGAGGTAGCACTCTCGAGCCGTCTTCTGGTCCCCGTTCAGGGAGCCAACAATTCCATCATCCTTCTCATACTTGACCAGCATGAGGGAATGGATTATGACTGCCTTGTACTCGTTGAGAGTGGGTCGACCAAGAATGAGATTGTAGGCGGTTAGCTCTTTAACCACCAGAAATTGGTTGGTCATGTGAAGATCGCTTCCTTTCTCTCCCAAGCGGACAAGTAGATCAATCCGTGCAACTGGGTGCACAACTCCTCCCCCAAACTCGACAAGGGGAGGGGAGGCATCCATTATGATGCTTGGTCTGTATTTAAGGTTTGACAGACATTTGCGGCTGATGATATCTGAGGAGCTTTTGATGCGACCAACCTTTTGATTTGCCACTTTGCATTCTATGACTATAGGGTTATCATGCGGCCAACAGACTTTGCCTCTGTCCTTTTTGGTGATTATGACTTCGGGGAAGACGGATGTGCAAGCCACCTGTCCCACTTCAACAGAATGGACCATCTTTCACAGATGGTCCTTGGTGCCCTGCAGGTCGGGCCACCCCCGGTGAATCCGCCTGCTATTATTTAGACCGGCTCCTTATTGGTTTCGGAAGTATCAGCAGGCTGGGGAGTCTTTTTGCTAGACTGCCCCGAATTCGCCTTAGAAGTCACTTTAGACTTCACATAGGACTTCAACGCTCCTTTGCCGGCCAGACGGTCAACCGTCCGCTTGAGGGTGAAGTAGTCGTTTGTGTCATGGCCGACATCCTCATGGTAATGGCAGTGTTTGTTTTGGTTCCGATTTTCAGCTAAACCTTTCATAGGAGTTGGCTTCTCCAGAGTCAACCGATCCTTTTATCTCCATGAGGATGGAGTAGCTTTCTTTGTGGAACTCGTACCTTGGAACGTACGACTTCTACTCTTTCTTCTTCTTTTAGGCCGGCTGATCGGAGTTATCAACTGCCCATATCTCTTTTTTCTTTTTGCTCTCTTCTGGTTTTAGAGACGGCTGAGCAGGCCGACTTTTCTTCTTTCGCTCAGATTTCTTTGAGTCCGATTGCTTATTTGAGGAGCAGAGCTCGGTCGCCTGACGTATGATAGCATCCCTTCTCTATCTTCCTGCTGCACATGGCCTAGATCAAGACTCATTTACTTTTCAGGGATGTTCATAGAGAAGTTAGAAGCAAACAAGAACACAAGCGTCTTGAAGCTATTGATGCAACCAGCCGACAAATTGCCGAAACCACTATTAGGCTATGCCCTTTAGGGTGGCTGGAAAGCAACGACACCATGCGGCATCATCCAACCCCTGTAAGTACATGAGGTGGGTGTATGCCAAAAGGTGATCTTCTGGGTTGGCGGTACCATCAAAGGTCCCAACCAATACATTTTTAACCTTGGCCGGCTGTTCGGCCTCGGCTATTTCTTTGGAGAACGTAGAGGGTTATTCCCCAAGTTTTTGTAGCCAAAGCTGCTAGTCTATAGGCTGGTAGTTATATGCCGCCTGTCCTCCGAAGAAGGCATACTAGATGTAGGGAAAAGCAGGCGGCCCGTATAATTGTTGTGCCATATACTACGCCGAGTTGATTACATGGGGTCCTAACTGGACGAGAGGGCCGCTTGACGGGGTCCCTTGTAAAGATTGAGAATTCCTCACAAAGGTATTCTGAAAGCTATCATAATAAGTCGACATAGATGTCGACTCTGATAGCTGCTGGATCTTCTTTTGCTCGATCACTGTCCAGCATTAGAGAATGTTTTCTTGCTTCCTTTCGACTGTACATGCCGGATGGCTTTTCTTGCTACCGTTTCTAGGAAACTGAAAGGAATGGTGTCCTTCGAACAAGTGTATTATGCTGATATCGGGTTCAAAATTATTAGAAAGCTAATATATTCAGTAAGGTCAAGTGATCGGAATGCCTGGGAGGAGGCCGCTTCCGATCAGTAATATTAATATAACTAACATTACAGCTTAATCTTGACTGAACCCTTCGGGTCACACCCAAGAAAAATATACGAACCGACTCGACGAATCAATTTGGAAGAAATTAATTCGTTGCTCGAGTGTTAAATATTTAGACGTCGGAAATTCGAGCTTAGAGCGTCGAAACCGAGCGTCGGAAGTTGAGTAAAAAAAAATAAAAAGAAGAGACGACAAATTAGTAATAAATCAACAATGACCAAAATACACCTAGCATCGGAATCCCGAGTTCTAGGGGATTAGCCGAGCTAGCAGCCCGCACCATGTGCGAGACATGCTAGCAAGGCGTGGCTAGCAGCTCGCACCATGTGCGAGGCATGCTAGCACAGCACGGCCAGCAGCCCGCAAGTAGTGCGTGGCGTGCTGGCGTGCGTTGCTGCTAGCAGCCCGCACATGTGCGTGGCTAGCTAGCAGCGCCCTCGGCATCAGCGGCCCGCACTGATGTGCGTGGGCTTGCTGGGCCGAGCTGGCAGCAGCTAGCAGCCCGCACGATGCGAGGCTAGCTAGGCCGTGGGCCTAGGTCGGGTAGAAAGGGGAAGCTAGTAAGTATGCTTGCTTTTTGGTGTGGACAAGTGTCACAAGGAGAGGAAGGAGTGGGGAGCAAGTATGGTCCCCTCCTCTCCAAGTGGTCCATACTCCTCTTTACATATGACTAGGACACTTGTTGATTTATTACTTGCTTATATATTTAATTTAATTTAGCTTTAAATTAATTTGTGGAATTTCATGAATCCCACATTGATGGGATAGAAATTCCCACTCATACTTTCCTCTATAAATACCAACCTTGGGATTTGGAGTAAAGTGCTTGAGTGGGAGTTAGAAAGAGCATTCCATACTTTGGAAAAACTCTTAAACTCCATTAACACTTGGGTTTTGGTCGGACCTTGCTAACTCCAAGGTAGCGGACCTAAAAAGTCGTGTTCGTCCTTTGTGGGTGGATACCGTTGGAGGCACGGCATTTGCGGTGCTCAAGGCTTTCAAGTAAGAGCCCGTTTTTAGAGAGCGAAGCTCGCTTCAAGTGTATGATTCGTTCTTCCTTTTCTTGTGTTTACTTATTTATGCTTTATGGTTTTATTAATTATGAGTGGTTCCTTGGGTCGGGGTTGTTTCCGCGGTGAGTCGGACTCACCAAACCCTAACAGCGGTATCGGAGCCCCGCTCGTTCATTTTTATAATCATGTTTTTCAAGGTTTATTGTGGCTTATTTTTCTGGTTTAAGTTGCTAATTATATTAGTAGCTCGGTTTTATTTATTTTAATCCCGTTTTTAATGTCGAATTTGGCCCAGAACCCAGATTTTCGCCCAAAAATAGTGAATTTTGGGTGGAAAAGGTTTTTTGGAAAGGTTTTTAACCCAATGGGATTGTGATTTTAGCCAAATTCTGACCAGAAATGCCTTTTTCGAGGGATTTTTCGTTTTTGACGAAATTTTTTTAAGTCTTTTCTAACCTTGAAATTAATGGCATAACTTGTTGATTATGTGGTTGATTATTTGCATTACTTTCTGCATTTTTAAGTCCCCTTAAAGCACACTTACTTGGTAGTATTTGATGCTTAAAGGTTGATTTATTTTCACATAATTGCAAACTAATTGCTTTTTAGTGTGAAATTTTTTGTTTTGAGGCTTCCTAAGTGTTAAAGATTCAATCTTTATTTGTGATAAGTGATTGATACTTTAAAAACCACTAAATTCCATGTTATTTTGTGTTAAACTTTGTTGTTTTAATCATTTTGAGTTGATTGGAAACATAAAGTTTCAATTTTTGTGATAGAAATTTGGTTATCTTCATGTTGGAAGATATAATTTTCAAGGATTCACAAAATTTAGATGTTGGAATTTTCATTTGAACATTAAAGTTCATATTTTTCCAACTTCCTCTTACTTTGTCAAATTCTCAAGTTTAATTTAAATTGATTAAATTAAAAGTGAGAAATTGCCTCAACTTTTTTATTGCACCAAGCTAAACCAATTTAATTAAGAATGGTTCTTGGAATTATTTTGGTTATTTGCGCTTTGAAATTTTATTAAGTTGGACTTGTTTAAAATTTTTCATTTTTGCTCATTAAGTTTGTTCTAAAATTAATTTAGAATTAATTAATTATGTCTCGCAAAATGGGATCAAATCCCGAGGCCATGGCACGCAAAATGAGGCAAAGAACCACCATTGGCTAGCCGGGCTGCATAGCAGCCCGCATGTGGCTGCCAAGGTGACTGCCCCGCCTTGCGTGCGGTCATATGCGTGGCAGCAGCACACGGCCAAAGCAACCACGCAGCAGCAGCCATGGTTGTGCGTGCGCGTGCGTGCGGCAGTGGCAGCAGCTCAAGGCTGCTTGCCGCGGGCCGTTTGTGCAGAGCTTTTGTGTGTGTATGTGCTTGGTGCGGTGAGGCGAATGGTCGTAGTGTGCTTGGTTTGCACGAGCCGCAATTATTCGAGTTTCTTTGGCAAAACGCTTAAAGCGAAAGCCACTTGAAATGCGGTTGGCTTATTATTTGCTTACTTTGCTGTTTTATTTATTTTAATTAATTTTGTTTATTTTAATTAAAATTTTGGGAGGCTAGGTCTCTGTTTTGAGCGGCATTGGCAAAATTTTAATTTGACAAGTTTGGGTGCTACCGACTTAATTAATTGGATTAATTAAGGGAAATGCGGAATTTAGTGGGAGCTTCAATTATTAATGACGTCAATTACATAATCGGTTAAACAACTTTGACTAGTTTTAATTAGGCGTGTTAATCGGATTAACCACCTAGATTAGTTACTAGTGCGCGAGTTGTTTAAATGCATTTTACTAGTTTTATATTGTAAATTGCATGGGCCATTCACAAATAGTGAATGGATGAATGAAATATATATTCTCTCTCACAGGTTTTATGAAATGGCAACTAGTGGGACCCGATTAGGATAGAAAATACGGACTACGTGCTGTTATGTATTTTTGTAAATCTAAATATGGTCTACGCACCGTTAAGTATTTTTGTACCTTAATATTTAGATTATTCCTAGTCGTAGACACTAGTATTTGCATAGTTTGGTTAAGTCTTGAAGACGACATATCTTGGAAGACAAAGCTTTGAATTGCAAATGAAGACCTTTTGAAGATTTGAAGAATTCAAGGGGTCATGCTAGTTGCCAATATGCATCTATAATTTTGCTTTATATTTTATGCTTATATACATGTGAATTATTCGTTAGATGCATGTTTAGGTTTTCTTTATGTTGCGATGATTAGTTAAGTTCACTTAAATCAACCAACATAGAAATCCTAGGTCCCTAATAATATTGAGTCAAACTTGCCTTTCCAAAACAATACTTACCAACCGAACGAGGGTGATGGTAGGCTACGCCAAAGCGAGGTGCCATCACTTCTCCAAGGCTCATAAGGCACACCGGGTGTGCATGTTGGTTTAAGTTGAACTCATCAATATGAGTGAGGAGTCCTCACATACCGTGGCAAAAGAGATACATCGTCAAAGATGCATTAGATGCGACGATTATCTAACCAAGAGTGGCTTAGAGCCATTATCAAGGCAATGCTTACCTTAGAAGATTGAGTTTTAAGACAAGCTAAAGCATGCTTAACCACTCTTTGTTTCTTCGGATCTTGGAATCGCCTTATTTTCGCCAAATAGGGACAATTTTTATGCGTAAATAAGACGTTTAATAAGATTGAAGTTTGCATGAATGCTATTAAATTTCAAACTTATTATGTTCTTGATAAATGGTTATACTTTGCACTTATATTTATAGTATTCTAAACCAAATAATATTGTTTCCATGATTGGTAAAGGAAATCCTTGAGAATAGTTCTCAAAGACAGGAAAAACATTTCTAAAATACAATTCTCATAAATGACTTTTATAACTAAGTCCGAAAGGACGGTTGGACATCGTGTATTCAAAATACTAGGTAGTTTTGATAAAACATGAGGTATTGAGTTGCAAACTCAAGATTGTCAAAGTTTGACAACCAATGTATCTTTTCGCATCATACATAATTGAGTAGGACTCATTGATGTAATAATTCAAGTAAGAATTAATGGAAAAGATGGAACTTTGTTTTACGGCGCACTAGGTGCTTGATTATGCCTAAAAAAGTATAAGAGTCAAGGTACTTGAAGAAATAATTCTTAAAGTAAGATTATGAGATATTGTACGATAAGAAATATAGGAAAGAAGGAACAAAGAAAAGGAATTAGATTCATTTCACTTCATGAGTTCATGTTATTGTAGTTAACTTAGCAATTCGTTATCTTCACAAGTATCAGATAATGCTTTAGTGTTCCACTATGATAGTGACCTCAAACTATTGAAGTTAAGCTAAGTTATTGACTTACAAGCTTAGAATGAAGCAAGAAGAGCTACATATGTTGTAAGGTCGTATGTTTTGTTTAAAGAACTTTTAAGCCAAAGGCTTGAACAAATAATGGTTATTATGTTCCATAATCAGCAATTGATCCGTTTACACACGGAAAGACTCACATTCAAAGTAATGAGCAAATAGTTGCGAGATTTATTTGAATGGCATGGTTATCCAAGCGTTGAGTCAAGAATGCTTGATTATAAATAAACATTTCCCTAACATGATTAACTCACTAAGTTCAAGTCATGGGCTTGATTTGCGTTCCAAACATCTTTAGCAATGTCATATCGACAAGAACGTACTCAAGATTCTATTAGATAGGCTCTTGATAGTTGCTCGATTTGGAATCATTCTAAGACAAGCAAGTCTTAGTTGTTGAAACCGAAAAAGCAGAGAGCTATTATTCTTGGTATAGACAATTGACTCCGAAGGCTAAAGAGGAATCAATTACTTCAACGTTTTACAAAGAATTTGAAAGGATATGGCTATATTCATCAAATGTGAACAAACTTGACCTGAGTAGCTCAAGAGTCCAGTGAAGTAAAGAATCGACTTAGCAAGATATCAAAACTTCTAGATTATATCGAACAATGTTTGCTTGAGCCAAGCGTGACCATCTCAAAGTTATGAATGGAAATTTTCATAAAGAACTCAACAAAGAACATAGTGTGTCCTCACGGAGACCTCGATGTCATTAGAAAATGACTTAAACGATGATGGTTCACAACCCTTCCTATAAAGTTCTTAAAGATTTGCACAAATGACTAATGTTACACTAAACAATATGTCGAAGCTAAGAAAGGACGCCATATTCAGTTATGGATAGAAATAACTTCTAAAATTCTTTTCAAGTATATGTCTAAGGCTCTTAGTCTCAGTGTAAGTTCACTAGCTCAGTGGGAGCTAAGTGGCTCAATGGGAGCTAGGTGGCTTAGTGGGAGCTGAATGGCTCAATAAAGACTAAAGATAGCTCAAGTGGGAGCTAACTGTTTGTTTCACAACGAACTTTTACCCAAAGACAATATACATGTCTCTTTGTAAGCATTCAAGTGAGACTACGGGCATTACCTCCACATCCTAATTGAGAACATAATGTTTGTTGCTCTAAGTGGTGTCTTTCTGGAAAGTAACACGTTTCCAAAACGACAAGTGGGAGGAAAATGAACTCGATGACCATCGAGCTTAGCAACAAACTAGAACTGAGAATCTCGGAAGACCTTAAAGGACTTCATGAGAATGCTTGATCAAGAATACTCAAAAGGACTTTACAAGTGCCTTAAAAGAGAATTCATTACTCACAAAACATTAAAAATGTTGGAGTAAGATCAACATGATAAAAGGGCTTTGAAAGTGTTTTGGGGGGTTTTCGTCCCTTGGGAGAGTTACAACACTGAAACTGGGTTCAGCAACGGACGCTTGTACCTACAAAGCAAACGGACCGCCGGATGGTCGGTGGTCCGCCTCCGAAGACTAAGTTAGTAAACGTTCGGTAATAAAATGTGCGGAAGTAAAGTTATCTGCTCGGATTCCAAGCTCAGGTAAAGTGCTGTCTGTTCCTTGAAAACGACAGCTCTGTAATAAATGCAAAAGTGACGTGTTGTGTCGTATTGCGTGTATCTCCGTCTCTCATAAATGTAAGAATGTCCCTATTTATAGGGTCCTTTTTGGAAAGTGTGCCCTCCCTAGGATCTGGTGACCTAGGGATTAGGGCACGCCATTTTTTAAGGGCCCCTTGGGATTTGGGCCTTAAAAGCCGCCATTCCTAGGGGGCAATATCAGCTCGACACGTATCACCATTTGGAAGGTCCACGTAGGCGCCCCTTCCAGTGACATGTGTCATGCTCTGATTGGGCCACTTGGCAGGGTATAAAATACCCAAATCATTTGCCCCTCACAGGGGTCACGTGTATTGCACGTGGCACCTGTGACAGATGTCTTCATCTGACTGGTTGGATTTTCAAATTGTACTTTTGGGGGGAAAAATTAAGGTTTCCCCTTTCTATAAATAGGTGGGTTTTACTTCATTTTCGTTTTCACACCTTTGCGAATCTTTGGATAATCTCTGGAATTTTGACTTTCAAAAGACTCTCAAATACCCAATCTTTGTCAAGCATCCAACGCTCGGCCTTTCTGTTCGACTGTTTCAGCCAACCAGGCGTCTCACAAAACCTTCTTCTAAGGTAACCGCCTGCTCTTTTATTTTATTTTTTCTTGTATTTTTCATTTATTCGAATGGTTTCCTAAACGTACACGGCACAGCCTAGGTTAGCGATCAGCCGGTCACCGGGGACGGCTGAATCTAGAACTAGGAGTGCCGAATGCTCGTTCGAGAACTTTCCTTTAAGTACATCTCCAAATCCGATAGTGTCTGTGCATCTGCAGGACACGATGTCTCGAACAAAGAAGACAACAAGGAGATATAGGCCGGATGGTTCTTTTTACCATTCGGACAGTGAGACTCCAAATTCAGACGGCTCCATTAGGGTGCCAGTAAGCGAAATTTCAGAGCACCCCCCAAACCCTTCTTCTGACCTTCCCCATACTCCAACATACTATTCTCCCCCTTCTTCAAGCGGCACCCCTAGTGATACTATTCTAAGGGAAGCCGACAGTCAGTACCAGTCCGAGCCTTCAGAACAGGCGTCGGAGGAGAGTCTAGGGGAGGACCCTGCTGGTCCTAGCCGGCAGTCCCTTAGCTCTAGGGATAGTTCCGATGACGATTCGGCCTCGTCATCTTCTGATAGCGCCCCAATTAATTCAGAAGAAGCCCGAGCAAAAATAGAAACTGCAAGGGAATCCTTGTCAGTAGAAAAAGGGGAAGGCTGGGCGGAGCCGAGTGCTTCCAGGCGCTTGGAACGCGCCCCCTTCTATCACCATGTTCCGCAAAGAAAGCGGACATCTATGACATCCGGTCTTGCCAATTTCAGGCGCAAGACCGTAATGGGGCATGGATTTTCCTTGTCTGTCTCCAACAAGGATGATACTATAACCTGGCCCTCCCTCGCCAGTTATAAGGACCAAGCCTTCGGCTGCTACGAGGCGGTCCTTCAGGCTGGTTTACGCTTCCCTCTTCATCCAGCCGTGGAGAGGATTTTTGACGGATACCAGCTCGGTATCTGGCAACTTGTACCGAATTCCTGGATCAATATTATCGGGTACGTTGCCGCATGTGAAATGCTGGAGGTGAATCCCAGCTTTGAGGCATTCGCCTATATGCACTATCTTAGCCGAGCGCCTGCCAAGGGCGGCGAAGGCTGGTACACCTTGTCCACTTGCAAGGGGTACATGATGGCAGTCGGTAAGGAGAACAAATGGAAGGACTGGAGAAAAAAGTTCTACATTGTCCATTCCTCTAAAAGCTGACTGAACCAAAAATATAATAGGTGGAACAAGGATCCGCCCCTCCTGGCTGGTAAGAGCGCCTTGCCCCCTCTCCCTAGGCGGGCCTAGGAGGAAATTTTGACAGGGGTCTGTTTAAAGTGTCTGTTCGGAAAAACGAGCATGGGGAGAAAATAGTCGTCCCCCAAAGCTACATTCCCCTTTAAAAGTGGCTAGAAGATGGGGTGTACTTGGCCGCTTGTGGGCTAAGTTTTGAGATGTCGAGAGGTAGCCAACCGTCTGATCTTATGCAAACTTTAAATTGTTTTTCAATGTTTGTTTATAAAACCTAACTCTTTCTTTTGGTGCAGACAAAACAATGGAAAATCTCTCGGTAACATAGAAGCCGGCTGTCGTCTCTGCAGCAAAGTACCGCACCAACGTCCTTAACAGGGCAAATGACGAGCAGAAAGCAGCCGGAACTCCTAAGGTAGATGTTTATGACACGGTATATTTTTCAATAGAGGTTAAATTTTGCCCGCCTGCTTTTCTGATGCCTTGATTTTTGTTCATGCAAAGCGGTTCCATCAGGCCTTCTCCCTCTAAACAATCCCAACCCAAAATTCAAAAAACTGGGGCGGGTGATGTGAGTGCATCTGGCAAGAGCTGGAAGCACGTCGCTCACAAGCCCAGGAGAGGGGACGACTCTACTCTCGAAGCTGACAGGGAGGTCAGCAAACCGGATGCCACTCAGGGGCATCGAAGGGTGGCTTTAAGCAACCCAGCACTGCTGTTGGCTCAGCAGGAGAGAAGAGGTGTCATGGGAAAGAGGAGGAGGCTCAGCCGGACGGTATGAGCCGCATCTTCATTGAATTCCAGTATCAAGATAGTTTCTTAGAACTTTCTTGACTAACTTATAATTTTGCTGCTCCTGTGCAAAGGCCGACCTTCATCCAGATGGCCAAGGAGATGCTGCGGTCGCTTGATCCAGAAGACAAGGCATCCGTGAGAGGAGTCGGCACCCTTAACTTGGATGCCATCTTGGGGAACCTCTGTGAGGAAAAAAAGTTAGCTAAATTTTCCTTAATATTTAAGCACATATCCGACTGGTTTTGACCATTCGGCTCTTTTCTCATTTCCAGGCCATGCTCTGCGTCCAGGGGCTAAGAAGGCCAATCCAGGAAAAGTCTAAAGAGGTAACAGCCGCTAAAGCTCGAGCCGAGTCCGCCTTAGACCGAGCTCAATTTGAAATTGCTCAAAATGAGCTTCTGACCCTTGATATGATGTATTCCCAAGCGGACGCCAACCTGCAGGTGAAGAAGGACTTGGATTCGGCCCGCTCCAAAATCAATGACCTTAAGGCCGAAGTCAAAGGCCTTAAGGAAAGCTTGAGCCTCTTCAAGAGGCCAAGAAAGAGGCCGAGAGGGCCAAGGAGCGGGTTGGCCGCCTGGAGGGGCGCCTGGCGAACCAGCAGCAGCAGCTGAAGGCCAAGTTCGAGTCCCAGGCTGAGGAGGAGAAGCAGGCCCTTGTCAAACAAATGATGGAATACTACGATACCATCATGCGGACGGCATGAGAGGCGGTACAGCCGGGTGTTTATTTTGGCATCTGGAAATCTAAGTTTGAAATGCTGAACTCCTTCGCCAGGCTGAAAAGGAAGCGAACAAGGATGACGCTGATGGCGATGAGGCCGACTCCTCTTCAGGCTCCTCTAGGGACGAAGACGGGGAAGAGGAGGATGATGAAAATGAAGAGCAGCCGACAACTGATGATGCGACTGCCAATGCTGATAATCCCTCTACCCCTTAAAGCTTTTTAGTAGTTATTTCTGCAGCCGAATGGCCATACATTTCATCTTCTGGCCTGCGTGCCGAGTATCCATGTATCTTTACCGACCGAGGGGTTAGGTAATTTGACAATTTCTCTGGCTTTGCCAGCAAACATTCTTGCCCAGTCGTCTGGTGGCAATTGGGCCTTTTAATTTTAAAATCATTCGGCCGTTTCGCTGAAGTTATTCGTATTGTTGTTCTTTAAAAGTTTTTTCATTGCATGTTTTTTGGCCAAGTATTATAACCTGTATATCATGCGGTCGTTCTTGCCCCTGGACGGATGTCGTGTGGTTTTGGTTGAGTGGATTCATTGACTTGGAAATTATTGATACTTAAAAGAGTATGCATGGTTTCTAAGTCAATCAATCACTATTGGTGATTACCCCAAACCACGCGACAGACGGCCATCCGGAGCTAATGTATAATTGTTTTCATTCGGCCACTTGCTCAAACGAAATACAAAATTCTTGCCTTAGCAAATTTGAAAAGAAATCCTTCGCCTGTTTTGCCCCAAGAGCTAAGAACAGGCGCATCCGGCCAAAAGCCTCGTGTAGTTAAAATGCTAAGTTTTGTCTTAATTTCACTTTTAAGGATAGTCCGCCTGTCTGCCCAAGAACAAAGTGCAGGCGTATCCGGCCACAAGGTCCGTCTGTCCTGCATTTGGGCAGAAACAAACGTATCTGGCCTAGGGCCTCAGTAATTAACTTGACTTGTAGATCAGTAAAAATCTTCCGTCTGTCTAGCCCTAGAGAAAAAACAGGCGCATCCGGCCTAATGCCTCAATAGCCTCTACTTATGAAACAGTGACCCTTTTCCGACTGTGCTAGAACAGTTAGAAGATTCTGGCCTTTTAGATTTCACTTTCGATTAAGTGAAACAACTGCGGATGCTGCCTTAGCATTCGGTAGGGCTGTTTGATGTAATTTGTAGAGCAATGTGCTACCCAAATGGGAGATGCTTCTCCTCGACGAATTCACCCGAATGGGCGTCGCCGGTTATCTGACTCATGTTGGAGCAGACGGTCGTACTCATGTTGGAGTAGACTGTGACCATTCGGTCTCTATCTGTTTTTCTTAATATTCAGCCATTGGCCTCAAAATGATTTTATCTGGCCTTAGGCCTTTTAGAGATTTAAGCAATTATTCGTTAAGTGTTAAATAATGCTCAAAGAATTTTGTAGGAACGACTGCTCTAGAGTAGTCGGCTCCTTCATAAAGTTGGGGCGTCTGTTATTGGGACAGACATTACCCAAATACATTGGCCGTCTGTATTTTGTACAGGCGACACTAATAATAATAAAAAGACAAGTTGGAGAATGAAGGCATATTCTCATTAGCAAAGTTTGAAATGAAAGTTTGAGGTATTTACATTTGTACTTAGAAATGACACTTTTTCAAGTTATCCACATTCCAAGTTCTAGGAAGCTGCCTTCTGTCTGGTTCTTTAAGGCGGTAGGTGCCGTCTCTTACTTCCTCATATATTCGGTACGGACCTTCCCAATTTGGGGTCAACTTTCCCTGCTCATTCGCCCTACCGATTGCCTCCATTTTCCGTAGCACAAAGTCCCCCACTTTGAGAGGACGCTTGTGTACTCTTTTGTTGTAAGCCCGTGTCATTCTCAGACGGTAAATCTCATGGCGCAAGGCAGCATTGCCCCTGCGCTCTGGAAGTGAGTCCAATGCCAGTCGCATGGCCTCCCAGTTAGCTTCTTCGTCACATAACATGACTCGAAGAGTCGGCTCATAGTGTTCAATGGGTAGGACAACTTCTACACTATACACCATGAGGAACGAGGTTTCTCCAGTTGCTCCTTTAGCAGTCGTTCTGATAGACCAGAGGACATGTGGTAATTCATCTGCCCAAAGACCACCAGCCCGTTCAATTTTCTTTTTAATCCCGTCTGAGATCAACTTATTGAAGGCTTCAACTTGGCTGTTAGCTTGGGGCTGGCCGACTGATGCAAAGAAGCTTGAGACCCCTTGTTCTCCCAGCCAAGTCTTGAGTTGAGGCGTTTCAAATTGAGGACCATTGTAAAAAACCATAGACATGGGCACCCCAAAGCGAGTGATAATATTCCTCCAGATGAAGGAAATAACGTCCTTTGTCTTAATGTTTTTGACCGCCTCCGCCTCTACCCACTTGGTAAAGTAATCCACAGCTACCAATATATAGCGCTTGCCGCTTGGTGCCGCGGTGTAAGGCCCAAGTATGTCCATGCCCCATTTGGCAAAGGGTATTGGGCTGTGGATGGTCGTCAGGTCTGTGGCCGGACGATGGATGAGCTTGCTAAACTTTTGACACTTGTCACACTTTTTGACTATTTCCATAGCATCCGACTCCAGAGTTGGCCAAAAATATATTCGCCTGGCCTTGGCAGCTAGAGACCTGCCGCCTATATGGGAGGCGCAGAACCCCGCATACAAATCTTAGAGGACCTCTTTACCCTTCTCTAGGGCAACACACTTCAACAGGGGTTTCAGGAAACCAGTTTTGAAGACTTCTCCTTGTCTTAGCTCGAAGTTTCCCGCTTTCTTCTTCAGAACAGCCGCCTCTTGGGGTGAATCAAGGAGCGTGCCGTCTGCAAGAGAAGCCCGGATGCTGTCCATCCAGGTAAAGCTTCGGTCGAGAATTCCAATGGGGTCTTCATTAGATATAATTCTCTTTTCCATGACTTCCCAGAAGACCGACCGAGGTGTTTCACAGGAGGCGGATGATGCTAGTTTTGACAGAGCATCCGCCTGATTATTTGAAGATCTGGGCACCTGAGTTAGATGGAACTCCTCAAGTGTCCCAACTTCACTCTTGACCGCCTGCAAATATTTTACCATGGCCGAATGAGTGGCCTCATACGTTCCATTGACCTGGTGTACGACTAGTTGAGAGTCAGAGCAGGCGTCAATCTTCTTTGCCCCTGCCGCCTTGCAATACCGAATGCCGGCCAGTAGGGCCTCATACTCGGCCTCATTGTTAGAGACCTGGAACTTGAACCGTAATGCATATTCATACTTATCTCCTTCAGGAGACTGACAGATAATCCCTGCACCACAGCCGTTCACAGTGGAGCTCCCGTCCACATACACTTTCCAAACCTGGTCAGTATTGTCCGGTACAACCGGCCTTGTCATTTCGACAATAAGTCGGCGAATGCTTGCCCCTTTATTGCCTTCCTTGGTTCGTAACTGATTTCTAATCCTTGCATTTCAATTGCCCATTTAAGCATTCGTCCAGAAGACTTCAAGGTTGTGAGTGGCCGCTTGATCGGTTGGTCAGTATAGACCTGTACCGCATGCGCCAAGAAGTAGGGTTTTAGCTTCTTGATGGCCATGTAAAGGGCAAGGCCGAATTTCTCAACCATGGGGTACCGAAGCTCTGCGTTCCTTAGAACAAGGCTAATGAAATACACTGGGAGCTGGATGCCGTCTCTTTCAGCTAAGAGAACGACACTGAGGGCATGATCAGAGACGACTAAGTACATGAAGAGCTTCTCTTTGGGCAAAGGGCTGACAAGCCTTGGCAAAGAGTGCAAATGAGTTTTCAGCTTTTGAAAGGCCACCTCTGCATCATCCGCCCATTCAAAGTTGGTCTTCTTTTTCATTGCCTTGAAGAAGTAAAGACATTTGTCGCCTGACCGACTGAGGAATCTCCCCAAGGCCGCCAGACAACCTGTTAGCTTTTGCACTTCCTTCACAGTACGGGGCGACTGCATGTCGATTACCGCCTGTATTTTCTCAGGGTTGGCCTCTATTCCCCTTTGGTCAATAAAAAATCCAAGAAACTTCCCAGACTCAACGCCAAAGACAAACTTTTTTGGGTTTAGCATGACCTTGTGCCGCCTGAGTGTGGCGAACGTTTCTCGGAGATCAACAAGGTGATCCACCTGTTGTTTGGATTTGACTATCATTTCATCAATGTACGCCTCAACATTCCTTCCGATTTGATTAATGAAGACCGTATTAATCATTCGTTGGAAAGTATCAGGCTCATTCTTTAAACCAAACGGCATCACCGTATAACAAAACAACCCCTGATCAGTGACGAATGCCGTCTTTTCTTGATCTCTTTTCCACAGGGGGATCTGATGGAAGCCTGAATAGGTGTCCATAAAACTCATCAGGGCATGTCCGGCTGTTGAGTCGACCAGACTGTAGATCTTAGGCAATGGATAACTATCCTTTGGACATGCCTTGTTGAGGTCCGTGTAGTCAACACACATCCGCCAAGTTCCATTCGGCTTTTTTACTAACACAACGTTAGCTACCCACTCAGGGAAATTGCACGGCGAAATGAACTTGGCGTCCAACAGCTTTTTAACTTCAGCGGCTGCCGCGTGACTTCTTTCCTCGCCATGGTTTCTTTTCTTTTGCCGGATGGGCTTCTTTTTGGGATCCACGGCGAGTTTGTGGACAGCGAGATCCGGGCTGATGCCTGGCATCTCCTCCACTTCAAAGGCAAATATGTCTTTAAATTCTCTCAGCAGCTGGTGAAGGCTTTCACCCATCTTTGCAAATGGAATCGTCCCCACCTTAACCGTCTGCTCTGGACGGCTGTCGTCCAGAGGGATATCAATGTGTTCACCAGCAGGCTGGGGACGGAGATCATCCGACCGTTCCCCGGTCAATGATTGCTATTGCCTCTCTTTTTTTACCACCACCAGCTGTTCAATCTTTCTTTTCTTTCCGGCTGGTGGGGCCGACTATTCTTCCTCGACATCGTCGAGGACGATCGTTTGCTTGCCCCGGCCAGATGCTACGGCCGCGGGCTTGACATCCGAGAGATAACACTCTCGAGCCGTCTTTTGGTCCCCACTGAGGGAACCGACTATTCCATTATCCTTCTCATACTTGAGTAGCATGAGAGCAGGGATGATGACGGCCTTACACTCATTAAGGGTGGGTCGGCCAAAGATGAGGTTGTAAGCTGTGAGCTCTTCAACCACTAGAAAGCGGATGGTCATGTGCCGACCGTCCCCCCTGCTTCCCAGTTGGACTGGTAAATCAATGCGTCCGATTGGTTGCACAAGTCCTCCCCCAAACCCAACAAGGGTGTGGGAGACCTCCTTCATGCTGTCCGGCTTGTATTTGAGATTGGACAAGCATTTGAGGCTGATGAGGTCTGAGGAGCTTCCTGTGTCAATCAGGATTCGACCAACCAGCTGGTTGGCCACTTTGCTTTCAATGACCTGTAGGCGTCGCTCGAAGTGCGCCTACGTTAAAAGCATGTTGTGAATATGCTTGGCACTCATAGGAAGTGGGAATTGACATTACGATTAGGGACAACGATTAGGGACAAATAAAGTAGGGAGCCGCCAACAAGTTTTTAAGGAACTTGTAAACCGTTCACGGATCATTTAAGGCAACCATGAATAAAGGGACAACGATAGGCATCAACGATTGACCCGTGAAAGTTACACCCCATTCATAATCCATGAGAATACTAACTCCATATGGTTCGGAACCACCAAAGGAGGATCGGGGATGATGGTACGAAGTGAGTCATGGAGTCACATTCGCCCGTATTGGCCTCTACTCGATTCTTATAGTGAAAAGCATTCCTGTGATCTCAAAGGCATACAAACAATAATTCAATTCGCTCCAAACTATTATTTAACTAAATTGGTTTAATATTAATGCACACATAATTCTAAAATATTGGTGGTCACTTCAATTAATAATAAGATTAAAAGGACCCTAAACCGGTTGTCCAAATTATCTTATTAGGCGTGATTTTCAATTACATATTCCCTTTAAACATGCAATATGGTGATCATAATAAAAATAGTAGAACAACATTAATATTAAAACCAAATTAATCACAATTCCAACAACATAAAATCGTTAGAAAAATAATAAAAATAAAAGGAGCATGATCCTTACTTTGATTCTGTTTGTTTGCAACTACAAAATAATAAACGAGTTAGTAACTTCAAGGAAATAATAAAGCAATGATTAAATTAAATTAAATAAAGTAAAGTTTATTTTGAGGCCAAACCCTCAAACAATTCTACCTTTCATGCCTTGGCTTAAGGATAGAACCACGAGTAAAGTATGGACTCCTTTGAGTACTTGAAGAAGGAATTTTGAAGTGAATGGGTAGGCTAGTGTTTAGGCTAAAGCATAGAAGAGGGAAAATAAAATTAGAGAATTACTCGGTGCCCCGTTCATCAGAAATGAGGGGGTATTTATAGGGAAAATGTGCTGAGGGAGCACACGGAACCCTAAAATGATAAAAACCCTAAAAAAGTATCCCGTGACACGGTCAAACTGTACCGTGACACGGGAAGCTCCACCGTCAGACGGTACACTTTCTTGTGACATGGTACATTTTTGGTGTGACGCGGGAAATTTTCAGAAAACGGGATAAAAAACGCGTTAAGAGTTTACGCGGAAAAGACACGGAATGTCCCGTGTCACGGCAGACCTCCCGTGTCACGGGAAATCCCACCGTCAAACGGGAAGGATTCCCGTGACACGGTAGGTACCTGCCGTGGCGCGGGAAATGCCAGCCTGTTTTTCCGTCTAAATACATTTTTAACCCTAATTTCCTTCGGCATTTTAAGTTCCGATTGATAATTTCGAGCCTTTTCTGACTTTTTATTATTCGGGCTAAAATAAGAAAATAATTAAATTAAAATAAATAATAAAACAATAAAATAAAAAAGGCTTGGGCTAAAAATTAATTAATAAGTTTGGGCTGAAATTAAAACTATGCTTTTACCAAACATCAAGACTAATTCATGGACTGTTCAAAAATATGAATTTAACAAAATATGATTTTTTAAGCACTCTCGGGATTAAATACTAAACCCGACCAGTAGTGGCGGTGAAAGGTTGTTCATCATCGGGTTTGGTTTTGGGGAGACATTTTTAGGTGTCTACAGAAGCCCCAACTTTGATTGAGTTTGTAGAAACGCCAGTTTTGAAAACGATAGTCAAAGTAGCCGATAGGGACGGAGAATGATTTAAGACGTTCTGCGATCCTAAATCATTCTGTATACGCCGATACCTGTAGAATAATGTTAGTTCTACAGATAAAAAAGTAAAGGGATAGAATGCTTATCTAACACAAGTGTATTGGTGGCAAATGAGCTTGGTAGCTTCCTATGCTTGAAGGAATCCACCAGATGACTTCTGTTGAAACGCTTTCCATGCCTGAGGAAAGCCGACTAAGGAGTTTGGTAGTTTTCTAATCCTGAAGAAACCTACCGAATAATACTTTCCATGCTTGAGGAAAGTCGACCTATGAATTTGGTGTCATTCTATGCTTGAAGAAATCCAGCGATGATGCTTTCCATGCTTGAGGAAAGCCAACTTGGCAGTTTTCTATACTTGAAGAAAAATCCACCGATAACGCTTTCCAAGCTTGAGGAAAGCCGACTTGGCATTTTCTATACTTGAAGAAAAATCCACCGATAACGCTTTCCAAGCCTGAGGAAAGCCGACTGATGAATATGGTGTCATTCTATGCTTGAAGAATTCCACCGATAATGCCTTCCATGCTTGAGGAAAGCCGATTTGGCGGTTTTCTATACTTGAAGAAAAATCCACCGGATAATACTTTCCATGCTTGAGGAAAGTCGAAAGATGATGAGATTGCAAGTCTCTGTGTATCGAGAACCTTGCGCCGTGAAATGATGGTGGTCCGCTTGTCCCCGAATGTGGGCTGTAGATGGTCCGCTTGTCCCCGGACGTGGGCTGTAGATGGTCCGTTTGTCCCCGGACGTGGGCTGTGGATAAGACCTGCAAAAATAAATTTGCCAATGGACTCGTATATACTGTGTTTGACTTGACCACTAACTTGACCAAGTTTGACTTGATGTGACATGACATGTGTATGAATTGTGAGTGTGTGTGTGTGTGTATATGTGTGTGTGCAGACACAAGCAAACGAAGATGCAAAAGCAAAAATTTTCCGTCAATTTTTGTCATGAGTGGAGGGTACCAACTTTCTCCCGAAAAAGAAAGATGTGAAAACTGAACTTTTATTTTCGAACTTCCTTCGATGAAAACTTGGACAAAGTTTTTTGAACTTCCCCAAAATAAAATAATGAAAAGGGAGAGAAGTTTTGAACTTCCTCATTGAGCAAGACGAAATGAATCGCATGGATTGTATGCATGATGCATGTTCTTCGGCCAGGAGGCTGAGGACAATTACATCATGTGACACAATAGATGAATGGACTTAAGTCATGGAGCTAAGCATCATATAAGGTGTAAAGAAGCGATTTTGAATGTCACTTAGGTTTGGAAGCTAAGCACGTATAGTGATTATTGCATAATGAACGTTGCTTAGGTCAAGGCGCTAAGCACAATATGCTTTGTATGATTAAAAATCATTGATATATAAATGTTTCTTAGCACATTATGAGAAACAATGAACATTGCTCAGGAAGCTAAGCAAGTATACAATGTTTCTTCTACTGAATGTTGTCTTTAAATATGATGAAACATGCATAGTAGGGAAACAAGATTTCATGGTAAAGGGTTCCTAAAGAGAAGGATGATATGGATATGGATGTGTGAGTGAAGTGTGTGAATGTGATACTAAGGATGACTGCAAGGGTTATGGCGATGGAAAGAGATGTGAGAAGAGTCAAAGATGATGACTCTTTAGGCTAGGTAGGCTAAATGATGTAGGTTCAAGCCCCCAAGTCTAGCTCTAAATGGGTAGGGGTAAACGTTGGATATTCTTTGACTCGATCATGCATGAATATGAATATTGAATGTGGCCGCACCTCGATGTGAGGTTGCCTACGTATCCGTTAGGAATCAGGCCGAACGTAGCTCTAACCGAACTTTGCACAAGTGTATGTACACCTCAAAGAGGTCTTTCAAGGGTTGTAATGTAGTTAAGTTGATGGTTTAAGGAAGAAAGAGGTAAAAGGCTCAAGACTCGAGAGAAGCCCCCAAGATGTGTAATTGTGAATTTGAAAATTTTGAATTTTGCAAGTTTATTTTCAACACATATTTTTTTTTTTTTGCTTTGAACTTTTTTTTTTCATTCTTTTGAATCAATGTAGGAAATCTCAGATCATGCGGTCCATCACTCACTTAGCATTCATGTTTCTCAGGCACGGTACCGAGCACTCGTTGAGAGACGCAATTTGAGACGTGTTCATATCAAAGTTACTGGAACACTTGCCTTTAGACATTGTTTTATTGTTGCTTTGCTGCTTTCTTTTTTTTTTACTTGCTTTTTGAATGTTATACAATTACACATCTTCCAATCCCAGGGTTAAGTGAATGTGGGTTGAAGAATGAAGGCCAAACATTAGACGAGGCTCAAAATGGTTGATGAAGAAATGGAATGTGATTGAACGGTTAACAGGGAATGACACGGTTGCAAAGGTGCCTCAAGTCATTGGTGTACCTTGGGTTTAGTTCGGTAACTGATTTTTTTTTTATTATTTTTTTATTGAGAATGAATGAATGAATGAAAAATTCTATGATCGAGATGTAAGGGAAAATTGCTCATTTTATTAATGGAAAAGGTGAACGAAACACATGAAACATATAAAAAAATTCAAAGTGGAAAACCTATGCTAGACATGAATGGGGGAATGGAGAAGAATGATAAAGAAATCATGAAATCTTGCACGAAAGATCTGTGTGCCTTTTATTCATTACTTCTTGCCGCCAGGAAGTTTGTTTGCATCCATCAAGTCTTGAATGACGTCCTTCAAATTCCAACATTGCTCCGTAGTGTGGCCCCTTCCTTGATGGTACTTGCAATAGGCATTGGGATTCCATTTGGCACTCCTTTCTTCAGGTTTTGGCTCTGGAAATTGTCCAATAGGTGTGATCAAGCCTTTACTGTAAAGGCGATCAAAGGCCGCATCATAAGTCATTCCTAAAGGAGTGTAAGTTCTTTTCTTCTTGGGCAATGGAGTATCAAGAGCTAACACTTTGTTGAGATCAACTTGACTTATATTGTTGGTAGTATTTTCGTGCTTAGAAGACGAAGAAGAAGGATGGTCGTTCTTCTTGTTTTTCCAAGTGTTATTATTGTAACTACCAACAGTCTTTATTAGCTAATCCTCGATATTGATGCCGATGTTGTATACAGCTTTGAAAGTGTTCAGTGGAAGAAATTTGAGATGTTCCCTATATTTATGAGTCAGATTTTGAATAAAGAGGCGAACCATCTCTCTTTCTTTAGGGGGATCTACTAAGAGTGAAGCTGTTTCCCTCCACTTGTTCAGGTAAGCCGTGAAGCCTTCATTCTCTTTCTGTTTGAGAATGGAGAGTTCACGTTCAGAAGTTTTAGTTTGAATGTTACACTTGTAACGATTCATGAAACTTTCGGTGACATCTTTCCAAGTCGCAGTATGCTTGACATCTAAGGAATAAAACCATTGTTGGAAAGCATGTTCTAAGGAGGGAGGGAACACCGTCGGGAAGAGTGTTACGTCCATTCCCTTAAGAGCCATGGTTGCAGAGAACGCCTTCAAATGGAATATTGGATTTTTCAGTAGGCTTGAACTTTGGAATATCAGCAGTGGAGAACTTTTCAGGGAGTTTGTCCTTCACATCCAAAGGAGTGGGAGGTCGTTCCACATAAGTGAAATCCTCAGAAATCTTACTCATTTGTTCCTTCAGTTTGTCAAGGGTGGAAACAGTGACCTTGTTTTGTTCCATGGTATTGACCCTAGTGGTAAGGGTTTGCATCATGGAAGACAGTGCCTCAATGGATTTGTTGATGTTCTCAATGTCTTCTTTAGTGGCCATTGAAAGGTGATGATTAACGGAGATGGCAAAGTTCTCTTTGAACGCCTATTAGATATGAGAGATTGTTGCGGTAATGGCTCGAACCGTATTGATCTATCCCTGTTCCTTGACCAAGTATTGTGAAATAAAATAATTCACTTAATTGTTTGACTCATTGCTCAAGATAGGAAAGGAAGGAAAAAAAAATAGACATCTGAAAACAGGTGAGAAAACTCCACTCATTTTTTATTATGACGAAAAAAGGGTGCATGGACCTAATATACGATAAAAAACGACCTGGTGCACGACTCGAGTCAGAACATAAAGAAAGTGTGTGGACTATACTTGACTTGTGAGTGACTAAGTGATGTTATAAGACTCGTGGTATGATCGTATGGCTAGACATGCGAACAATAACCAAAATGACTGACGCGAGGACCAAATTAACACGGAAGACTTGACTGACGCTTCCTTTTTTTTTTTTTTTTTTTTGGAAATTCCACCGTGTCACGGTGGAAATTTGCCGTGACACGGTAGAGTTTCCCGTGGCGCGGCAGCCCCCTCTTTTTTTTTTTCTTTTGCAGGTCCACCGCGCCACGGTGGACCGTGCCGTGACACGGTGGACAGTCCCGTGTCGAGGCAACCATTCCCGTGCCACGGTGGATGCTGACGTGGCACGGGAAATTTTTTTTTTTGCAGGTCCACCGTGCCACGGTGGACTGTGCCGTGACACGGTGGATAGTCCCGTGTCGCGGCAACCATTCCCGTGCCACGGTGGATGCTGACGTGGCACGGGAAATTTTTTTTTTGTTGCAGGTCCACCGCGCCACGGTGGACTGTGCCGTGACACGGTGGAAAGTCAGTGTCGCGGCAACCATTCTCGTGCCACGGTGGATGTTGACTTGGCACGGGAATTTTTTTTTTTGCAGGTCCATCGTGCCACGGTGGACTGTGCCGTGACACGGTGGACAGTCCCGTGTCGCGGCAACCATTCCCGTGCCACGGTGGATGCTGACGTGGCACGAGAATTTTTTTATTTTTTTTTTTAAAAAAAAAATCTATAAATTCTACTTGTTTATTTTTAAAGGGAGGATACCATCCGACTTACTCCGAAAAAAAAAACGACACAAAAACAAGACTTCCCTAAAATACGGTAAAAAAAGTGGTGCATGACTTAAAGCAAAAAAGTGTGTGAACACGACATGTGAGTGATTAAGTGAGGTTATAGACGCGTGTTTTAAACGTATAGCTAGACATGACACCAAACTGGACACAACATTCGCACAAAAATCGAAAAAAAAGACTGACATGACACTTTCCTGGGCACCGTGTCACAGTGCAGACTATCGTGACAGGGTGCAGTATGCCGTCAGACGGAAGACAGCCCCGTGTGACGACACTGTTCACCGTGGCGCGGCAAAACATGCCGTGACACGGTGCACAGTTCCAGGTCAGTTTTGTGATTTTTCCAGATTTTAACCGATTTTAGATCTGTACTAATTACTATGTGAGAATAAAAACCCTCGGTCATGGGTTAAACAAAAGAGCAAACACATGAAGGTTAGCACCAAACAACCACATAGCATTTAGGCACGATGATGTAAAAAAGTTCGCAACCTAGAGTCAAGATCTATGTTCAACTATTGGTCAAGCTTTGGGTGTCAAAAGGGTACCATGGTTAAGAGTTTTGACGTGTTAGCAAGGCAGCCTCTCTTGAGGGTGTATGCCAACGGGCGGCTCCGCGAGTTCATGATGAAATCGAACTCGACTCCATGGTTTGGGTGGATTTAATAACTCGGATGAACCCTTATTGCCATGAGCGTTTTTGGGTTGATAGAGCTTAAATCCCACAGGGCTAAGACGTATGTAGAACACATACGTTTTTTTGCGAAAAATCGAAGGAAGTCGAATGTGAGGAAAGAAAATAAGCCACCGGACTGATTTTAGGACTGCCGTGACACGGAAAAAATTCCTGTGTCACGGTACTGTGCACCGTCAGACGGTGCAATGTACCGTGACACAGCAGATTCTGTCGTGGCATGGAAGTCAGAAGATCTGACTAGTGCCCTGTTTTCCTTCGCGCGCAACCAAGTTATCAAATTTTTCCTACGGGACAGACCTGAATGCGATGTTAAAACGTATATGCAGATGCAAAACTGCCAAATTAATCACAGTAATATTTTTTCAAGAATCTTTCAAGTCTCATCCACTCTTCTTAATTAAATACCGATCACTCAAATCGATAAATAATTAAGAATCCTCCCTAGTGGAGTCGCCAAATTGTAGGCGTCGCTCGAAGTGCGCCTACGTTAAAAGCATGTTGTGAATATGCTTGGCATTCATAGGAAGTGGGAATTGACATTACGATTATGGACAACAATTAGGGACAAATAAAGTAGGGAGCCGCCAACAAGTTTTTAAGGAACTTGTAAACCGTTCACGGATCATTTAAGGCAACCACGAATAAAGGGACAACGATAGGCAACAACGATTGACCCGTGAAGGTTACACCCCATTCATAATCCATGAGATTACTAACTCCATATGGTTCGGAACCACCAAATGAGGATCTGGGATGATGGTACGAAGTGAGTCATGGAGTCACATTCTCCCGTATTGGCCTCTACTCGATTCTTATAGTGAAAAGCATTCCTGCGATCTCAAAGGCATACAAACAATAATTCAATTCGCTCCAAACTATTATTTAACTAAATTGGTTTAATAGTATTGCACACATAATTCTAAAATATTGGTGATCACTTCAATTAATAATAAGATTAAAAGGAACCTAAACCGGTTGTCCAAATTATCTTATTAGGCGTGATTTTCAATTACATATTCCCTTTAAACATGCAATATGGTGATCATAATAAAAATAGTAGAACAACATTAATATTAAAACCAAATTAATCACAATTCCAACAACATAAAATCGTTAGAAAAATAATAAAAATAAAAGGATTATGATCCTTACTTTGATTCTGTTTGTTTGCAACTACAAAATAATAAACGAGTTAGTAACTTCAAGGAAATAATAAAGCAATGATTAAATTAAATTAAATAAAGTAAAGTTTATTTTGAGGCCAAACCCTCAAACAATTCTACCTTTCACGCCTTGGCTTAAGGATAGAACCACGAGTAAAGTATGGACTCCTTTGAGTACTTGAAGAAGGAATTTTGAAGTGAAAAGGGTAGGCTAGTGTTTAGGCTAAAGCATAGAAGACGGAAAATAAAATTAGAGAATTACTCGGTGCCCCGTTCATCAGAAATGAGGGGGTATTTATAGGGAAAATGTGTTGAGGGAGCACACGGAACCCTAAAATGATAAAAAATCTAAAAAAGTATCCCGTGACACGGTCAAACTGTACCATGACACGGGAAGCTCCACCGTCAGACGGTACACTTTCCCGTGACATGGTACATTTTTGGTGTGATGCGGGAAATTTTCAGAAAACGGGATAAAAAACTCGGAAAAGATATGGAATGTCCTGTGTCACGGCAGAACTCCCGTGTCACGGGAAATCCCACCGTCAAACGGAAAGGATTCCCGTGACACGGTAGGTACCTGCCGTGGCGCGGGAAATTCCAGCCTGTTTTTCCGTCTAAATACATTTTTAACCCTAATTTCCTTCGGCATTTTAAGTGTCGATTGATAATTTCGGGCCTTTTCTGACTTTTTATTATTCGGGCTAAAATAAGAAAATAATTAAATTAAAATAAATAATAAAACAATAAAATAAAAAAGGCTTGGGCTAAAAATTAATTAATAAGTTTAGGCTGAAATTAAAACTATGCTTTTACCAAACATCAAGACTAATTCATGGACTGTTCAAAAATATGAATTTAACAAAATATGATTTTTTAAGCACACTCGGGATTAAATACTAAACCCGACCAATAGTGGCGGTGAAAGGTTGTTCATCATCGGGTTTGGTTTTGGGGATACATTTTTAGGTGTCTACATGACCAAAGGGTCATCATGCGGCCGTCGGACTTTGCCTCTGTCCTGCTCAGTGATGACAACTTTAGGGAAGGTGGATGTGCCTACCCCCTTTCCTTCCTCAACAGAGTTGACCATTTTCCTCAGATGGTCCTTGGTGTCCCGAATGGTCGGGCTACCACCGGCAAAGCCACCTGCTATGGTGTATACCGGATCTTCATCAGTTTCGGCACTCACATCAGGCTGGGGAGTCGTTTTCTTAGACTGCCCCGGATTTACCTTTGAAGTCACTTTGGACTTCACATAGGACTTTAGCTGTCCTTTGTCGGCCAGACGGTCGAGCTCCCGCTTGAGACTGAAGCAGTCGTTCGTGTCATGGCCGATATCCTCATGGACATGGCAATGCTTGTTCTTGTTCCGATTTTCAGCGGAACCTTTCATAGGAGTCGGCTTCTCCATAGTCAGCCGATCCTTAATTTCCAAGAGAATGGAGCAGCAGTCCTTGTGGAATTCGTACCTTGGGACGTACGGTTTCCATTCTTTTTTCTTCTTCTGGGCCGGTTGATCAGAGTTATCAATGGCCCAGACTTGTTTTTTCTTTTTGCTCTCTTCTGGCTTAGGAGCCGGCTAATTAGGCCGACTCTTTTTCTGTCGGTCGGACTTCTTATGGTCTGACTGCTTATTGGTGGAGCAGAGTTCGGTCGCCTGTATATAGGCTTCCGCCTCCCGCAAGGCTCCTTGCAGAGTAAAGATTTGTTTGCGGACGAGTTCGTACTTAAAAGTAAACCCGTCCTTCAGACCCTTAAAGAAGTCTGTGAAAGCGACCTCATCAGACACCCCATGAATCTAGATTCGGACCAGATTGAACTGCCCGACATAGGAACACAAGCCCTCTCTATCTCCCTGTTGTACATTGCCCAAGTCAAGACTTGTCTTTTTGGCAGGAATGTTCATAGAGAAGTTTGAAGCAAACAAGAACGCAAGCGTCTTGAAGCTATTTATGTAACCAGCCGACAGATTGCCAAACCACTGCTGGGCTATGCCCTTCAGGGTGGCTGGAAAGCAACGACACCATGCGGCATCATCCAACCCCTATAAATACATGAGGTGGGTGTATGCTAGCAGGTGGTCTTCTGGATTGGAGGTCCCGTCATAGGCTCCAACTAGAACGTTTTTAACTTTAGCCGGCTGTACGGCTTCAGTTATTTCCCTGGAGAAAGAAGAAGGTTGATCTCCAAGGTGTTGCAGCCTAAGCTGCCAGTCCGTCGGCTGATAGCCGTATGCCGCCAGTCCTCCAAAGAGGGCAGGCTGCATGTAAGGTAAAACCGGCGCCTGGTACAATGGTTGAGCCATGTACTTGGCCGACTGGATCATATGAGGGCCAAACTGAACCCTAGGGCTGCTCGCTGGGGTCTCATGTACAGACTGGGAACACCGTACAGAGGTATTCCGAAAGCTATCATGATAAGTCGACGTTGAAGCTGACTCTGATAGCTGGGTCTCCTTCTGCTCAATGTATTGCCGAGCATCAGAGAATGTTTTCTTGCTACCATCCGGCTGTATGTGCCGGATGACTTTTCTTGTGCCCGTTTCTGGGAAACGGAGCCTAGTAAGGTCAAATTGGGGCCGAGTCTTCTCAGGGTGAGGAGTCGGTTGTCGGTCCCTGACCGACTTCTGTTTGCCAGCTTGGGCTGGCTTCTTGGCCGACTGCTCCTTTCTAGGAGTAGGCGACTTCTTGGAGGCGAGTTGTTTGATTTCACCCCTGAGACTGCTCAAGAGTCTCATGAGTTCATCTCGAGTGACGGGAGTCGATCCTGCCGCCTGGGAAGGATCACCTGGCCGCCCCGAGAGCTTCTTTGGCTGACCAGCAGTTTTGCTTGGCCCTGCCTGATCAGCGTGACGCTCCCACTTTTCCTTGCTGCGGATGCGTCTAGAGATGAGGGATCCATTTGGGTCCACATAGGTTTCGACATCAGCGTCGTCACCCGAGTCATGGTCCGTCTGGACCAGTATGTCTTCTGGAGGCCGATTAGCCTCTGGATTAGGTGCAGGGACTTGTGAAGCCATTTCAGAGGTACTCTCCCCAAAAAAGGCGCCAAATGTTTTGGGGGTTTTTGTCCCTTGGGAGAGTTACAACACTGAAACTTGGTTTAGCAACGGACGCCTGTACCTGCAAAGCTAACGGACCGCCGGATGGTCGGTGGTCCGCCTCCGAAGACTAAGTTAGTAAAAGTTCGGTAATAAAATGTGCGGAAGTAAAGTTATCTGCTCGGATTCCAAGCTCAGGTAAAGTGTTGTCTGTTCCTTGAAAACGACAACTCTATAATAAATGCGTGTATCTCCGTCTCTCATAAATGTAAGAATGTCCCTAATTATAGGGTCCTTTTTGGAAAGTGTGCCCTCCCTAGGATCTGGTGACCTAGGGATTAGGGCACGCCGTTTTTAAGGGCCCCTTGGGATTTGGGCCTTGAAAGCCGCCATTCCCTGGGGGCAATATCAGCTCGACACGTATCACCATTTGGAAGGTCCACGTAGGCGCCCCTTCCATTGACATGTGTCATGCTCTGATTGGGCCACTTGGCAGGTTATAAAATACCCAAATCAGAAAGCACCTTAAAACTCAGTATTTGATGAAATTACCCTGTATAGGTATAGAATTCACCAAAGGCTTGGATTGAATCCTATAAATTTTTTATTAAGTTAGAAATAAACCTAAGACTTACAAACAAAGGAATAATGTCTTGTAAGATAGCTACGACAAATCCAAATTCCGAATGATGGTTAGAGGCCATGAAAATCCGAAATAGACTCCATGTTTGAAAATCATGTTCGAAACTCGATTAATTTGCATGAAGGATGAAAGATCCATCAATTGCAAATAAGTTTTCAAGGAGAAAACTAACAAATGTGGAAATGAATATGTACACATAGCTAGATTGGTTGAAAAGGATATAATTAATTTCAAGGAGTTGATTTTAATATTCACCAATCGGAATGCTTAAGTCTTTTCGTGATTAATCTAGCAAAATTGCACATATGAAATATGGCAAAATAAATACCAAAACCGCCTTCCCAAAATAGGATCTTGGAAGTGACTATGGAATAGTCTAAGGGTTTTGAAAATCTAAACAATGCTAGATTTGAAAGCAAGCACATGGAATCCGTCATGGGATTAAAGGAAGCATTGCATGAAGGAATTGGAACGTGTTTTCTCATAAAGTTAATAAGAGGATTGACTTATGGAGAAACATAGAAATTCTCATAAAGTTAATAACTCTATTGTGAAACAACTGTCAAATGCTAAATGCTTAGATTTGAAAGTATTTTCGACAATGGACCAAGCTAAAGACGATACTTAGTACATGTTGGGAATTAAGTTCTATGGTATAGACTTAATTAAATGTTTAAATGAGTAAAGGAATTTACCATGTTAAACATGAAGGACTTTGAAAGGCTTTCGACCCATATATGTATGAAGCTAATTAAATGTTTGAACTAAGTATAAGCTAGGCTAAATACTAAGTCAACCAAGAAAGACTCTAGTAAGAGACTTTCAACCATATCACATAGCGAACATTTTGGCAAGACTCAGTGTAACTGAATGAGCTAAATGTCACATGGATGGAATAAAATTGAGAATCATTCTAGAATTAAATCCATCATGTAAAGCTATGATATGGAATCATCAGACAACTTACTTGCTTAGAGCATGTGAAGTACGTATATAATACCAGTCGACATTAATCTAAGTATTAGATCATTATATTATAGTCAAGAACATCCATAGCACTTAAATAAGTAGTTGGATGAGTTCTTGACGCATGGAAACAAATACAACTTTAGTTTTGATGTTGCAAGCACAAACCTTAACAAGGATTAGATCCTTATCAAGGAAGCCATTTATAAGCACGAGGCAAGAAGTGTTGTGGCTTGAGAATGGTAACATGGATATGCATCCATGTATAATGTGCGGAAATTTAAGATAAATTTCCATGATCGTAAGTGATTTGAGTATTCCAAATCATTGTGAGTCGTTTGGAGTGAAATCCATGCTAGGCATCATCGGAGAGTCTACTAAAACATATGTTGAGAATATTGTTGCCTTAAAGGCAATAATAAGATAGATGTTAAATGGAAAAGTTCGTTGTTGAACATTGATGATTGTAGGTTATCAAGTAGAAGGTCTCAAATCATGAAAATGAGTGGGAGCCATTGCTTGGACAATAAATCCTGAATCACATGTAATCCATTAACACTCTCAAAATTTTATCATCTTATTATGGAAATGGTGGATAATGAAGATGCTAAGGTTTTCAAAGTAATTATAACTAAACCTATGCAATAAGTGAACGACAACATTCATAATTGCATGAAAGAAATCAAGCATATCAAATATGAGTGTGATTTCTATGAATGTTTTATGAAGAGTACTACTCTTAAAACATTTGGGAAAAACCATTTATCATAAGATGAAACATTGTGAAGTTTCATAGTGGAATAAAATATTTCTAAATATTCCACAAAACTATTTAATTGTGGTTTAGAATTAAATAATGAGTCCATTCGATTTTAATAAATATTCAAAATAGGGTATCAAGTCAATGGCTTGGATAAAGAAACACCTATTAAGTGAACATTGAATATTTTAATCGAAAATTATCCCTAATCAAGGTCATATTTTTTGTGGACGATTAATGACCATTAGAGATTAGTGTGTAGTATGATTTATAGCACCGTTTGTTGTGCTATGAGGATATAAATCATTTGCACAGGTATTGGTTTAGAACCATACTGGATCGACCTATGAGAATATTTTAAGAGATTTAAAATCGTCATAAGTATTTTTCTCATTATTACTATCGGAACTCTTTTTCCTTGACCATGAGTAGTGGGAGGCCTCTTGTTTGAGTACTAGTCCGCTTTGGTATCCGCCAAACGTCTGCCGTAACAGGGGATTATAACGACAGGTATTGGGCGCCTAGGTCCTCTTAGTAAGAGAAGCTACATTACAAGACTGGAAATGTCCTCCTACTAACAATAGGGAACATGTCTTGTTGTTTACAAGGCCTCTCAAAGAGCGAGACTGTGACAATGCAGGGCTGTGCTAAGATGGATTTTAGAAATCATCTGCTTATTGACAGTCAAACTCGGATTTCGAGAAACTTTTCTGGACGTAACAGAGATGACGAGTAATCTTACTCTGTAGTGCATGAAGAGACATAGGAAAGGGGCTATACACTATATGCACACTCGTCCGAAAAGGACAAGTGGGAGATTGAAAGGAATGGTGTCCTTCGAACAAATGTATTATTCTAATAGCGGGTTCAGAATTATTAAAAAGCTAATATATTCAGTAAGGTCAAGTGATCGGAATGCCTGGGTGGAGGCCGCTTCCGATCAGTAATATTAATATAATTAATATTACAGCTTAATCTTGACTAAACCCTTCGGGTCACACCCAAGCAAAATATACGAACCGACTCGACGAATTAATTTGGAAGAAATTAATTCGTCGCCCGAGTGTTAAATATTTAGACGTCGGAAATTCGAGCTTAGAGCGTCGAAATCGAACGTCCGAATTCGAGTCAAAAATAATAATAAGACGAGACGGCAAATTAGTAATAAATCAACAATGACCAAAATACCCCTAGCATCGGAATCCCGAGTGCTAGGGGATTAGCCGAGCTAGCAGCACGCACCATGTGCGAGACATGCTAGCAAGGCGTGGCTAGCAGCCCGCACCATGTGCGAGGCATGCTAGCACAGCACGGCCAGCAGCCCGCAAGCAGTGCGTGGCTAGCTAGCAGCGCCCTCGGCATCAGCAGCCCGCACTGATGTGTGTGGGCGTGCTGGGCCGAGTTGGCAGTAGCTAGCAGCCCGCACGGTGTGAGGCTAGCTGGGTCGTGGGCCTAGGTCGGGTAGAAAGGGGAAGCTAGTAAGTATGCTTGCTTTTTGGTGTGGACAAGTGTCACAAGGAGAGGAAGGAGTGGGGAGCAAGTATGGTCCCCTCCTCTCCAAGTGGTCCATACTCCTCTTTACATATGACTAGGACACTTGTTTATTTATTACTTGCTTATATATTTAATTTAATTTAGCTTTAAATTAATTTGTGGAATTTCATGAATCCCACATTAATGGGATAGAAATTCCCACTCATACTTTCCTCTATAAATAGCAACCTTGGGATTTGGAGTAAAGTGCTTGAGTGGGAGTTAGAAAGAGCATTCCATATTTTGGAAAAACTCTTAAACTCCATTAACACTTGGGTTTTGGTCGGACCTTGCTATCTCCAAGGTAGCGGACCTAAAAAGTCGTGTTCGTCCTTTGTGGGTGGATATCGTTGGAGGCACGGCATTTGCGGTGCTCAAGGCTTTCAAGTAAGAGCCCGTTTTGAGAGGGCGAAGCTCGCTTTAAGGGTATGATTCGTTCTTCCTTTTCTTGTGTTTACTTATTTATGCTTTATGGTTTTATTAATTACGAGTGGTTCCTTGGGTCGGGGTTGTTTCCGCGGTGAGTCGGACTCACCAAACCCCAACAAAAACGGAGTCTTGAGAGGTCGATCTGGGTTCGAGCCTTCTCCTTGAAGCAGGGTGAGGAGTCGGCTGACGGTCCTTGACCGACTTTTGCGTTCTAGGCTGTGCTGGTTTCTTGGCCGACTGTTCCTTTCTAGGAAATGTCAACCGCTTGGTGATCAAATCTTTAATTTCACCCGTGAAGCTTCTCATGAATTTCATGAGCTCATCTCGGGTGACTGGGGCTGATCTTGCCGCCTGGGATAGATCAGCCGGCTACCGAGAGGGCTTACTTGACTAATCAGGAGGCCTGCTTGGACTCCCCTGGTTAGCATTGCACTCTCGCCTGTCTTTATGACGGATGTGCTTAGAGATGAGGGACCCATCATGGGCCACATAGGTTTCGATGTCTCCATAATCACCTGAGTCATGGTCCGACTAGACCAACACTTCATCCGGAGACTAATTGGTCTCTGGAGGCGCCATGGGTTGATCTTGTGAAGACATCTTAGAGGTACTCTCCCCACATACGGAGCCAAATGTTTCAGGGGTTTTTGTGTCCTTTGGGTGAGTTACAACTCAAATACTGGATTCGACGAGGACGCATGTACCTGCAAAACGAATGGAGCTCCGAATGGTCGGAGGTCCGCCTCCAAAGATTAATTAAGTTAGTACGGAATTGGAGTAAAACTTGCGGAAAGTAAGTTATCTGCTTAGATTCCGAGCCTAGATGTTCTCTATTTTTGAGAGCAATAAATGCCTTAGTGATTAAGACGTAAAGTTCTAGGTGTCAAAATTGTCCCAATTATTAGGAGAATCTCCCTATTTATAGGTTCCTAGAAAAATTTGGCCTACCCTTGGGTTTGATGACCTAGGGATTAGGGCAGTGCCGTTTTGCGGCGCCTCTTGGGATTTAGGCCTTGAAGGCCGCCATTCTTAGGGGGCATATAATAGTGACACGTGTTGCCCATCTAGGGAGTCCATTTGGGCACCTGCTAGAATAAACACGTGTCATTCTATAATTGGTCCACTTGGGGGTATTAAATATCCCAAATCACCAATACTAGGAAGGTTTCATTAGAGAGGAAGAAGCCAACCCATCCTCAAGCTTCCTACCA
Source organism: Chenopodium quinoa (assembly GCF_001683475.1). Taxonomy (NCBI): domain Eukaryota; kingdom Viridiplantae; phylum Streptophyta; class Magnoliopsida; order Caryophyllales; family Amaranthaceae; genus Chenopodium; species Chenopodium quinoa. Next base: position 352,777 of record NW_018743905.1, on the reverse strand, counting down.
TCTTCCTGAAAGGGCACAGGAAGCAAGGACAGGGAAAATCACTAAATAAGCAACAACTTCTTATCAATGACAAGAAATCTACAAGTGACAGAAAAAATTATATCCCTAAAAGCTATGTCTATAGGCTTGTAATCTCCTGTGAACATTAAAGAATTCATCTGAATCCAAATGCAGTGAACAATCTCTACAAAGAACATTAACAACAGTCTGCCTCTAACAGTAGATCTTCTGATATGCTGTAGAATCCATTGCACTTCAGAAGAGAATCTTTGCTTAACTCTGCAATAACCATGAAGCTGCAAAATTCTATTCCAAATGCTAGCAGAATAATAACAATAAAAAAATAAGTGAGAAACTTTTTTGCAGCATTAGAACAGAAAAAAACACAAAGGGTCACAAGGGATACTCTAAACAAGGATTCTATCTCTAGTAACCAGCCTGTTCCATAATGCTAACCAGGTAAAAAAAAAAAGGCTTTTAGGAGAAGTCCTGTTATTACAGATTAATAACTTCAAAACAACTTTCTCAGCTTGAGGTCTGATATGAGTATATAGCTTCCTGATACTCATTTTTCCATAAAGAGTGATACCAGACCAACCTCCAATACTATCAATTAAAACTCTACAGTGCATAATCTTTTTCAAAACCTAGGAACATTTCTTGGGAACAGGTTCAGATAAAAAATCTCTATTATTAAAATAGTAAGTGTGAATCCACTTAACTCATAGGTTATCAGATAGATTTATGAGAAATATCCCAAAAGACTTTAGTAACATCAGCCTTATTCCAGTCTTCTAAGCATGTCAAATTCCATCCACCATAAGTGTTAGGTAAACACATAAATTTCCAAGAAGCTAAGGCTTTCTTGCTAGGATTACCTTTACCAGTCTACAAAAGGCATCTAAACTTTGAGTCTATTTCCCTCAAGATCTTCTTAGGAAGAATATAGATTTGGGACCAGTAAGCTTGAATACCAAAAAGGACACTTTTGTTCAACTGAAGCCTGCCATCATAAGAGAGGTGCCTAGTAGCCCATTCCTTAATTCTAGCAGTCACTATCTCAACCAAAGGCCTACAGTGGGAGATAGTAACCTTTTTAGAAGAAAGAGGCACATCTAGATACTTGAAAGGAAAAGAACATTTAGCAACCCCCAACACAGACCGAAGATCAGTTTGAACCTGCTTACTAATTCCCCCAAAATACACATCACTTTTATCCAAGTTAGCAGCAGAAGAAAACTTCTGAAAAGCTTGAAAAACCAACTGAATAGAAATAATATTAGCTCTAGATAAAAGAAGCAAGTCATCAGCATACATCATATGAGTAATACCTAACTTTGAACATCTTGGATGAAAATTGAAATCAGGGTTCAAAGTCATCTCCTTTAAGCATCTAGAAAGGTATTCCATTCAAACAACAAAAAGAAAAGGAGACATATTGTCACCTTGTCTCAAACCTCTCTTGGCTGAAAAAGGGACAGTAGGGTACCCATTAATCAAGACAGAGTAAGAAATTGCAGTTACACATCCCATAATCCAAGAAATAAACCTATTTGGAAAGCCTAATTCACCAAGAACAGTTTCCAAGAAACTCCATTCCACAGAGTCATAAGCCTTCATGAGATCAATCTTCATTAAACATCTTGGAGTAATAAACTTGTAAGAGCATCCTTTTATAAGCTCAGTGGCGAGCAAAATATTATCACCAATGTGCTTACAAGGAATAAAACCTGCATGAGCATCATTAATGACAGAACCAATAACAATTGCAAGTGTAGCTGTAATGATTTTAGAGATAAGTTTATAAACTAAAGTACAACAAGCAATATGCCTGTACTCCAATGCATAAGAAGGATTAGTCACTTTAGGCACAAGAGTAATGGTAGTAAAGTTCCATTGCCTAGCCAATTTTCCATGAGAGAAGAAATCAAGGGCTGCAGCATAGATCTCAGATTTTACAATGCTCTAAGCTTGTTTAAAAAATACGGCATTAAAGCCATCAATACCAGGAGCCTTATCATTACTGATATCACTAAGGGCCCGATCAATTTCATTATGAGTAACATCTGCCAGAAGAAAATCTCTGGCAGATATGTCTAGTTTCTTACCATTTCTCATAGTAGACAGATCCACCTCGGGAATAGAGTGACTAGTAGATCCCAAAATATTCTTATAGAAGCCAAGAATTTCATCAGTTATAAGAGCGGGATCCTTGAGCAAAATCCCTTGACTTTTATAAATAGAATTTAATTCTATTTTTATTTTGCCTTTGTTTCATCATGGAGAAGAAGGGAGAGTTAGCATCCCCAAGCTTAATCTAGTTAATTCTATACTTTTTCCTGTAAATGATGCTTTGAATATTCATCCAATGCTTCACCTTATCAATAGCAAAATTCTCAAGAGTCTAAAGGTGAGTATTGGTCCAATCTCTAGCTAATTTTTCCTGACTTTCACTAAGATCTTTGTGAGCTTGATCTAAGCTCTTAATGATGTTAGCAATATGTTTAACATTCAACTCCTTAAGGCCTATCTTGATAGATTTTAATTTATTCGAAACAGTAACCATTATAGAAGTATAAAGCTCACCAGAATTCCAGAAATCCCGAATAGCCTTCTGAAAATCTATATGCTCAGCAAGGCAGTTTAAAAACCTGAAGGGTCTACCCTTTCATGAGCCAGCAGTAATAATATCAAATAAGAGAGGGCAGTGATCAAAGAGGGAGGGAGGGAGATAGACAACTTCCACTTGACCATAACAATGGATCCAAGTTTCATTAACTAGACCCCTTTCAATTCTAGTAGCAGTTTTGTTCTCACCTTCAACCTTATTTGACCAAGAATAGAAGGAGCCTTTACTTTTTATTTCAGCTAGATCTAAAATCTCAACACAATCCTTGAAATCTCTCACTCCAGCATCAGTAACATGATTCCCATTATATTTATCCTCTGAGCATAGAACATAATTGAAATCAACTATATACATCTAAGGAAGTAGAGAAATCCCCAAAGCCTGCAATCAGGTCTAGAGAGGTCTCCAGTCTTAAATTGAATGCAGTCCATAGACAAAGGTGCATAAAATAACATGCTTCAAGTCCTTAGAGCTAATATGAGTATGAACAAACTGCTCATGATTAGCCAGCACATCAAGAGTCACTTTATCAACTTTCAAACCAATCCAAATTCTACATATTACAAAGTGATCATAAGAACAATGCCAAGTCCAAGATCTACCAAACTTCTTCTGAATAGAACATTGATTACGGATTTTGACTTTCGTTTCAAGTATAGCAATTACATAACCATCATGATCCTTCAGCAATTGCTTAACAACAGTTACCTTGTCAGGGTCATTAAGACCCCTAATATTATATGAGACAACAATCATCCCACCAAAGAGGGATTACCATCACCCTTAATAGGAATAGTATCAGCTGTAGGCGTCGTTCGATATGCGCCTACGTTAAAGCATGTGTGAATATACTTGGCACTCTTAGGAAGTGGGAATTGACATATACAATTAGGGACAAGGAAAGTAGGGAGCCGCCAACAAGTTTTTAAGGAACTTGTAAACCGTTCACGGATCATAAAAAGGCAACCACGATAAGGGACAACGATTGACCCGTGAAGGTTACACCCCATTCATAATCCATAATATTAATAACTCCACATGGTTCGGAACCACAAAAGGAGGATCGGGGATGATGGTACGAAGTGAGTCATGGAGTCACATTCGCCCGTATTGGCCTCTATTCGATTCTTATAGTGAAAAGCATTCCTGCGATCTCAAAGGCATACAAACAGAGATTCAATTTGCTACAAACTATTATTAAGCTAAATTGGTTTAATATTACTGCAACATATAATTCTATAAAATTGTGATCACTTGATTTAACAGCAAGATTAAAAAGGAACCTAAACCGGTTGTCCAAATTATCTTATTAGGCGTGATTTTCAATTACATATTCCCTTTAAACATGCAATATGGTGATCAATAAAAATTAATAGAATAAACATTAATATTGGAAGCAATTTAACAATAATTACGTTAGTCAAATCAAATATAAAATAACCCTAATCATGATACTAGCAATATTAAAATAAAATAAGAGTACTTAAATTAATTAATTACTCACATTCCGCGCGTTCCTTTAAATTGCTACATCATGAATAAACTGTTAGTAACTTCAATTAAAATATAAATCAAATTGAAACAATTAAATTAAATAAAAAGTGGATTTGATTTAGTCCAAACCCTCAGTCAATTATACCTTTCACGCCTTGGTTTAAGTAAAGAACTTTGGGTATTATATGGACTCCTTAGAGTGCTTAAAGGAATGAATAGTGAAAGAATAGGGAGGCTAGTGTTAAGGATAAAGAGGGAGAACAGAATTATTTGATGATCAATCTTGTTGATGATTGAAAAAGGATAGATATGACTTCTATCTATATAGAAAAAATAAGGGTCGAAAAAACAAGATAAAATCTGAATTAAATCGAAATAAAACTCGATAGATTGCAGTTTTTTGCGGTTTTTGTTTTTATCATATCTTTTGATCCAGATATTGTAATAAGATAAATAAGATATCGTTGGAAAGATATTGAAGTCTAATTTCTAACCCAATTAGAATCAGATAAAAGTTTTCTATAGAATAAAATATATGGCCGAAATAGTGAGACGGTGACAGTTTTGGATAGAGTTTGACATTTTATTCATATCTTTTCCGTTATAGATCGGAATTGATATTATAATATATTATTGGAAAGATAAATTCAAGGGCTATCCAACAATATAAAATTTGGATAAAAAAATGAGGCACGAAAATCAAATCTGACTATCTTTGAACGTCTTTCAATTCGAATAGAATTAGGACTTTTAAAAAGAAAAGTTTTATTCAATTTAAACTCTTTAATCTTATCTTTTCAAAAAGGATAATTAAGATCTTTTAGAAAATTATAGAAGCTTCTAATTAATACTAATTGGTTTAGGAATGAGATTAAATAATTTGGACCCTCCACATGATCATTGGGTCGTAGGTAAGGTGGGCTTAGGTTGGGTTTAGGCTCGGCTGAATATTTTGGTCATAACTTATTCGTTATAACTCGAATTTGGGGTTATAATATATCGTTGGAAAGATATTTTAAAGCCCCATCCAGATATTCAATCATTGAACCCAGATAATGGACCAAAATAAATTGGACTAAACCTTTTTATAAAAAGGACACGAAATGAACGATTTTAAAGGACACGAAACGAATTATTTTGGGTTTAAAGGCACGAAAAGAGGAAAATAAGTTATGGTTTGGGGAAATGGGATAGAAATTGGGTTGGTTTATGAAATTGAAATAAGGATTTAAGCACTACATGATTAATTACTCAACCCGGACAATAATGGCGGTGAAAGGTTGTTCATCATCGAGTTTGGTTTTGGGGAGACATTTTTAGGTGTTTACAGAAGCCCCCACTTTGACTGGGTTTGTAGAAACATCAGTTTTGAAAACGATAGTCAGAGTAGTCAATAAGGACGGAAAATGATTTAAGACGTTCGGCGATCCTAAATCACTCTTTATACACCGATACCTGCAGAAAAATGTTAGTTCTACAGATAAAAGAGTAAAGGAATAAAATACGTATAAGACACCAGTGTATCGATGACAAATGAGTTTGGTAGCTTCCTATGCTTGAAGGAATCCACCGGATGACGTTTGTTGAAACGCTTTACATGCCTAAGGAAAGCCGATTGACAAGTTTGGTAGCTTTCTATGTTTGAAGAAATCTACCGGATTATTTTTTCCAGGCTTGAAGAAAGTCGACATATGAATTTGGCGGTTTTCTATGCTTGAGGAAATCCACCGAATAATACTTTCCATGCTTGAGGAAAGTCGACATATGACTTTGGCAGGTTTTTATGCTTGAAGAAATCCACCGGATGACACTTTCCATGCTTGAGGAAAGTCGACAAATGATTTTGGCAGGTTTCTATGCTTGAAGAAATCCACCAGATAATACTTTCCGTACTTGAGGAAAGTCGACAGACGATGAGATTGCAAGTCTTTGTGTATTGAGAACCTTGTGTCGTGAAATGATAGTGGTTCGATTGTCCCCAAACGTGGGCTGTAAATGGTCCGCTTGTCCCCGAACGTGGGTTGTAAATGGTCCACTTGTCCCCGGACGTGGGCTTTAATTGAGATCTACAAAATAAAATTTTCCAAGGGACTTGTATAGACTGTGATTGACTTGACCAACTGACTTGACCAAGTTTGACTTGTAACGACATGACATGTGTATTACTTGTGATTATGTGTGCATAAGTATGATTTTAATGTATGAGCAGACACAAGCAATTAAGAATGTAAAGAGAAAAAAAATTTCGTCATTTTTGTCATGAGACGAGTGGAGGGTACCGACTTTCTCCCGAAAAAGGAAGACGTGAAAACTGAACTTTTATTTTCAAAATTCCTGCAATGAGAAAAAAAATTTAAAAAGTTTTTGAACTTCCCCAAAAGAAAAGACATAAAAAAGAGAAGAAATTTTGAACTTCCTCATTGAGCAAGACGAAATTAATCGCATGGATTGTATGCATGATGCATGTTCTTAGGTCAGGAGGCTAAGGACAATTACATCATGTGACACAATAGATGAATGAACTTAGGTCATGGAGCTAAGCATCATATATGGTGTAAAGAAACGATCTTGAACGTCACTTAGGTCTAGAAGTTAAGCACGTATATAGATGAAGTTATTATTGCATAATGAACGTTGCTTAGGTCAAGGAGCTAAGAACGATATGCTTTGTATGATTACAAATTATTGATATATAAATTTTGCTCAGCATATTATGCGATGCATGAAACAATGAACATTGCTCAGGTCAGGAAGCTAAGCAAGTATCCAATGTTTCTTTTAATGAATGTTGTCCTGAAAGACGATGAAATATGCACAATGTTTAAACAAGATTTCACGATAAAGGGCTCTTAAAGGGAAAGATCAAATGGATATGGATATGGATATGGATGTGTGAGTGAAGTGTGTGAATGTGATACTAAGGGTGGTTGCAAAGGCTATGGTGATGGAAATTTATGTGAGAAGGGTTAAAATGGTGACTCTTTAGGCTGGGTAGGCTAAATGATGTGGGATCAAGCCCCCAAGTCTAGCTCTAGATGGATCATAGGATTAAGCATTGAATATTCTTTGACGTGATCATGCATATGAATATGGCCGCAACTCAATGTGAGGTTGCCTACGTATCCGTTAGGAATCAGGCCGAACGTAGCTCTGGACGAACTTTGCACAAGTGTATGTACACCTCAAAGAGGTCTTTCAAAGGTTGTAATATGATTAAGTTGATGGTTTAAAGAAGAAAAGGGTACAAGGCTCAAGACCCGAAAGAATCCCCAAGATGTGTAATTGTGAATTTGAAAATTTTAAATTTTGCAAGTTTATTTTCTTTTATTTTTATTTTTTTTGCTTTTCGTTTTTTTTTTTCCATTCTTTTGAATCAATGTGGGCAATCTCAGATCATGCGATCCATCACTCACTTAGCATTCATGTTTCTCAGGCGCGGTACCAAGCATTCGATAAGAGACGCAATTTGAGACGTGTTCATATCAAATACATTGGAACACTTGTTCTTAGACATTGTTTATTGTTGCTTTGCTACTTTTTTTTCACTTGCTTTTTGAATGTTATATAATTACACACCTTCCCATCCTAGGGTTAAGTGAATGTGGGTTAAAGAAATGTAGGCTAAACGTTAGACGAGGCTTAAAGTGGTTGATGAAGAAATGGAATGTGATTGAACGGTTAACAGGGAATGAAAGGGTTGCAAAGGTGCCTCAAGTCATTGGTGTACCTTGTGTTTAGTTAGGTGATTGATTTTTGTTTTTTTTAGAATGAATGATGAATGCTATGATCGAGATGTAAAAGAAATTTTCTCATTTTATTAATGGAAAAGGTGAACGAAACACATGAAACATATAAGAATTCAAAATGGAAAACCTATGCTAGACATGAATGGGGGGAATGGAGATGAATCATAAAGAAAAAAAAAAGAAATTTGGGTATTATATGGATTCCTTGGGAGTGCTTAAAGGAATGAATAGTGAAAGAATGGGGAGGCTAGTGTTTAGGCTAAAGAGGGAGAAGAGAATTATTTGATGATAAAGCTTGTTGATGATTGAAAAAGGGGAGATATGACCTCTATTTATAGAGAAAAAATAAGGGTCGAAAAAACAAGATAAGATCCGAATTAAATCGGAATAAAACTCGATAGACTGCAGTTTTTGCGGTATTTGTTTTTATCATATCTTTTGGTCCAGATATTGGAATAAGATAAATATGATATCGTTGAACGCTATTGAATTCTACTTTCTAACACAATTAGAATAAGATTAAAATATTTTGTAGAATAAAATATATGGCCGAAATAGTGAGACGGTGTCAGTTTTGGATAGAGTTTAACATTTTATTCATATCTTTTCCGTTATAGCTCGAAATTTATATTATAATGTATCATTGGCAAGATAATTTCAAGGGCTATCTAACCATATAAAATTTGGATAAAAAATATGAGGCACGAAATTAATATCTGACTATCTTTGAACGTCTTTCAATTTGAATAGAATTAGGACTTTTAAAAAGAAAAGTTTTATTCAATTTAAACTCTTTAATCTTATCTTTTCAAAAAGGATAATAAAGATCTTTTAGAAACTTATAGAAGCTTCTAATTAATCCTATTAATTGGTTTAGAAATGGGGTTAAATAATTTGGACCCTCCACATGATCATTGGGTCGTAGGTAAGGTGGGCTTAGGTTGGGTTTGGGCTCGGCTTAATATTTTGGTCATAACTTATTCGTTATAACTCGGATTTGGGATTATAATATATCGTTGGAAAGCTCTTTTAAAGCCCCATACAACTATTCAATCACTGAACCCAGATAATGGACCAAAATAAACTGGAATAAACGTTTTTATAAAAAGGACACGAAATGAATGATTTTAAAGGACACGAAATGAACTATTTTGGGTTTAAAGGCACAAAAAGAGGATAATAAGTTGTGGTTTGGGGAAATGGGCTAGAAATTGGGTTGGTTTATGAAATGGAAAAATGGATTTAAGCATTCCAAGATTAAATACTCAACCCGGCCAATAATGGCGGTGAAAGGTTGTTGATCATCGGGTTTGGTTTTGGGGAGACATTTTTAGGTGTCCACATTAGCAATCTAATTTTCCAATAAAGCAGAGTAGGTGTTCATAGTGCTAGGAATGTCTTGCTGCCGACCAGTCACAACAGGCCTAGATCTCTTGCTTACCACCCTCCAATCAGCATCAGAGTAAGCAGCAAAAGATGTATGAGTAGGGGTGAACAAAGGTTGAGGAGCAGGAGCCTGAGTCTTATCCTGTCCCTGATTAGAAATTGTAGGACCAAAAACTGAACCATCATAACTAGAAGCTGCAGGAGCAGGAGCATGAATAGATTGCTTTGGAACCCAAATTTTCTTCTATGGGATTTATCTGCCTGGCCATTCTACTGAGCTTTAGGTTTAGCAGGTACCTTTAGCTTAGGAGCACTACAATCATGCCCAACCTTATCACATTTTTTACAAAAAGGGGGAGAGCACTCAAACAGTACTTTTAGCTCAAGCATATCACCTGTAGGGATCTCAACATTAACAACACTAGGTAAAGGCCTAGTAACGTCAACTTCTATTAGCAATATAAAAGAAGACACTTTGAGTTGCCTGGAAGTACACTTATCATCAAACAAAGGCACTCTAAGTATACTGCCTATCCTACTCAAAGTATTTCCCCCCCCAGCAATTAAGAGGTAAATTAGGAATCTTAACCCATAAAGGCACAGTTCTAAGGATTTTAGCTTAGAAGTTAAACTTATCACTCCATGGTTTAAAAATAGCAGGTTTATTATTAAACATATGAGGCCTTGAGCTTAAATTAACCATCATCATGCCAAAAGATTTCAGGCTTAGCAAAAGTACTCCAATTTTGGGTAATAAATCTATGAACAACAACAATTGTGGGGTAAAAACCCACCACAAAAAATAAAATAGCATTGCACCATTTAGAGTTACTTGCTTTAAGATATGAAGCCTAGATTTGAACCACATGCTTACCACTCTTAATAATTGGAGCTACAAAGGACAAAGCATTCCCTTTAGCAGTCAATTTTCCACGAAACAAATTTGCCCGATTCTCTAAACTGCTAGTTTGTTTAGGTGATTTAGGTTTTTCAAGAGGATCCTCAGACCTAAGAACAACCGGAGTAGGACCACTAGAACAATCAGTCGTCGAATTAACCAATGGAACAGTAACCAAAGAAGATGAAATTGTAGGTACTGTTTCATTGGTTTTCTGCTGCAATTGGCTTTGAAAAACTTGATGATTGTGTTCAAGAGCCTTCAAATCAGCTTGAGTAACTTTCCCAATTGGTGGATGAACAAGATGAGCAGGTGGAGTAACTAGCTCGAGTTCATCTTCAACTTCTGAAACTTCCGAAACATCTGGAATCGAGTCAGAGATCACATTCAGATTCTTCAATCTACTATGATTTGAGGGAGCTAAGGATCTAAATGATGGGGTTTGGGGGCAAATGTGTTGCTTGCTTTCTCTAGTGAGCCATGATCAATCAAGCAGAGTGAGAAAAATAACTTCAGCAAATCGCCATTAAAATCACCAAAAGAGAGAGAAAGTCAACAAAAAAACCCCAAGGTTGCCAACTTTCATTTGATTCAAAAAGCTTTGTTTGAATATGTTTGGATTTCATTTGACTCAATTAGCTTTTTTTGAATTCATTTGACTTTTTCTTTTTGGTAAATATGAAGAATTTTATTACCAAAAGAAGAAGTTACAACTTACAAGAGCTCAGAAGTAACAAAAACCAAACCCCACAAGACCTGAAACACAGGCCAACCAACCACCAAACAGTTCAAGCTCAATCTCCTTCCACCTTTTAGGAAGGGTTCAAGAGAAAGAGACAAGAACATCCTGAGCCAAGCTTCCAGCCACCTTCTAGGAAGGGTTCTGGAAACCAGACCCAAGAACACAAAAAACAAACATAGATCAGGACACCCCTGCAAATAGGAAACACCAACCCAGCAACTGAAAATAAAAAACCCCCACCTAGACTCAGCTGCAAAAGCAACAGGACTAGACAAAAGAGGGAATACAACAACTCATGAAATACAATCAAGCTAAGCACCAAAAAAGAAACAAAACAAATTTCAAAATGCTGACTTAAAAAAACAGCAGAAGCAGCAGACCAAAATAGCAGCAGCAGATTAGAGAACAGCAACAGCAGTAGCTTAGGAACAGCAAAAGCAGACAGACCAACTGCCACCTAAAGCCAAATTGTAGCAGCTAGAACAACAATAGCAGCAGAAGGCCAGAAAGCAGCAACAGCAGCAGCAAGGAACAACAACAGCAGAACAGAACCACCAGCTGCCACCCTAATCACCTGCAGCAGACCAAAAGCAGCAAGACAACATTGCAACAGCAACAAAACAGCAACAGCAACAGAACAACAACAACAACAAAGCAGCAACAGCAACAACAACCCAAACAGCAACCAACTGCCAGAAACCAATAAAACCAGGCTTCTGACCAGCTGCCATCCAATCAGAACAACACCTGAAACAGCAGACAACTGCAACACCAGAATTCAGTGAAGCAAAAGAAGCTTCTTGTCTGTTCCTTTACATCTAATAGCAACATGATAAATAATGTCTTTAAAGACAGTTTCTGCAGGTTTACAGTCACCTGTAAACATCAAACTATTCCTCTGCAGCCATATACTGTAGATAGCCTCAGCAAAACACATAGAGTATACTCTACCCTTGATGCTAGACTTCCTGCAATTCTTAACTATCCATTGTTGTTCAATGTGAAAAGGTTTAACTGCTTTTTTCACATCAAAAAGCTTCAAAATCTGTTCCCAAATAGTCTTAGAGTAAGAACAGCAGAAGAACAAGTGAGAGACAGTTTCACCAGAGTTCTAGCAGAAAAAGCAAATAGGATCACAACTTGCATTCCACTTAACAATTCTGTCCTTAGTGGCAAGTTTGTCAAGCAGAGCTAACCAAGTAATGAAAATACTCTTAGGAGCGGCTTGGTTATTGCAAACAATTCTTTTCCACCCTACTTTAGGATCCTGTGATTGAATCCGGGCATAGAGTTTAGCAATACTCATTTTCCCATTTTTCATAATAGAGGACCAGCCACCAATATCATCAATGATATCTCTGCAAGTCAAGATTTTATTCAAAACCCAGGAGCATTTCTTGGGAGTAGTGGCAGTCCAAATATTCCTATTGTTGAAATAATAGGTATGCACCCATTTCACCCACATATTGTCAGATTTGTGAGCAAGATCCCAAAGAACCTTGCAAATAGCAGCTTTATTCCAATCACCAAGAGAGGTAATATTCCAACCACCACAAACCTTAGGAAGAGTCATATGATGCCAGGAGACAGGGGCCTTTTTTGCATAATTGTTCTTCCCAGTCCAAAGAAAAACCCTGAACTTAGTTTCAATTTCCCTAAGAATCTTCTTAGGAAGAATGAAAATCTGAGCCCAATAAGCCTGAATACCAAAGAGAACACTTTTGATAAGCTGTAACCTGCCAGCATAAGATAAGTGTCTAGAAGTCCAGCATCCAATCCTAGCACTAACCCTTTCAACCAAAGGCCTACACTAAGAAACAATAAGCTTTTTAGAAGACAAGGGCACCCCAAGATATCTAAAAGGAAAACAACCTCTACTCATACTAAGGACAGTTTGCAGCTGATCTTTATCAGAATCAGAGATACCTCCAAAATAAACCTCACTCTTACTTAAATTAGCCATCAGACCAGAAGCACAAGAGAATTTCTAGAAAGCTTGCAAGAAAAGCTGAATAGAGATGGAATCAGCCCTAGAGAAGAGGAGAAGATCATCAACAAACATCATGTTGGTAATACCTAATTTCTCACATCTAGGATGAAAATTGAAATTAGGATTCCCAGTCATTTCCTTAAGGCACCTAGAGAGGTACTCCATACATAGAGCAAAAAGAAAAGGAGACATATGATCTCCTTGCCTAAGGCATTTTTTGCAGAAAAAGGTTTAGCAGGAAAGCCATTAACCATCACAGAGTAAGAAACAGAACAGACACAAGTCATAATCCACTTCACAATAGAATGAGGGAAACCAAGCTCTTCTAAAACAGTCTGCAAAAAGGGTCATTCAACAGAGTCATAGGCCTTCCTCAAGTCAATCTTGATCATGCACCTAGGAGAAACAAACTTATGAGAGTAGCCTTTGATCAATTCAGTAGCTAGGAGAATATTGTCACCAATGTGCTTACCCGGGATAAACCCAGCTTGAGTATCATTAATAACAGTCCTTACCACTTTAGAAATCCTGTTTGTGAGAACTTTAGAGATCAGCTTGTACAACATGGTACAACAAGCAATAGGCCTAAACTCTTTGACATAAGAAGGATGCTGAACCTTAGGCACTAAGGTGATTGTTGTACAATTCCACTGCTTAGCAATGACACCAGTCTAAAAGAAAGAGAAGATAGAGCATAGATATCAGTTTTGATCATAGGCCAAGCCTTTTTGAAGAAAACAGCATTGAAACCATCAATTCCAAGCGCCTTATCATCTCCAATATGAGCTAGAGCATTATCAATCTCAGAAGTAGTAACCACAGAAGTCAAAATATCAATAGAGCTAGAGCTGAGTTGAGAACCTCTCCTAATAGTGGCCAAGTCAACAGCAGGGAGAGAACTAGCACTAGAACCAAGGAGCCCTTTATAGAACCCCACAATCTCATTTTCAATAAGTACATGATCTTTTAAAAGGACATCATCTTCAGTGAAGATAGAATCAATTCTATTTCTACCTTGCCTGTGCTTCATAACAGAAAAGAAGTAGTGAGAACTGGAATCCCCCAGCTTAATCCAATCAACCCTAGATTTCTGCTTATAAATGGACTCCTGGATATACATCCAATGCTTCACCATAGTTACAGATTCAGCCTCTTTAACATGAAGGTCAGAATTAGAATAATCCACAGCAAGCTGGTCCTGAATGGCTTTCAAAGAGGCAAGAGCCACATCAAATTTCTCATCAACATTAGCAAAGTACTTAATATTCAGATCTTTCAGGTTCTTTTTGACAGATTTCAAATTCTACTAAATAGTAACCATAGCAGAAGAATCTGTAACACTATGCCAGCTGTTTTCCACAATAGAACAAAAGTCAACATGATCAGCTAGGTAATTAAGAAACCTAAAAGGTCTCCCCTTAGCAGCAACAAACCTACTCACTTCAACCAAAAGAGGGTTATGATCAGAGAGGAGAGGAGGAAGATAGATAGATTCAACATGAGAATACTTGTTCAACCAAGCCTGATTCACAAGCCCCCTATCAATCCTTGTAGCAATTCTAGTATCACCATGACCCTTATTAGACCAAGAGTAAAAAGATCCTTTACTCTTGAGCTCATAAAGATCAAGATTGTCAACAAAACTTCTAAAATGGTTGACCTCATAATAAGTGACAACATTACCATTAACTCTATCATAAGAATTGAGAACAGAATTAAAGTCACCAATAACAAGCCAAGGCCCAGAAACAGCTTCAAGACTAGAAATACCATCCCAAAGAGGTAACCTATCATGAATAGAATGTAAGCCATACACAAAGGTACAGAAAATCTGATGTTGAAGATCCTTGGAGCTAATTTGGACATGAATGAACTGCTCATGAGAGGAGAGGACTAAAAGATTAACCTTGTCATGTGACCAGCCAACCCAGAGTCTACCCCTTTGTGAATATGAGTAGTTACAAAACCAAGACCAAGCAGATCCAAATTTCTTCTGAAGCTTAACACTCTTATCACATTTCACCTTAGTTTCCATAATACCAACAACATCCACACACTGTTCAGCTAGCAGTTTCTTAATAGAAACTACTTTGCGGGGATCATTAAGACCCCTGATATTCTATGATAGGATAATCATGACCCTAGAGGGGGATTACCATCACCCCCGATAGGAACAAGTTCTCCAGCACCATCCCTATCCTTAAGCAGAGCAGCATAGGTATTAGAATTAGGAACACTAGTAAAGACAAGAGGATTACTATGACTTCTATGCTTCCTTCCCACCACTCTCAAATCATCATCAGAATTAGCTTGCAAAGTAGTTGGAGCAGGAGTGAAAACACAAGCACTATGAACAGAGCCATTACCCCCAGATTCAGGCACACTAGGCCCAGGTGCAGGAACAGTAGCAGGTTGGGGCTTAGCAACCCACACCTTTTGCTTAGGCTGCTCTTTAGAAGCCACATGCTTCTTTTGAGGCTGAACCTTCCTAGGAATAGCATAGTCATGGCCCACTTTGTTATATTTGCTACAAAAGGGGGTGTCCATTCAAAAACAACTTTTTATTCAATCAAAACACCATCTGGACTTTCAAACCAGATAGTCTTGGGTAAAGCCTTTGTTACATCAACTTCAATGAGCAATCTAGCAAAAGAGACCCTCAACTGCTTTGAAGTACATTCATTAGCACATAAAGGAACTCCTAAGACACTTCCTAGTCTGCTCAAGGTGTCCACACCCTAGCAATTCAAAGGTAAGTTAGGTAACTTAACCCATATGGGAACAGTTCTCAAAACCTCATCATGAAAATCAAATTTCTCAGATCAAGGCTTAACAATAGCCGCCTTACCAAAGAACATGTGTGGACTAGCACTAAGAACAAAATTCATATCATCAGAGTTTTGCATTTTAATCAGAAAGTAGCCATCATCATGCCAAAAAACATCAGGTTTAGCTATAACACTCCAATTTTCAGCAATATATCTATGGACAACAGCTATAGTAGGATAATAGCCTATGACATAGAAAATTACAGAATTCCTCCACTTAAGATTACCTTCAGTAATTTCGGCTTGTTGTAACATGGCAACAGACTTGCCATCTTTGACCATAGGAGCTACGAAGGAGAGGGCAGAACCCTTAGCTGTGAGCTTAGCAATGCCTGGCTTAGTAGCAGGAATAGAATTAGGTTGAGGAGGTACCACATCACCCTCCAAAGGAATCAGGTCAGCAATTGGAGCAGAACCAACCCCAGAAATCAATGGAACAGTAACAGGAACCCTAGAAACTGTTGTCTTTAGAATTCGAGGAACTGACCTAAAATTGAGGACATGATTACCTTCAGCCACCATAGCATCATCTGTTGAAGCACAACCTGCATTAAGATCAGACGAGGAAGCTCTGAGATCCAATGGAACAGTAGAACGGGACACTGCTTTATTGGCTTTAATCAATCGCACATGAAAATCCACAAGGGCTTTCAGCTCAGCTCTAGTAATCTTCTCAGTTGAGAAACGACTCAAATGTGAAGGAGGAGTGACAAGTTCATCAGGTTCCTCATCAACTTCTGGAATCGAAGCAGAACAGAAAGTTTAGACACATTCAGTCGATTAACACCATCATTTAATAGAGATAAAGAAGACTTGGGAGGATGATTCAAGTTATTTGAGGGTTGAGGAGAAGATTGCTTTTTCTTCGCCATTAAGACTCAACTAAGCTGAAGAAAACCAGCAAATTCAAATCGCCATGGGAGGAAAGAGAAGGGAGAAAAGTCAACGCGAATTCATTTGACTTTCATTTGATTCAAAAAGCTTTGTTTAAATACATTTGACTTTCATTTGATTCATAAGGCATTATTTGAATGTGTTTGACATTCATTTGATTAAATTAGCTTTTTTTTTTGGAAAAAAAGAGAAATTTTATTACCAAAAGGAAAAGTTACAACTTACAAAAGCTAAGTTATAACAAACACCAGACCCCACAAGACCTAAGAACAGGCCAACCAACACAAAACAGTTCAAGCTCAATCTCCTGCCACCTTCTAGGAAGGGTTCAGGAGAAAGAGACAAGAACACCCTGAGCACAAGCTTCCAGCCCAAGAACCCAAAGACAAACACAGAGCAACAACAAAAAAACACCACCCCTACAAACTACAAAAAGCAAACCTCCACCTAGACTCAGTTGCAAAAGCAACAAGACTAGACAAAAGAGGGTAATACACCACTCAGGGAAAGCCACAAGACAAAGCACCAGAATTCAAAATTAACAACACTGACTTGCAACAACTACAACCAGCAATAGCATCTAAGACTAGCAAATTCAGTAAAAAATTAGCAACACAAACAACAACCAAACAGAGCAGCAACACTGACACGAACTATAGTGCAGCAGCAGAACAGTGCAGCAGAGAAGACAGTAAGCAGAGCAACAACATCAGCAGCAGAAGCTGCTGAAACAACAGCCAGCACATCACAAGCAGTAGAAGCTGCTGCTTAGAACAGCAGCCCTCAACAAAACCAACTGCTGGCCAGCACAGAAGTAGAGCAGACAGCAAGCAGAGCAGCCAGCAACAGCAACAACAGCAGAGCAGCAGCAATACAGTAAGGCAGGCAGCCAGCAGCAGAAAACAACAACAGTAGTTGAAGCCAGCAGCAGCAGCACAACACCCAGCACAGCCAACTGCTGACCAGAGCAGTACCAGAGCAGACAACAAAGCAAAACAGTCATCAACAGAAAGAGAAACAGCAACAACAGCTGAATTTCAGCAACAACAAGAGAATAGAAGCAACAGTAGAAACCAGCATAAAAAATAGAGCCACAAGAGCAACAAAAACAAAACAGCAACGGCAACAACCCCAAAAACTAGAAACCAGAACTCAAAAGTTAGGAATAAAAAAACAGCAAGAACCAGCAACAGCATCAAAAGACAAGAAAAGCAGGAGTAGCTCCTAAACAATCAAATATTTGCTTCCATAACTAGAGTATCAACAGATTTACAACAATCAGTAAACAAAACTGCACTTCTCTGAATACAAATACCATAAACTGTTTCAGTGAAGGCTACATGGATCACTTTTTTTTCAATCTGGAACTTCTGCAGATTTTCTTCAGCCAATCAATCTCATCACTAAACTGCTGAGCAGGCTTTGAGACATGTAAGATACCCAACACCTTGTTCCAAACCTGTCTAGAGTATTCACAATCAAAGAATAAGTGTTGAACACTTTCATTACTATTCAAGCACAAGAAACACCTTGGATCACAAGAAATGTGCTATTGGAGCAACCTATCCTTAGTGACAAGCCTATTACACAAAGTTAGCCACAGGATAAAAACACTTTTAGGAGTTGCTAAGTTATGACAAATAACTCTCTTCCAAGGAACCTTAGGGACTTGAGGCCTAATAGCAGCATAAAGCTTCTTGATTTTCATCTTGTTGCCCTGTATGAAACCATCCCATCCCCCTTGATCATTCACAACATCTCTACAACTCAGAATCTTCTTCAAGAACCAAGAGCATTTAGCAGGGGTAGGGGTAGGGGTGGTCCAACAATCTTTATGCTTGAAGTAATAGATATGGACCCACTTAACCCAAAGATTATCAACCTTGTGAGCAATATCCCAAAGTAACTTGGTGGCAGCTGCTTTATTCCACTCAGGAAGAGAAAGCAAGTTCCAGCCAACACAAACTTTAGGGAGACAAACATTATTCCAAGCAACCAAAGATTTCTTAGCAGGGGACGAGGATCCAGTCCAAAGAAAACACCTTAATCTAGCCTCGGTCTCTTTCAGAATTTTCTTTGGCAAGATAAAAATTTGAGCCCAATATGTCTGAATACCAAACAACACACTCTTCACCAATTGAAGCCTCCAAGCATAGGACAAGTGTTTAGCCATCCACCCTTGGATTTTAGCAGTCACCTTCTCCACCAAAGGCCTACACTGAGCAACAGTAAGCTTCTTGGAAGAGAGAAGGACCCCAAGATACCTAAAAGGAATAGTACCTTGAGAAACACCAAGAAGCTCTCTCAACTCTGTCTGAACATCAACAGAAACTACTCCAAAGTAGACTTCACTTTTATCAAGATTAGCAGAAAGCTCTGAAGCACCCGAGAATTTTAAGAAGGCTTGGAAGAGAAGCTTATCAGAAACACTATCAGCTCTAGAAAACATCAATAGATCATCAACAAACATCATGTGAGTTAGGTTTAACTTTTCACATCTGGGATGAAAGTTAAAATTAGGAGTTAACCTAAGCTCATCAAGGCATCTGGAGAGGTATTCCATACCAATAGAAAAAAAAGAAAGGGAGACATAGGGTCACCTTGTCTTAAACCTTTCTTAGCTTCAAAAGGAGGGGCAGGAAAACCATTAATAAGAATAAAATAAGAGACAAAAGTAAGACAAGTCCAGATCCAGCTAACAAATCTCTGAGGAAAACCAAGCTCCTGCATAACAGTGATCAAGAATCCCCACTCAACTGAATCATAGGCTTTCTTCAAATCCACCTTAACCATGCATCTAGGAGAGATAAATTTGTGATCATAGCCTTTGATCAATTCAGTTGCAAGAAGGATATTGTCACCAATGTCCTTGCCTGGAATGAACCCTGCTTGAGCATCATCAATCACCTCACCAATGACAGCAGCAAGTCTAGCAAATATGACCTTATAAATGAGCTTATAAACCACAGTGCAACAAGCTATAGGTCTAAAATCCTCAACATGAGAAGCATTAGGGATTTTAGGAACAAGAGTGATAGTTGTGCAATTCCATTGCTTAGGCAAGGTCCCTTTAGTGAAGAAATCAATAACACTAGCATAAATATCATCCTTCACAATATGCCAAGCTCTCTTAAAGAAAAAGGAGTTAACGCCATCAATACCAAGAGCTTTAGTGTTATCAATTCCCTTAAGGGCAGCATCAATTCCAGTATGAGAAATAGGCCTAATGAGATAGCTCTGAGCAGCAGAGCTAAGCTGCTTACCCCTCCTCAAAGTAACAAGGTCAACAGCAGGAAGCCAAGGAGCCTGAGTCCCTAAAAGAGACTTATAGAATGAGATGATTTCATGAGGAATAGCATCTGAATCCTTGAGCAACACCTGATTAGATTCAAAGATGGAGTCAATTATATTCCTTGCTTGTCTATTCTTCATCACAAAGAAGAAATAATGAGAATTGCCATCTCCAAGCTTAATCCAATTGATCCTAGATTTTTGTTTGAAGATGCTTTCCTGAATATCATTCCAGTGTTTGACAACCTTAATAGCATCAGATTCTTTAGCATATAAATCCAAATCATCAGGATTCTGAGCCATTAAGTTCTGAATTCCAAAAAGCTCAACATTAGCTTGATCAATCTTTTCCTCAATGTTGCCAAACTGCTTGCTATTCAGAGACTTGATACTAGACTTCACAGAATGAAGTTTCTGCCAAACAGAACTACCAGAACCCCAAGCCTGAGAAACAGTATCAAGGAAATCAGGGTGATCAGCAATACAGTTTAGAAACCTGAAAGGTCTACCTTTCCCAGCAGGGGCAGAACATACATCTAACAGAACTGGACTATGATCAGATAAAGAGGGGGGGAGATAGACAGTCTCAACATGCCCATGAGAGGCCAGCCCAGCTTGGTTGCCAAAGACTCTATCAATCCTAGAGAGAGTTCTAGGAATAGTGTGAGCCTTATTTGACCAAGAGTAGAAGGCTCCTTTGCTCTTAACCTCAGTGAGGTCCAAATCATCAACCACACTCTGGAAGTCTCTAGTCTCATAATCAGTAATATCATTACCATGAAGCCTATTTGAAGTATGAAGAACAGAGTTATGGTCACCAGCACAAAGCCAAGGAGAATGCTGAATAGAGATTCTTCTAATTCCTTCCCACAAAGGAAGCCTATCATGAATAGAGTGAAGCCCATAGACAATAGTGAGATGAATCTGAGTAGAAAGATCCTTAGAAGTGACACTACAATGAATGAACTGTTCATGAATCTTCAAGACATTAACAGTTACTCTATCTGCATTCCAACCAAGCCAGATCCTCCCTTTGGGAGAATAATCATAATTGCATATCCAAAGCCAAGAAGAGCCAAACTTCCTCTGATAAGTGAGAACATTTTTCAATTTGATTTTTGTTTCAAGAAGACCAACAACATCAAATGAATGGGAATGAAGCAACCTCTTTACAGAGGCAACTTTGCCAGGGTCATTCAGGCCCCTGACATTCCAAATAGACCAAAGGGAGATTAACCTCACCCCCACTTAGATTTATAGTGAAACCACCTGCACCATCCATTTCATTTGCAAATAAAGCAACAAAAGAATTAGAGGTAGAGGCAGGCTGATGAACTCTAGTTTGTTGGCTTTTTGTGTTCCTTCCAACTATTCTTCACCCCTCATCTGAATTTTGAGAAGTATGAACCTGTGGAGTAATGACAGATTGTCCATGAACAGAAGCACTAACTTCAACAACAGGAGCAGGAGCTTGGCTAGGCTTAGGAACCCAGGCCTGCTTTTGCTTAGGAGCAACAGGATCTGGCTGCTTAAGAACCTGCTTACGCTTAGCAACAGCCAGTTTAATAGAGAAATCATGACCAACCTTTTTGCACTTAGAACAAAAAGGTGGAGCCCACTCATACACTACCTTGAGCTCCAATAGTTCCTTTGAAGGACTCTTAACCAAAACAGAGTTAGGCATAGGCTTTGTAACATCACTTTCAATTAGGACTCTAGCAAAAGACACTCTAAGTTGTCTAGTAGTACACTCATCAGCACAAATTGGCACTCCAAGCAAACTACCAATGCGGCTAAGAGTGTCAGATCCCCAGCAATTAAGCGGGAGATTAGGAAACTTAACCCAGAGAGGAACAGTTCTAAGAATTTCAGCATTAAAGTCAAATTTAGGACACCAAGGCTTCACTATTGCTGGTTTCCCAAGGAACATATGAGGACCAGAACAAAGTATAGTATCTTTATCATCACTAGAACATAGATAATGATAAAGTACCCATCATCATGCCAATAAACATCTGGTTTTTGCATATCACTCCATTGTTGAGCAAAAAATCAAAGAACAGCAGCAATAGTAGGGTAAAAGCCAACCACATAGAACACTAAAGCATTAGACCATTTTTGATTACCTGCTTCAATCTCGGATTCCTGTAGTTCAGCAATTTGCTTCCCTTCCTGGACTTTCGGAGCAACAAAAGATAAATAAGCTCCTTTGGCAGCCAAATTTCCAGTGAAAGGAGCAGCCCGATCCTCACTGTGCTTGTGCGTATTCTATTCCAGAGAAGGTGAAGGATGACGAGGAGGAATTGTTAGCTCAGATCGTTGCTCAGATCCTCCAGCAACCAATGGAACAGTAAACCTAGAAACCCTAGGTACTGTTCTATTGGAATGCCTCGAATCTGGCCTAGCAGTAGCTTCAGCAAACAGAGCAATTGTCTCAGCATCGCTTCTGGAAATAGCTACACATGCTGGGTGCACTAACGCTGGCGCCGGAGTAACCAATTCATCCACCTCTTGAATCAGACTGGGAACAAACGATGTACCTGAATTTCTCAAGTTCTGCAAAATCGTGTCAAAAGCTTCATGAGCATTTTTCTGTTGCGCTACGTGAGGTGTAGAAGTAGTCTGCTTCTTCTTCTTAGCCATTAAAATCCAAAATTGATGAAGAAACCAATCAAAGATGAAGAATCACGGAGAAGAGAGAAAGTCAACGCAAGTCAACGCTCACCTCAATGTTTTACCTTTTTAATGCGTTTTGATTAAATTAGCATTTTTTTAATGTATTTGACTTTTATTTGATTCAAAAAGCTTTCTTTGAATGTGTTAGACTATGATTTAACTAAATTAATTTTGTTGAATGCATTTTACTTTCATTTGATTTAAAAAAACTTTGTTTGAATATGTTTGGCTTTCATTTGACTCAATTATCCTTTTTGTAAGCATTTGACTATCATTTGATTCTGAAAGCTTTCTTTGAATGTAATTTAATTTCATTTGATTCAAAAGGAATTATTTAATGTGTTTGACTTTCATTTGACTCAATTACATTTTTGAATGCATTTGACTTTCATATGATTCAAAAAGCTTTTGTTTAAATGTGTTGGACTTTAATTTGAGTAAAAAATCTTTGTCTGAATGTGTTTGGCTTTTATTCTATTCAATTAGCTTTGTTGAATGCATTTGACTTGCATTTGATAAAAAAAAGCTTTGTTTGAATATGATTAACCTTTATTTAATTCAATTAGCTTTGTTGAATGCATTTGACTTTCATTTAAGGCAAAAAACTTTTGTTTGAATGTAGTGGACTTTCATTTGATTCAAATAGCTTTGTTGAATGCATATGACTTTCATTTGATTCAAAAATCTTTGTTTAAATATGTTTGGCTTTCATTTGACTCAATTAGCCTTTTTGAATGCATTTGGTTCTCATTTATTTCAAAAAGCTTGATTTTAATACATTTGACTTGCATTTGAATTAAAAGGTATTATTTGAATGTGTTTGACATTCATTTGATTCAATTAGATTTGTTTGAATGTGTTTGACTTTTATTTGATACCAAAAGCTTTATTTGAAAAAGTTTGACATTCATTTGACTCAATAAGCATTTTTTTATTGCATATGACTTTCATTTGATTCATAAAGCTTTGTTCGAATGTGTTTGATTTTCATTCGATTCAAAAACCCTTGTTTAAATGTGTTTATCTTTCATATGATTCAATTAGATTTGTTGAATGCATTTGACTTTCATTTGATTAAAAAAGGTTTTTTTAAATATGTTTGGCTTTCTTTTGACTTAATTAGCTTTTTTGAATATATTTGACTTTCATTTGATTCAAAAAGCTTTGTTTGAATTCATATGACTTTCATTTCATTCAAAAGGCATTATTTAAATGTGTTTGAAATTCATTTGATTCAATTAGATTTGTTTAAATGTGTGTGACTTTTATTTGATTCTAAAATCTTTGTTTGAATATGTTTGGCTTTTTTTAGAAAATATGAAAAATTTTATTACCAAAAGGAAAAGTTACAACTTACAAGAGCTAAGTTATAACAAGCACCAAACCCCACAAGACCTGAAAATAGGCCAACCAACCACCAAACAGTTCAAGCTCAATCTCCTTCCATCTTTTAGGAAGGGTTCAAGAGAAAGAGACAAAAACAACCTGAGCACAAGCTTCCAGCCACATTCTAGGGAGGGTTTTAGAAACGAGGCCCAGGAACACAAAAACAAACACAGAGAAGGACATGTAGGGGTTTATAGGTACTACGCAGCGGAAATAAACATGAATCATATTCATACAGTACCTAATCCCAAGATCTAATGCATAACACATAAAGAACATATAATCGTACCTTTGAAGCGTGATTCCACGTGCGATCGAGCAAGAACAATGGGAGATAAAGAACCTCAAGCGTGATTCCTCTACTTGGTCCACAGGCACAGATTAAGTCCTCCACTAATGCTAGTTAGTTGCAATCGAACACTTCAATTAACCTTCTATGGTGTAGAACGAGCAACGAACCACCATGAACCACCACGAACCACCACACGCACCACCAAGGTGGCCGGCCGTACGGACGAGGGGAGGAGAGATAAAGCCGTAAGTTAGAGAGAGGAATTAGGGTCTTTAGGATTGGTTGCCTTGATGTCAAAATACACTGTGTGAAAAATATGACTTCTTACATGCAACCCTAGGCATGGATTTTATTTATAGATCTCATCTCTAAATAAGAGCCCATGTCAAAAGCCCAAAACTTTATTCCAATCTAACTATGCTAGCCCAATCCATTTCATGATTAGTTAATTGCTCATGAGGCCCATTAATGGGCCTCTAACTTGCTTAACCCAATACCCTTGTGTATGACCTCATAGGATCCATTCTAGCGGGCTTTGGACTATTTGACTAGTCTAAAGGTCATCTCTCATAGTCTAGCAACAGATGATGACGCCCCAAGAAAACGAACTTATTATCTCCATAATAGTGATCCTTGATATATCTAGTAATTGCACTTATCGAAGACACAATTCCTTCAATCTCCCACTTGTCTGAGACAAGTGCGCAATATTCAAATTCCTTAAGTCAATGTGTGTCGATTTGATAATATGATTGCATCTCATGTCGTGATCATATTAGTCTACAAATCCTTTCTTGAAAACTGAGTGAGAATTACAAAACAAATGGTTACTATGTAATCCATTTGAGCACAACCATGCATTTTCTGAATTCTCCCTCTTCAATGGGCTAGGACACATTCCTAATTAAATAGGTAGACTCTATCCAATCTTGTGGAAACCAAAGCTCCCACTCAACTTCTGAAATAACCGGGAAACACCCTTTATAATCTCCAGTTACGGGCAGACGTTTGAGTGTACCACAGCCATAACATCCATTGAATGAAATAAATGTTCCACTCATGTCAAAGGAATCCACTAATATATCCGGAAGCTCTATAATTGAACTTCAAAGTAGGTCTATAGTTCGATCATGCATCATTCATGCATATCCATGTGATTGGTCGAGCTTCACTACGCTCCTATAGCCCATGAAACTGCAATATCCAATCAATCTTACATGCTAGTCCAAGAATTGAAATCATTTATGTCCAGTTTAATGATTCCGAACTAGGAACTTAAATAATATATGAATTTAGTTCACCTGTGGGGTTTCATTCGCCAAGTCATCAACCTGATAAGCCCATCAATTCATAATTATTTCGGACATTTTATTTAATCTTGAAACCACGATTAAATAAGATTCAAACTTTGTTTCAATTGATAAACATAATTCTGCAAATGAATGTATTACACATGTAACTTGTTTTTCCCCAAAAACAAATACAACTTCTAATTACATCATTTGCCTCAATCCAATTTCATTAGCATGTTTCTCATGCTTTGGAAATGGAAGGGGTTTATTAAGTAGAGTTCATGAGACATTCTCATAAACATGAACTTTGCAATTTCTAAATCTTATAATTATTTTCATCTCCATACACTAAGAATTTTCCTTCGCCCTTTCGCAAGGAACTCTGGAATTTCTAATTTATATTCAAACGTTATATTGGATTTTGATTGAAATCTATCATCACTTGTTCTAAAAACACGTGAATCAAATAGATGAGTATAGTCCATGGCATGCATGATGCATCCTTCGCGAATTTCATTAGGATCAGCACTCAAAACCTTAGTTTCATCAACCTTTCTCAAAGTATTGAATCATAAGCAATGTGCCATGTCACATGGGATTGAAACTCCTTTCAATATAATGTTGAACCTTATAAGAATCTTATCAATATAAGCTTCTTAACCAAACTCAAACATCAATAAAAACCTATCTCTATAGATTTTGAATCCCAAATGTACTCATCATTCTCTTCAAGGTTTTTCATACAAAATGCATCAGCCATTATTTGACCCTTCAAGCAATGAATAATTTCTTTTTATACTAGACCTAGAAGACTTCATAGCTTCCACTAAACATCTTGTACACACAAGACCTTTTCTTCATTTTGCGAGAACATCAAACAATTCGATTTACTCACAAAATTAAGAACACTAACTCCATGATGCTATGCATCCCTAGGATTATTGGATCTTCAAACTTTTGATTGTATCATATACAAATCTTCTTTCATGAACAATTTCAATAAAGTGTTTTGAAGTCCATCTACCAAATCTTATAAGGTAGTAATCACTAAAATATCTTTAATAGATCTTTGCAACATGACTAATATAATTTTTTCATCATAGTCATAGTCATACTATGAATTAGTTGAATCCTTTAATAAGTGTTTGCTTTAGTTAGAAAACATTTTTCTTTCTTGTCTGTTTTGCTTATAATGGGTCTCACCCAATTAGGCAAATTATTCAAGTGTCATACACTTGCTTACAGATTTAGAATCTATTTCAGATTTCTTGGTTTTTAAACCATTTGGAGTCATAACTTGTCAAATCATATTTATTGCTTGCATAATCATCATGTTCCAAAATGAATATTTTAGAACTCTTGATCAATATGAAATCATATTTCTTTAACTAAGTTTTACATATGCTAGTCATCATTGTGGGTTTTGATGCAACAATTGAAACTTATACAACAACTTTGTTTAGTTTCAATGAGAAACGACAATTGAGGATATGCACTTGGAATGTACTACCTTCGACACATGGTTATTATTCCCATTACACTTAATGAGACCATGCGTTGTCACTTGTAACATGAGGTGAATCATGCTCATATTGTTGCTTTGATTCGATTACTTCTCAAATTTCTTCAAGATTTTCGAATTCACTTTTCTTGAATTCTTTCAAGGCTCTCAAACTTTTCAAGATTCTTATACTCCCACTTGCCTTTTGAGGAGGAATATTTAGCATAGGGTGAACCAACCATGGTTTGATCCATGTTTGTTTGTTGCTTTTGTCGAACTCTTTCGAGATTTATACTACTCCCACTTGACCTTTTGGAACAATTTCCATAAGGGCACCTACTTGAGCAACAAAAATTTTGTGCTAAGTATGATTTGTGTAGTAGTACCCCGTACTCTGTATAGGAATTGATCGTGCATTAAACGATTTAATACATCTCTTATTCCTTGCTTTGTAGAAAGACTTAATAATTACTTTTCTTATCCATATCACATATGAAGCCTTTGCTACAATTTGATTTGACCTATGTAGTTTGTTTAGTTTTGTAGCTCTTCTTAAAAGTATATCCCTTGAACAATGGTTGGAATATAGGTAATTTACATTCATTATCAAAATGTATCTCATATACATTGATAGCTCCTTTCATAAACACTTCACAAGGTTTTCTTTCGGAGTTTGTCGTAAAACGATTTCACAACTCTTGGATGTTCATCAAGGTCTTGGCTTAAATTCTCATTATTACGATCATATCGCAATACTTTGAATGTGTTGCTAAGTATATGTATTGACTTAAATTTTCACAATTACAATCATATTGTAATGTAATCATTATCTTGTCAAGTTGATACTGAACTTCATACTGAACATTTTGAACTTTTCAAAATTTTCACTTCCATGCTTCAACTAAGCACAAATGAAGTTTTATTGTGCGTCTCTAGTCTTTGAACCTTTGGTTTTCTTACATCAATTTGTATTCGACCTTGAGTTCACATCATCATTTCTCTAAATGGTGATTTTGTCAAAATTTCAAATTAGAATGATAATTACATATATCAATGGATTCATAATCTAATGATATTAAAAGTCCATCCCTTTGGATCTTTCACATGCAATGTTCATTTTCATTCGAATTAATTTACATTTTAGAGACAATTTTTATATATAGAAATAGTTTAATTAATTCTATCATATATAACTTTGAACCTATTTAGCAATCTCAAAACACATTATGACTCAATGAAGCATAGAACAACATTTATTCCACGTTTTTGAATCTTCGATGCTTAGTCATTACTAACATTGAATGGTGTTTTGATAATGGCAAGAATGAATAACATTTATTTAATTCTAGCCAATAACAAGGTAATGTGGAATATAGGTTCTACTTGTAAAGTTGCAACTTTTGCTTCCAGACTTGTAGATTCTACTAGTGAAGTAGCAACATTTGCATCTAAACTTGTAGATTTATTTCTCCCTTAGCCATACTTCTTCATTTAGTTCAACCTCATTCTCAATGAGAGAGAACTAAACAAGACATCATATGTCCAAGAAGTAGTAGCAATGTGCTAAATCAATTTCTATAATATACTTCTTAAATTGGAACATTTCCATTCTTTTACCTTCCAACTATATGAGGTAGTTTCTAATCAATTGGAATTGGTCCATTTAATTTGAAACATTTATCGTTCATAACAACTTTTAGCATATAAGTACTTCTAGGTTTGAGAAGTAGCAACTTGTTTGCATTTCTTGGCCTATAACTTCTTAATGCAATCCTCATATATTCCTAAACCTTTCTCATTTGAGCCACTTAGAACACTTCTCTTTGGTTCAAAATAATACTTTTCTTAACTACTTTAAGCACTTTTCATGATTTTGCTAAGTCTATTCAATCATCATTCATATTAGAGTTTAATCAACTATTTAAATCTTATATAAAATGGATGAAGAATAGCATCATTTGATAACTTTTGATCATAGATATTTCCAATCACTTTCTTATATCCAATCATATTGAAAATAAGAGATTATATTGGACTTCTGTACTTGTCTTTTAGAGGGTTTGTACCTCCCATCTCATTATATCCCTTGAAACACTTTTCAAAATGAAGATGTGTTGGCATTTTACTCAAACATTTTGAATAAAACCAACCTTAGACATGTGACATGGATTTCTAAAACTTGCCTTTTAGAACCATCTTAGCAAAGTTGGAATAAAGGTTTGTGGATTATCTTTTAACCTTTTGAGAACGTTTCTCAACTTTATTTTCAATCGAAGAGATTATATATAATAAAAAAATTAGAACGACATGTTACTTGTAAGTAAACGCAAAATTCAATTATGTTTAATAAAAATTTAAAGTACCATAAGTGATTATAAAACTGGTAACTTTAAAACATTCATTTAATTTAATTGATCCCTATTGAATATAATGATTCTAAGATCCTTTATTTGTGCAATAATTGACCGAACTTTGGCCTTACCATCAACTATTACATTTTCAAGGTGAGTAAACTCTTTACATATTACAACTCTTTGTAATTCTTGGTTGAATAATTATCCATCACATGTTTAATTATTAACCTTAGCTTCAAGGTTCTAAACTCTTTAGGTAACCTTGTTGAGTATAACCAATCAAAAATGTAAAATTTGTTTTACCTCCACTCCCCTAAGATATAATATGACACCCTGCTTTGGCATGACCCTTCGTAAATATCGAAGGTTTCATCAGGTTTTTGATTGGAAAAGCTACCTCAATATTGCTAGGACCTTGATTTATTATGTTGTGATTATTTAGTGAACTCTAACGCATCATCACAAAACATCAATAAAATCTAACATGCATAATAAACTGAATGCATAAACAAGACATAACATGGCCCCTAATCCTAAGAAAACTAATAAAGCAAAAGCTCCCACTTGAACCTTCATGGATCTTATCCACCTTTCTTCTTTGGGCCTTTACTTTACGGGCTTCTTGTATTAACTGCAACCTGTAATACTATTCTATTCTATCTACTTAAATAAAATAAAATAAATTAGAAAAATACTTTACCGGTACGTAGACCGTACTAAGATTACAAAAATACATCACGATGCGCATATCGTATTTAGCAATCTACTAGGCCATACTAGTCATTATATAGCAGTAAATAATATCATATATTATATAGTGCCACATAATAAATCACTCATCATGCTTTCCTAAACTACAACATCGAATGATCATAATTAAGGAAACATGTCACCAAAATATCTCATATTTTTAATTAATTACTATAATTAGATAATATCATATATTATTCATAACCAATTATAAAATATCATATATTCTAAATTAGTCCGAGATAGAATCAAATCTTATTTTAATCTTAAAAGATAAATCATATTTATGCTCAAAGATTATCCTAACAAAGTTAGGAAATTCTATCCTAATTACTAGCCAATCACAAAATTTAAATCAATTATATCCAATATTAATGATGGGATAATCACATTATTTAAATCAATTATTATCCTTTTGGAATATGCTCAGAATTTCCTAACAAATCTTATCCAAAATTAACCACTTTAATTATGGATAATTACCAATTTAACAACTTTAAATATGGATAATATCAAATATAACAACTTTTGAATATTTGATTTTATCCTAAAATAAAAGATTTTATCCAAATAAAACCAATTTTATCTTTTAAAAATAAAATATCATATTTTCACAATATTTTATCTTATCCAAAATAAATCATATTTATCTTGAAATTTTTTTAAACTAAAATAACAAAAATTATTTTAATTATTTTTTTTTTGAAAATCGTGTACCACCACACCGACCACCGTGGTTGGCCAGCCGAAGCTAGCCACGGTGGCTGGCTGCCAACAACAGCCACTGCCGCCAAGGCAGCAGCGTGGCAGCAGCACTGGGAGCCATGGCAGCAGCCGTGCAACCCTTGCACGCTGCTGCCCACAACCACCTTAGACCGCCGCCCTCCCTCCCTCCCTCTTGGACTCCAATACGCAACGGAAATAAACATGAATCATATTCATACAGTACCTAATCCCAAGATCTAATGCATAACACATAAAGAACTTATAATCGTACCTTTGAAGCGTGATTCCACGTGCGATCGAGCAAGAACAAAGGGAGATAAAGAACCTCAAGCATGATTCCTCTACTTAGTCCACAGGCACAGATTAAGTCCTCCACAAATGCTAGTTAGTTGCAATCGAACACTTCAATTGACCTTCTATGGAGTAGAACGAGCAACAAACCACCATGAACCACCACGAACCACCACACGTGCCACCAAGGTGGCCGGTCGTACGGACGAGGGGAGGAGAGAGAAAGCCGTGAGTTAGAGAGTGGAATTAGGGTTATTGGGATTGGTTGCCTTGATGTCAAAATACACTGTGTGTGAATTATGACTTCTTACATGCAACCCTAGGCATGGATCTTATTTATAGATCTCATCTCTAAATAAGAGCCCATGTCAAAAGCCCAAAACTTAATTCCAATCTAACTATGCTTGTCCAATCCATTTCATGATTAGTTAATTGCTCATGAGGCCCATTAATGGGCCTCTAACTTGCTTAACCCAGTACCCTTGTGTGTGACCTCATAGGATCCATTCTAGCGGGCTTTGGACTATTTGACTAGTCCAAAGGTCATCTCTCATAGTCTAGCAACAGATGATGACGCTCCAAGAGAACGAACTTATTATCTCCATAATAGTGATCCTTGATATATCTAGTAATTGCACTTATCGAAGACACAATTCCTTCAGGACAAACCTGTAAACAAGAAACACCACCCCTGCAAACTGTATAAAAGAAAACCCCCACCTAGACTCAGCTGCAAAAGCAACAGGACTAGACTAAAAGGGGTAATACAGCAACTCAGAGAAAACAACCAAGCTAAGCACCAGAAAAGACAAAAACACTTTTCAAAATACTGACTAAAGAAACAGCAGTAGTAGCAGATCAGAAACAGCAACATCAGCCATCCAAAACAAGCTGCAGCAAGCTTGAACAGAACATCAAAACAACAACAGCCAAACAGCAGCAGCGCCTGACAAACAGACCAAGCTGCAACAAAAGGCATTATTTGAATGTGTTTGACATTCATTTGATTCATTTAGCTTTGTTTGAATGTGTTTGGCTTTCATTTGATTCAAAAGCATTATTTCAATAAGTTTAACTTTCATTTGACTCAATTAGCATTTTTAATGCATTTGACATTCAATTGATTCAAAAAGTTTTGTTTGAATGTTTTTGGCTTTCATTTGATTCAATTAGATTTCTTGAATGCATTTGATTAAGAAAGCTTTATTTGAATATGTTTGACTTTCATTTGACTTAATTATTTATTTTATGCATTTGACTTTCACTTGATTTAGAAAGCTTTGGCTGAATGTATTTTATTTTCGTTTGATTCAAAAGGCCTTATTTATTGTGTTTGACATTCATTTGATGCAATTAGACTTGTTAAAATGTGTTTGCCTTTCATTTGATTCAAAATGCTTTGTTTGAAAAAGTTTGACTTTCATTTGACTCAATTAGCATTTTTAAATGCATTTGACTTTCATTAGATTTAAAAAGATTTGTTTGAATGTGTTTGACTTTTATTTGATTGAAAAACTTTGTTTGAATGTGTTTTTCTTTCATTTAATCAAATTAGATTTTTTGAATGCATTTGACTTTCATTTGATTCAAAAAGCTTTGTTTGAATGTGATTGACCTTCATTTGATTCTTTTTTTTCTTTTTGTAAGTATATAAATGTGTTTTGCTTTTATTTAATTCAATTAGTTTTTTTGAATGCATTTGACTTTCATTTGATTCAAAAAGCTTTGTTTGAATGTGATTGACCTCCATTTGATTCATTTGTATATGTAAACGTATACAGGACCAAGTTATATTGAGAACTGGGTGAATAATAGGAACTAAGAACTCATCACTGCCCGTAGAAATAAAAAAAAATGGGCGGATTAGATTATTTTAGTTTTTAGAATCACGCGACCGGTACTCTTTCCTCCATTGAAGCAATTTTCAAGCTTTCTCTACTCCTTTGAAGTGATTTTCGAGCCTTTTACACTCCATTGAAGCAGCTTCTGGCGTAATATGTTTTTTTTGTCTTCTATAAATTAACGAAATTCAATTTCATTATCATTGGATTATCTTTAATTTTATTGCTAGTATCATCAATTTAGGGTTTTTTTATAGTGAAATTTGAACTTTTATTTCATAACTATGAGGTTACGACTGATTATATCAATCGATTTTGTTGTTATAGTTCCTAAACACCTAGATCTGAAAACCCTTGCATTTAAATTTATTACTTTGCATATCAACTGTTTGATGAAATTCCTATGAGAAACTATATAGATGTTTAATTTGTTGATGGTGGTCAAAATTAGATATAAACTAAGTTAAAGTAAACCAATTTCATTTTAAAGTAATTGTTTGATGTTAAAAGTTGTTGTAGGTTTTTATTCCATTGATGAATTTATTTTGATTTTACTTTATTAGTTTGATAGCAGATTGTAGTACTTAAGTTCCTTCTCTTGTCAAGTGGGTTAGAGTTGTTTAATAGCATCACCATCATTTACTTATTATTATTACGGTACTAAATAAAGCTAATCTAAGAAACATTAATGTGTTTCCTCTACCTGCTAGTTGTGCTAAGGTTTCTCTTCAATTGTAGCCAATGTCCTATAAATTGGGCACATTTGATGCTTGCATTCTCTTGCAACTAAGTGCATTGTGATTCCACTATCGCTTTCCCTCTATTAGTTCCTGAGACTTTTGCTGCTAAGAGAGAATGTTCTAGCATTCAGAGGGTTGCCTAACTTACCATTATTTAGAATTAATTGAATGAAACAAATTGAAGCTTTTTGCTTGAATAAACATGAATTTATGTGATGATTTCAACCTATATTGGGGATAATATTAAAGTTACCTTATGTTGCCTACATATGCTCTAATTACATGATTTGGGTTTCACGACTTTGTTTACAAAATACTAATTCTGTGAAAATTGTAGGACATTTCTATATGTCTTACATTAGTTGTCTGCAGATTATGTGAAAAATGTTTCAGGTTAACTTATTAATATAATCCCTTAGCCTATATATTTGTACCACCAGATTAAATACACTTGTTTTCTAATTATTGTTCAAGTTAATCTCAACACAATTTTGTGAGCATCTCACATAATCTATGTTATGGTTCTATCCATGTATCACTCAAGTATATGTCAAGTTTATCAGATTCCACATGTTAAACAGGTTATCATACTTCAATTATGTTGTCGCGTAAGAGATACTTCAATTCATTGTTACCAGAAATTCTCAAATTTGAGTTTGGATCTGTCTCTCATATACTAATTGCTCTGAGTTAAGTTTAGTTCATCCAAAGCCTTCTTTATTAGAAAGTGCATTGGGTGAAAATGAAAATGAATGCCTTGTGCTAATAAGGTTGGAAAAGGTAGTGTAGACACCCATTTGTGTCTCCCTAAAACCAAACCCAGAGATGAGTACCTTTCACGTCGAATCATAATCGAATGAGGTGAAAGTGTGTAAAGTCTAGTGTTGCGGTGAGTTTTTATTTCTTTTCTTTCTCTCTGTTTTGAAAATCTATTTTAAGGAAATAGCCAATCCAGTTTGGTTTGGTCCATGGCAAGGGTCCAATAATAGTGTAGTTGGGTCGGGTTCGAAAAGAGCTTTCCAACAATATATTCTAAGCCCAATTCCGATGTTATGGCCAAATTACTAAATTGGGCCCGGTTTGATATTTATTTGCGGCCTAATGATCTAGAGGAGGGCCTAATATTGATTTATCATTCCTAATGCGATTAGAATTGATTATAGTATTCTAGAATCTTCTATAAGGTTGTTCTCATTCCTGATTTAACTAGCATTGATAAATTGACTTTAGTTGACTTTGTAGAGTTTCAATCAGAATAAAAGAACTGTTTTTAAGGAAAATACGATTTTGCCCTCTCGTACGGCTAAATTTTATCAAATTAAGAAAACGCGTGGAAATTTGTTTCCAGCGTCGGACGACAGGACCAGCGCCTGGCGCCATGCCTGGCGTCTGGTACTAGACCTGGCGTTTGGCGCTAGAGTCCAGGGTTTGGCGCCACGTTGTTTTATTCTTTTCGAAACTCTATTTCCTTTTTTTCCATATCTGGTTAATTTTCTCTATAAATAGCCTCCTAAGACCTCTGTTTTGAATCATCAATTCTTCTCATCAATTCTCTCTATCACAAATTCTCATCAAAGATTTATTGATTATTCTCTCTCTCTCTTTTCTAAACTTGCCTTTTGCATACAAAATTCCGCATTCACAAGACCAAGAAACACCTAGCCAAATTCGAAGTTGCCTTCGCCCTAGACGTGAAAAGGTTTGATTTATGAGGGTTTGGTCCCAAATTTCTATTTCAATTATTTAATTTAATTGTTTAATTTTATTATTTTCCTTGAAGTTAATAACGAGTGTAATTTGTTATTAGAAAGAGATACGAGGCATCCAAGTAAGTGCTTTATTTGATTTGTTGATGTTATGATATAGAAATCATGTCTAGATTGTTATTATGATTCCTAGTGTCATGTTTAGGATGTTTTGATCTTCCTAGTATCATGTTTAGGGTAACAACTATAATTTCTAATATCAAATATAAATCAATTATGAATCTTGCGATGCTTCCTATTTTCTTTCCTAATATTCATGCTAGTATCATGTTAGGTTTAAAGCTTTGATTTTTATGTTTAGTGACATGCTAGTGTTTGTTATTAATCTTGTTAGCATCATGCCTAGGATCTTGCTATTATTATGCTTTAACATGAGTATTTTAATGATGATTATTATTTTTATGATTTTTATTGTTATGTTGATTATAGTTTTGATTATTATTATTGTTATATTATGTTGCTTGATATATATTTATTTTTATTGCTTCATCACACCTTTTATGCATGTTTAAAGGGAATTTGTACTTGTAATCACGCTTAATAAGATAATTAATAATTTTGTTTAGGGTTAATATGATTATAATTCAAGTGATCGCCAATAATGGATTTATTTGTGCATTAATATACAACCAACATAGATAAACAGGTTTAGCGTAAACCTAATGATTGCATGTTAGTCAGAATGCGCACATGAGTACGATCAGAATAAAGTAGAGGCCTATTATTAGGGCATGTTCAATCTATTTTAGGTTGGATTTGTACCTTCATCCCCAAACTACCAGTCATGGTTCCAGACCTATTGGAGTTGACGATCTCCTAGATCGTTAAGGGGTGTAACCTTCACCTCATGAACGGTTTACAAGTTCCTAAAACTTGTAGGCGACTCTTTTGCTCTAGCTTCCTTCCCTTTGGACGCCACCGTACTTTAGTGTATGATTACAGTGGGGTTCAAGTTTGGGGTATTGCTTGAAATATTCCCTATAGTTTTTGGCGACTCCAATGAGGAGGATTTCTATTTTAATTCCTGAAATTTATTTCGGCAATGATTTAGAATGAGTGGATTAGACTTGAAAAGTTCTAAGTATTTCATGTGCGTAATTTTGATTAGCATTATTGTCATATGCATAAAAAAGATCTCATTGGAAAGACCATCCGTAATGAGTTAAAAACATAGGATTTTTACACGTAGGAAATTAGAGGAATATCTTTCACAACTAGGATCGAAATAATGCTGCGTGAAACTGGAAAATTTTATCGAGCACAGAAAGCTGCTAAGGGATGTAGGAACCAGCGTCAGAAAACAAAGTCTAGCGCCGAGGATTTGACCCTGGCGCCAGGCGACACTCTTGTCGCCAGGCGCCAAAGCCAAATCGCGGCGCCGACCTCTGTTCGCTGGCGCCAAGTTCTTCCAATACCGAGCCAAAAATATGTGTTCTCATTTTGACCAGTTTTTAGCACTGTTTGCTCGATCCTACTTCCTTATTAAGTTTTTCTCACTTTTTTAAAACCCATATGTATTCTACATATGGACATAACCCTCTGGGAATTCATGCTCCACCTACCTAATTGAATGCTCTGAGCAACATAGGGTACATCCGAGAATGTTGAATTCACCCAACCATGGAAGCGAGTTTTTAACTCGCGGTGTCCCATCACTCACGCCAACTTTTCAAAAGGTAAGGCTTCCGCACGGTGCATCCGGACAATTAACCATGGACCCTCTTTGACTAACCCATATCCTGAACTTTAGAAAACTAG
This sequence comes from Chenopodium quinoa, assembly GCF_001683475.1. Classification (NCBI taxonomy): domain Eukaryota; kingdom Viridiplantae; phylum Streptophyta; class Magnoliopsida; order Caryophyllales; family Amaranthaceae; genus Chenopodium; species Chenopodium quinoa. The sequence continues at coordinate 315,506 of NW_018743905.1, read as the reverse complement.
AGACATGGCTAGGTTGCAAACTCATTGCATCATGTTGTGACTACTTGACTAATTGTGCATCTCTTACTTGTACATACTTATTATGTGACTAAACTAACCGTTTGGTTTGACTGGTGTTTGTAAATAAGTCTTAATAAACTAATTAATGACTAAAAAGACTTTGCCTAATTAATTAATTAATTGTTTAATTAGAGTAATTCAAGTCTAATAATTTTATCGGACTTGACTTAGTACGACTTTAGACATGTCCTGTAGAGTAATAATACTGAAAGCAGTCCCAGATCAACTTTCCAGCAATGGCGCCAAGATTTGGACTACAACACCACACTGTGTTTTGCAGCGCCTGGTGACAGATCTGTCGTCTGACGCTACACTTCAAAGTGCGGCGCCAGTCCTGTTGCTTTGGCAACAGTTCGGTATTTTGCTTGAGTCATCACTATGAGTCTAATTAAATAGTTTGCTAATCAATTCGATTATTTTGTTAGTAACAATACCTTCATTAAGTCCTTAATTAAGTCTAGTAACATATTCTAGCCACATTGTCTTACACAAGAGTCTAAGCATGTCACATACACTCACTAGTCTTAGCACACACTTCCTACGTGAGTCCACACCATGACCATGTCTTAGGTTCATGCATGAGTCGGTTTATTCCGTCATTTGAGTTGGGGGTACATTCTATTCCTAATTTTTTTACTCTCCATATACATCATCTTTCCATTCTTTACATGCTTTCTCCATATCACAACCTTCATTCTTCCTATCTTCTTCCATCATTTCATGTTGAATAGAGTTTGAGTCAAATAATTAACAGTCGATATTCCTAATTTCCCTTTCCACAGCATTTGTTCGAGGAGAGAAGGGCGATTAATCAAGGATAACCTCTTTGTTCAAGTCTTACTTTTTGATAAACCGATTCGTCAAAAGAAGAAAGCTAAAAAGATAATGGCAAGTCAAGAAGAAGTCAATGAACTTAGGAATCAATTGACTAATGTAACCGAGGTGTTGAAGACTTTAACCCTTCAAATCAATGACCCTGTGAAGCAACAACAAATGGAGCTCATGCAAGAAAGCTTGAGCAAGCTATCCAGTGACTACAAGTTCTAGGGCATTAGTTTACAAGGGATCTCGGTGAACAAGGAGCTTCTTCCGCAGAAGTTCAATGCCACTGACATCCCTAAGTTCAAGGCAACAGATAATCCTTATCTTCACCTAAGGGCCTTTGAAACGATAATGAACATTAAGGGGATAAATAGGAAAGTCTTTCATTCCTTGTTTTATTTATCTTTTGAAACCGTTTGTCAACAATGGTTCTTTTCTCTTGATAAAGAGAAAACCTCTACTTGGGATGCTATTGTAAACACTTTCATTGATAGATATAAGTGTAATATTCAAGTCGAAACCGATTATAGTAAACTCGAGATGCTAAGTCAAAAAGAGAATGAAGGCTTTACTTCTTTATTCAATAAGTGGAGGGAAACTTCCGCTAAGATGATTGAGGTGCCCACCGAAAAAGAATCTGTGAGGATGTTTATCAAGAATCTCCAAGAGAAGTATTCAAAGCACTTAAAATACCAACACAACTTGAATACTTTCAAGGCTGTGTATAATATAGGCATTGACATTGAAGATGACCTACTGAAAGATAATAGTGCGAGAGGAAAGAAGAACGACCATCCTTCTTCTTCCTCTCCCATTAACAAAGTACAAGCTGCGAACACCTCTAAATCACGAATCTAAAGGTCGAAAATAGTGTTCACTCCACTTGGTATGAGTTATGAAATAGCTTTTGAAAAGCTACACCACAAAGGACTAGTCATGCCCATATGACCTATTAAGGACCTAGTTCCAGAAGCCAGGCCACCGAAGTGGGATCCTAATAAACAATGCAAATATCACCAAGGAAAGGGTCACAACACTGAGGAGTGTTGGAAACTCAAAGAAGCTATTCAAGATCTGATCGATGACAATAAAACTTCCGAGATTTTAGCCATCGCAGAAGATCAAACATCCTTCGATCCTTCACTTCTTATCACACCTGTAGATGAGCCCATGATCGAGATAACTTATATAACCTCTCTTGATGAAGTGGCCATGATTGAGGAGGATGAAAGTATTTTCATAGATAATACCAGGGAAAACTTGTCAAGTTTAAAAGAGGACGTTTGAAAACTGCAAGCTGTCATTGCCATGCGCTTTAATGTGGTAGAAGGACTAGCAAATCGAATGATGGTTATCGAACAAAATTCTCACCAAGGATTTAATGAATAACTCAATGCTCCTAAGCCACGGGCAAACCGGACCAGTGAAGAATACACACCAATAGGAATGACTTACAATGAAGCTTTTGACTATCTTCACGATCAAGGTCTCATTCACCCCACTGGTCCCAGTCAAGACCCTCCGCCTGAAAAACGGTATCCCAATTGGGACCCAAAATCTTATTGCCAATACCATAGAGGTCGTGGTTACACCACCGAAGTATGTCTCGCTCTCAAATATCGTGTTTAAGACCTCATTGATTCAAGTCTCCTCCATGTTCCTCCAAGAAAGAAAAAGGCCAAGATTAGTAACGATAACAACAATGGTTGTAAAGGAAAGAAGAATGACTAACCTTCTTCTTCCGAAAACACCTACTTTAGTAACAGTGTTGGTACCTTCGACCTTAATGAAATCTTAGCCATGGATAATCGAGGATTTAGAAAGCAACTAAGAAAGGATTTCACCCCTATTATAATTAGCTACGATGCTGCTTTCGATCAACTCCATGCAAAGGGACTCATTACTCATATTGGACCTATTCGAGATCCCCCACCGGAGAAGAGATCGTCTAGTTGGAACCCAAATGTACACTGCAAGTACCATCAAGGTAGGGGTCATTGTAGACACCCATTTGTGTCTCCCCAAAACCAAACCCGGTGATCAGTGCCTTTCACGTCGAATCATAATCGAATGAAACGAAAGTGTGGAAAGGTCTAGTGTTGCGGAAAGTTTTATTTCTTTTATTTAATCTCTGTTTTTGAAAACTTTATTTTAAGAAAACAGCCAATCCAGTTTTGTTGGTCCATGATATGATTCTAATAGTGGTGTAGATGGATGGGGCTTGCAAAGACCTTTCTAACGATATATTATAAGCCCAATTCCGATGAATATTGAGGAAGTTATGGCCAATTTACGAAACTGGGCCCGGTTTGAGCTTTAAGTACGGGCTAATGATCTAGAAGAGGGCCTAATATAATTTATCATTCCTAATGCAATTAGGAATGGTTTTAGTTTTCTAGAACATTCTAGAAGGTTCTTTTCATTCCTAATTCAATTAGGACTCTTCAGAGTTTTAATCAAGATCAAATAGCATTTTCGGTGGAATTATATTATTTTATCTTCCAGTACAGGAAATTTATCAGATTTTCGAAAACGCGTTGAAAACCACTTTAGCGTCCAACCCCAGGCCTTGGCGCCTGGAACCAGGCTTGGCGCCAGACGCTAGCCATTGGCGCCTGGCGCTAGCCACTGGTGCCTGGCGCCAACTAGCCAGGGCTGGCGCCAATGTGTTTTTGCAATCTTCAGACTTTGTTTTGTTAATTTATCTTTTTTTGATGATTTTCTCTATAAATATCGTATCAAAAACTCCGTTTTCAATCATCATCTACATCTATCATTCACCAATTCTCTTTATTCTTATGTCTTCATCAACTCTCAATAATTCATCAAATTCTTTTAATTCATTCATTCATTCTTCATCTTTCTTTCATCGATTTTCAATAATATTAATTCTTTAGTATTCTTTTCTAAACTTTGCTTTTTAATACAAAATTCCGCATTCGCAAGATCTAGATACACCTAGCTATATTCGAAGTTGCCTTCGCCCTAGACGTGAAAGGTTTAATTTCTGGGGGTTTGGTCCCAAATCTCTATTTCAATTCTTTAATTTAATTGTTTTGATTATTATTTTCCTTGAAGTTACTAACGTGTGTATTTTGTTATTATAAAGAGGTACAAAGCATCAAAGTAAGTACTTTAATTGATTAATTGATATTATGAAGTAGAAATCATGTTTATATTGTTGTTATGATATTCCTAGTATCATGTCTAGGGTAATTTTAATATTAAATATGATTGTTATGATGCTTCCTACTCTCTTCCTAATATTAATTCATGTTAGTATCATGTTAGGGCTAAAGATTTGATTTTTATTGCTTAGTGACATGCTAGGGTTCGTTATTAATATTGTTAGTATCATGCCTAGGATCATTCTATGCTTTAACATGATTATTATGATTGATTATTATTATTATTAATGATGTTGATTATTTATTATGTTGCTTGATATATATTATATATTGTTATTGCTTGATCACATTTTATGCATGTTTAAAGGGAATTGGTATTTGCAATCACGCTTAATAAGATAATTATTAATCTTGTTAAGGCTAGTTGTGATTACAAATTCAAGTGATCGCCAATAATAGTTTATTTGTGCATTAATATTCAACCAACATAGACTAAACAGGTTTAGGGTTAATTCTATTGATTGTATGTTAATCAGAAAGCGAACATGAATACGAGTATAATAAAGTAGAGGCCTATTATTAGGGCAGGTTCAATCTCTTTTAGGTTGGATTTGTACCATCATCCCCGAACCCTTATTTGGTTCATGACCTTATGGAGTTGACGATCTCTTGGATCGTTAAGGGGTGTAACCTTCATTCTATGAACGGTTTACAAGTTCCTTAAAAACTTGTTGGCGACTCTTTTGCTCTATCTTCTTCCCTTTTGGACGCCACCGTACTTTAGTGTATGATCACAGTGGGGTTCAAGCTAGTGGGATTTAAAGGCTTGAAATTATTCCCTACAGTTTTTGGCGACTCCACTAGGGAGGATTTCTATTTTAATTCCTGAATTTGTTTTGGCAATGATTTAGAATGAGTGGATGAGACTCGAAAAATTCTAAGTATTTCATGTGCGTAATTTTGATTAACATTATTTTCATATGCATAAAAAGGTTCTCATTGGAAACACCATCCGTAATGAGTCTAAAACATAGGATTTTACACGTAGGAAATTTGAGAAATGTCTTTCACAACTAGGACTGAAATAACACCACGCGAAACTGGATGATTTTTTTTAGCACAGCAAGCTGCTGAGGCATGTGGGAAGTAGCGTCAGGGGCCAGAGCTTGGCGCCATACTTTTATCCATAGCGCAAGACGCCACTATTGGCGCCAAGCGCTACAGTTTAAATTTGGCGCCAGTCTCTGTTTGCTGGCGCCAATTTCACCCAATACCGAGCCAGAAATATGCGTTCTAATTTCGACCGGTTTTTCGTATTGTTTGCTCGATCCTACTTCCTGATTGAATTTTTTCTCACTTTTCTGAAACCCATATGTGTTCTACATATGGACATAACCCTCTGGGAATTCATGCTCTATCTACCCGATTGAACGCTCCTGGAAACAAAGGGTACATCTGAGAGGTTGAGTTCACCAAACCATGGAAGTGAGTTTTTTCTAAAAACTCGCCGTGTCCTATCCACACGCGTTAACCCTTCACGGTTAGGCTTCTACGCGGTGCATCTGGAAAATTAACCATGGACCCTATTTGACTAAACCATATCCTGAACTTTAGAGAACTAGAGCCATGGTTAGGATGCGAACTCATTGCATCATATTGTGCCTACTTGACTAATTGTGCATTAATTGTTGTGCATATATATTCTATGTTCTCTTAACCGTTTGTTGATTTGTGTTGAGATTAAAATTAATGACTTAAAGAACTTTGCCTAATTAATTAATTAATTAATTAATTAATTTGAGTCAATAAAGTTTCTTTTAAATCGGAATTGACCTAGTACGACTTTAGGCATACCCCAGTTGACTAATAATACCGAAAACAGTCCCACACCGAAGCACCAATATAGGCGCCAAAGTATGAGCTGTAGCGCCACTGTATAGTGTGTAGCGCTAGACAATTACTAAAAAGTCTAGCGCTAATCACCATATTGTGAGGCCAGTCCTGTCGTTTGGCCGACAGTTCGGATTATTTGTCGAGTCATCACCTAGGGTCTAATTAGTCAGTTTTCTAATAAATTCGGTTAATTTCACTGTCAATAACACCTTGTCAAGTCATTAATCGAGTCTTGGTCACATAGTCTAGCCACATGGTCATGACACGAGTCTCAACATGTCAGCTACACTCACTAGTCTTAGCACACACTTTGAGTATATATCACCATGGCCATGTCTTAGGTTCATGCATGAGTCGGTCTTTTCCGTCATTTGAGTTGGGGGGTACATTCCATTCCTAATTCTTCATATCCCTCCATCTAAATCTTCTTCCGCATTCTTCCATCTTTCTTCACTTCCTCCATCAATCGCATGTTGAATAAAGTTTGAGTCAATAGTTAACAATAAGTATCCCCAAATTCCTTTCCCACAGTACTTAGTCAAGGAGAGAAGGGCGATTAATCAAGGACAACCTCTTTATTCAAGTCTCGCTTTTTGATAAACCGATTCGTCAAAGGAGGAAGGCTAAGAAGATAATGGCAACTCAAGAAGAAGTCAATGATCTTAAGAATCAACTGGCTACTGTGACTGAGACACTGAAGCTTCTCGCGCTCAAGGTCGATGATCCCGCGAAGCAACAACGAATGGATCTCATGCAAGACAGTCTAAGCAAGTTATCTAGTGACTATAAATTTCAGGGCATGAGTTCACAAGGGGTCTCGCTAGACAAGGAACTTCTTCCGCATAAGTTCAACGCCACTGACATCCCTAAATTCAAGTTAATAGATAACCCTTACTTTCATCTAAGAGCTTTTGAAACTATAATGAGCATTAAGGGTATCGATAAGAAGGTTTTCCCCTCTCTGTTCCCACTATCTCTCGAGATCGTTTGTCAACAATGGTTCTTTTCTCTCGAGAAAGAAAATACCTCTTCTTGGGAGTCGATAAAAAACGCTTTCATAGATAGATATAAGTGCAACATCCAAGATGAAACAGACTACAGACAACTTGAGATGTTAAAACAAAAGGAAAACAAAGGTTTCACTTCTTTCTTCAATAAATGGAGGGAAACTTCTGCTAATATGGTCAAAGCTCCTACCGAAAAAGAATCCGTGAGGATGTTTATCAAGAATCTCCAAGGGAAGTATTCAAAGCACTTAAAATACCAACACAAATTGAATACTTTCAAAGTTGTCTATAATATAGGCATTGACATTGAAGATGACCTTCTGAAAGATAATAGTGCGAGAGGAAAGAAGAGCGACCATCCTTCTTCTTCCTCTAAGAGGTACATGCTACAAACACCTCTAAACCACGAATCCAAAGATCAAAAAGGGTGTTCACTCCACTTGGCATGAGTTATGAAACGGCTTTCGAGAAGCTACATCACAAAGGACTAGTCATGCCCATAGGGCCCATCAAAGATCCGGTTCAAGAAGCTAGGCCACCTAAATGGGACCCTAATAAGCACTGCAAATATCATCAAGGAAAGGGTCATGACACTGAAGAGTGTTGGAAACTCAAAGACGCTATTCAAGATCTGATCAATAACAATGAAACTTCCGAGATTCTAGCCATCGAAGATGACCAAGCATCCTTTGATCCATCACTTCTTATCACACCTGTAGGAGACCCTGTGATCGAGACAGCTTATATGAACTCTCTCGATGAAGTGGCCATAATCGAGGAGGATGAAAGTCTTTTCTTAGTTAATACCAAGAAAGACTCGTCAAGCCTAAAAGAGGAAATTCGAAAACTGCAAGATGTCATTGCCATGGTCTTGAATGTGGTAGAAGGATTAGCAAATCGGGTGATGGCCATCGAACAAAATTCTCGCCAAGGGTTTAATGAAGGACTCAATGCTCCTAAGCCACAAGAAAAATAGACCATTGAAGAATATACACCAATAAGAATGACTCGCAATGAAGCTTTCGATTGTCCCCACAATCAAGGATCTAAAAGGAAACCCAGGCGAGAGTTCACGCTCATTCGAATAAACTACGATGCTGCTTTCGATCGTCTCTATGATCGAGGATTAATCAAACCTATTGGCCCTACCGAGGATCCAACACCAGAAAATCGATCTTCGAGATGGAATCAAAATTCCTATTGCAAGTACCATCGAGGAAATGGTCATACTACTGATGAATGCTACATGTTTCAAAACCTCGTTCAAGATCTCATAGAGGCAAATAAGATCCCATCGCCTCTAGCTAGCGAGAAGACTGGATGATGTCGGAGCAAACAACACAAGACAAGAGGCGAGCTTCAATGACAAGATTTCATGACCTCTTTTTCTATTTTTTTTTCATTTTACCCCTTCCCCAATAAGTCTAGCATAGGCACCTTTTCCTTTCCTTAGATTAATTTTGTAGTCTTTTTTCCTTTCCTTTTAATAAAAATGAGCATCTATTTCCTTGCATATGATCATCACATCACATTGCGTTGCATCAAAAAAAAAAAATCCATGTCAAATTAAGCAAAAGGTATACCAATGATTTGAGGCACCCCTTGTAGCCATATATCTCCTTTCACCTTTCAAATATACAATCCTTTCTTCATAAACCACTTTGAGCCTCGTCTTACGATAGACCATTCTTTTTTCAACCTACATCCACCTAACCTTGGGATGGGATAGTGTGCAACTTATGCAATTCTAAAGAGAGCTTGAGAAAATTCAAAAGAAAGCAATAGCAAAAAATAAGCAAAAATAAAAAATGAAAACAAGTGTACAAAAAGGGCAAATGTTCCAATGTCTTTGATATGAAAATATCCTCGATAAGAACACGTCTCAAATTGCGTCTCTTATCGAGTGCTCGGTACCGTGCCTGAGAAACATGAATGCCAAGTGAGTGATAGACCGCATGATCGGGATTGCCCACACTTACTAAAATAAAATAAATGCTAAAGCAAAAGAAGGAGCTAAAAAAAACAGTAGAAAACCTCAAGCATGAAAATACAAATATTCAAAAGTAAGGTTGCACACCTTGGGGGATTATCTAGGGTCTTGAGCCTTTATCCCCTTCTTCTTTAAACCTTTAGCCTAACCACGTTACAACCCTTAAAAGACCTTTTTGAGGTATACACACACTTGTGCGAGGTTTGGCTAGAGCTACGTTCGGCCTGATTCCTAACGGATACGTAGGCAACCTCACATCGAGGTGCGGCCGTAATAAACATGCATTCATATTCACATTCACACACTTACACCATGATCATATCAAGGGATCTCCAATGCTCATCCCTATTCACTTAGAGCTAGACTTGGGGGCTTGATCCCTACATCATTAGCTTACCTAGCCTAAGAGTCAGCACCATTTGACTCTTTTCAATAATATATTTTTCCACACACTTAGCTCTTGCGGCCTAGCCTTAGTGTCACTTTCACACACCGCACAGATACATGACCAAATAGTCTTTCCCTTAGGAACCCTTTGTCATGAAATCTCAACGCTGAAGCATGCCTTACCATATCAACATCACTCATCAATCATAATCATCATTGCATCACGAAGCATGAAGTACTTAGCCTCCGTGCCTAAGTTACCCAAATGCTTTCATCATTGAGTCAACAGTTGAGATAGCCTAGGATGGATTAATCCTTGCACCTTGAGAGATAGTATCGAATGACATTTGACTAAGCTCATTCAACATGCATCTTCAAACTTTTGATTTTCTTTTTCACGTCTTTCTTTTTCGGGAGAAAGTCGGTACACTCCACAAAATTGACGGAAAATTTTTGTTTTTTGCATTTTTCGAGTCACACGATCACATTACGATGCACACACGAGTCATGTACACAATGAGTCATGTCATGTCATATCACTTTGATTTGAGTCTAATACATGTGTCAAACACTTTGAGTCGAGTCAACCTCGATTCAATCACAGCGAGTCAGGTTTATACCTTGAGTCATGTCAAGTCGGTGAGTCAAGCAACATTAAGCCTTAGGTCAATCCTAAGATAATTAAAGAAATTGCCAAAGGTCTATAGTCAAAAATAAATACAAGTGCGGCAGAACAGGGAAGACCCTATCACAACGTTCGGCGACAGAATCAATTCTTGGCGCCAAAGATATCTCAGCAACGACAGAGCTCGAAGCCTCTCAGAAAGGTGATTTCGACCCCATACAGCAATTTTGGGTTCCTTGGTACGCCAGTTAGCCCCTATAAGCAATTTGACATGATTAAGTAGTCAGTTTGATTACAATTGTAATAAGTGATCGACCTGATAAAAGATCGTCTCACTTAGCTTAAAGCGCCTAAGATATGGCTCATTAAGGAAACACCAACATACTGGTTTTAGCGAAAGCAAAGTTCAGGCGAGCTTTAGAGATCGACAAACGTTGGTCTTCGGAAATTTTTCTTCAGAACATTATCGCAACGAACATTCAAGCACCGAAGCTCTATTGTTCAGAGACGCATGAACATTTCCATCAGAAGCTCTTTTGCTTCAGAGACGCGTGGGCATATAATCAAAGCTCTTTTGCTCCAGAGACACATGGACATTTTATTCAAGCTTTATTGTTCAGAGACGCGTGGACAATCCTTTTTCAAGCTCTTTTGCTCCAGAGACGCGTGGGCATATCAATCCTTTTCAAGCTCTTTTGTTTAGAGACGCGTGAACATTTCCTATTTTCAAGCTCTTTTGCTCAGAGACGCGTGGGCATCCTATTATCAAGCTCTTCGTTCAGAGACGCGTGGGCATCTTATTATAAAGCTCTTCGTTCAGAGACGAGTGAAAATCGAAACAGCAAGGTGGCGTTCCCTAGATTGTGGAAAATTGTCACAAACAACTGAGGATTGTTTCAAGAGAAGCAATCTTCGATAGTATTCCCTTGGACGTGGAATATAATCATTGCGGAGGAGGATAGTTTCAGGCGAAGCAATCTTCTAATTTGGAAGCGGATACGGGCGTAGCGGTTTTCAAGCGGGATGGCATTCTCTAGCTTACAGGAGGTCATCAAAACAACAAAACAGCAACAATCGGTTACTTTCAGAGACGTGTGCTCGACGGTGCAAGATACGCGTTTCTTAACTCTTTTATCTGTTTAACTAATGCTAGTTTTGCAGGTATCGGCGTTACAAGAGTGATTTAGGATCGCAGAACGTTCTGAGTCATTCTCCGTCCCTATCGTTACTTTGGCTTTCGTTTTCGAAACTTGCGTTTCTCCAAACTCAGTCAAAGTGGGGGCTTCTGTAGACACCCATTTGTTTCTCCCCAAAACCAAACCCGGTGATGAGCGCCTTTCACGTCGAATCATATTCAAATGAAACGAAAGTGTGGAAAGGTCTAGTGTTGCGGAAAGTTTTATTTCTTTTCTCTTTTCTCTGTTTTTGAAAACTTTATTTTAAGAAAAAAGCCAATCCAGTTTGGTTGGTCCATGATATGGGTCTAATAGTGGTGTAGTTGGATGGGGCTTGCAAAGACCTTTCTAACGATATATTATAAGCCCAATTCCGATGAATATTGAGGAAGTTATGACCAATTTACAAAACTGGGCCCGTTTTGAGCTTTAATTACGGCCTAATGATCTAGGGGAGGGCCTAATATAATTTATCATTCCTAATGCAATTAGGAATGGTTTTAGTCTTCTAGAACATTCTAGAAGGTTCTTTTCATTCCTAATTCAATTAGGACTCTTCAGAGTTTTAATCAAGATCAAATAGCATTTTCGGTGGAATTATATTATTTTATCTTCCAGTACAGGAAATTTATCAGATTTTCAAAAACGCGTTGAAAACCACTTAAGCGTCCAACCCCAGGCCTTGGCGCCTGGAACCAGGCTTGGCGCCAGACGCTAGCCATTGGCGCCTGGCGCTAGCCACTGGTGCCTGGCGCCAACTAGCCAGGGTTGGCGTCAATTTGTTTTTGCAATCTTCAGACTCTTTTTTGTTAAATTATCATTTTTTGATGATTTTCTCTATAAATATCGTATCAAAAAATCCATTTTCAATCATCATCTACATCTATCATTCACCAATTCTCTTTATTCTTAAGTCTTCATCAACTCTTAATCATTCATCAAATTCTTTTAATTCATTCATTCATTCTTCATCTTTCTTTCATCAATTTTCAATAATATTAATTCTTTAGTATTCTTTTCTAAACTTTTCTTTTTAATACAAAATTCCGCATTCGCAAGATCTAGATACACCTAGCCATATTCGAAGTTGCCTTCGCCCTAGACGTGAAAGGTTTAATTTCTGAGGGTTTGGTCCCAAATCTCTATTTCAATTCTTTAATTTAATTGTTTTGATTATTATTTTCCTTGAAGTTACTAACGTGTGTATTTTGTTATTATAAAGAGGTATGAAGCATCAAAGTAAGTAATTTAATTGATTGATTGATATTATGATGTAGAAATCACGTTTATATTGTTGTTATGATATTCCTAGTATCATGTCTAGGGTAATTTTAATATTAAATATGATTGTTATGATGCTTCCTACTCTCTTCCTAATATTAATTCATGTTAGTATCATGTTAGGCTAAAGATTTGATTTTTATTGCTTAGTGACATGCTAGGGTTCGTTATAAATCTTGTTAGTATCATGCCTAGGATCTTTCTATGCTTTAACATGATTATTATGATTGATTATTATTATTATTAATGATGTTGATTATTTATTATGTTGCTTGATATATATTATATATTGTTATTGCTTGATCACCTTTTATGCATGTTTAAAGGGAATTGGTATTTGCAATCACGCTTAATAAGATAATTATTAATCTTGTTAAGGCTAATTGTGATTATAAATTCAAGTGATCGCCAATAATAGTTTATTTGTGCATTAATATTCAACCAACATAGATTAAACAGGTTTAGGGTTAATCTTATTGATTGTATGTTAATCAGAAAGCGAACATGAATACGAGTAGAATAAAGTAGAGGCCTATTATTAGGGCAGGTTCAATCTCTTTTAGGTTGGATTTGTACCATCATCCCCGAACCCTTATTTGGTTCATGACCTTATGGAGTTGACGATCTCTTGGATCGTTAAGGGGTGTAACCTTCATTCTATGAACGGTTTACAAGTTCCTTAAAAACTTGTTGGCGACTCTTTTGCTCTATCTTCTTCCCTTTTGGACGCCACCGTACTTTAGTGTATGATCACAGTGGGGTTCAAGCTAGTGGGATTTAAAGGCTTGAAATTATTCCCTACAGTCATACTACTGAGTGCTGTTGGAAGCTAAAGGAAGCAATCCAATATTTAATCGACAATAATGGGCTTCCAATACCTCAAGACGGCAAGAACACCAAGTGATGATGAAGCTAACAACACAAGACAAGAGGCGAGCTGCGACGATAAGATTTCATGACCTCCTTTTCTATTTCTTTTTTTTTCCTTTCCCCAATAATTCTAGTATAGCCACCTTTCTTTTCCCTTAGATTAATTTTGTAGATTCTTTCTTTTTCCCTTTTAATAAAATAATCATTTATTTCCTTGCATATGATCATAAAAAAAAAAAAAAAAACTGTGTCGAACTAAGCACAAAGTATACCAATGATTTGAGGCACCCCTTGTAACCACATCATATCACCTTTCAAATACACAATCCTTTTTTTGGTAAACCGCTTTGAGCCTCGTCTAACGATAGACCCTTCCTTTTTTAACCCATATCTACCTAACTTTGGTATGGGATGGTGTGAAATTTATAAAATTTTCAATTTCATAAAAAGCTTGAGTGACTTCAAAAGATTAAAATAGCAAAAAATAAGAAAAAACCCCTTGTAACCACATCATATCACCTTTCAAATACACAATCCTTTTTTTGGTAAACCGCTTTGAGCCTCGTCTACTGATAGACCCTTCCTTTTTTAACCCATATCTACCTAACTTTGGTATGGGATGGTGTGAAATTTATACAATTTTCAATTTCATAAAAAGCTTGAGTGACTTCAAAAGATTAAAATAGCAAAAAATAAGAAAAAAATAAATAATAGTGTACAAAAGAGCAAGTGTTCCAATGTCTTTGACATGAACATGTCTTTGATAAGAACACATCTCGGATTGCGTTTCTTATCGGGTGCTCGGTACCATGCTTGACATGCCAAGTGAGTAATAGACTGCATGATCGGGATTGCCCACACCTATATAAAAAATTAAAAAGAAAAAAAAAACAAAAAGAAAGAAAAGAGAGGTAAAAAAAAAGAGTCAAAAACCTCAAGCATAAAAATATAGATATTCAAATGTAAGGTTGCACACCTTGGGGGCTTATCTAGGGTTTTGAGCCTTTTCCCTTTCTTCTTCAAACCTTTAGCCTAACCACGTTATAACCCTTAAAAGACCTCTTAAGGTATACACATACTTGTGCGAGGTTTGGCTAGAGCTACGTTCAGCCTGATTCCTAACGGATATGTAGGTAACCTCACATTGAGGTGTGGCCATAATAAAATGCATTCATATTCACATTCACACACTTACACCATGATCATATCAAGGGGTCCCCTAGGCTCATCCCTATCTACTTAGAGCTAGACTTGGGGGCTTGATCCCTACATCATTAGCTTATTTAACCTAAGAGTCACCTCATTTGACTCTTCTTAAAATAATATCTTTTTCCACACACTTAGCCCTTGCGGCCTAACTTTAGTGTCACTTTCACACACATCACAGATACATGACCAAACATACTTCCTTTAGGAACCCTTTGTCATGAAATATTAACACAACGCTGAAGCATGCCTTGTCATATCACTCATAATCATAATTGCATCACAAAAAATGAAGTACCTAGCCTCCGCGCCTAAGTTACCTGAATACTTTCATTACCAAGTCAACTAGGATAGTCTAAGATGTTATAATCCTTGTACAGTAAGAGACAACATTAACGGATTAAGCTCATTCAACATGCACCTTCAAAAACTTCACTTCTTTCTTTTTTCGTGTCTTTCTTTTTTCGTGTCTTTCTTTTTCGGGAGAAAGTCGGCTCCCTCCACAAAAATAACGGAAAATTTTTGTTTTTTGCATTTTCGAGTCGCACGATCACTATAAAATGCACACACGAGTCATGAGTCCACGTGTTAATTCATGTTGGGTCAACCTCAAGTCAGTCAATTCACCTTGAGTCAACCTCAAGTCTGTCAGTCACGTTGAGTCAACCTCAAGTCAGTCAATCACCTTAGGTCAACCCTAAGAAAACCGCTAGCAAAGTCTTTTGCCAATCTTTTGATTTTTACAGGATACAACCATTCAGCAAAGCTCCTGTTCGCAGCCAACCGAACGATCGCAACAAACATTAAAGCATTAAAGCTCTTTTATTCAGAGACGCGTGGACATATCGTCAAGGTCTTTGTTCAGAGACGCGTGGACATATCATATCAAAACTCTTTTGTTCAGAGATGCGTGGACATATCATTCAAGCTCTTTTGTTCAGAGACGCGTGGACATATCATTCAAGCTCTTTTGTTCAGAGACGCGTGGACATATCATTCAAGTTCTTTTGCTCAGAGACGCGTGGGCATAATATTCAAAACTCTTTTTTTCAGAGACGCGTGGACATAACATCAAAGCTATGTTGTTCAGAAACGACTGAACATCAAAATAGCACGATGGGGTTCCCTAGTTTGTGGGAGGTTGTCATAATAGCAAAATACGATAAATCGGTTACTACAGAGACGAGTGCTCGACGGTGCAAGATACACTTTTCTTAACTCTCTTATCTGTTTTAAACTAATTCTAGTTTGCAGATATTGGAATTACAAGAATGATTTAGGATCGCAGAACGTTCTAAATCATTCTCCATCCCTATCGCTACTTTGACTTTTGTTTTCGAAACTTGCGTTTCTCCAAACTCAGTCAAAGTGGGGGCTTCCGTAGACACCCATTTGTGTCTCCCCAAAACCGAACCCAGTGGTGAGTACCTTTCACGTCGAATCAATGAGGTAAAAGTGTGAAAAGTCTAGTGTTGCGGTTAGTTTTTATTTCTTTTCTTTCTCTCTGTTTTGAAAATCTATTTTAAGGAAACAGCCAATCCAGCTTGGTTTGGTCCATGGCAAGGGTCCAATAATAGTGTAGTTGGATTGGGTTCAGAAAGAGCTTTCCAACGATATATTATAAGCCCAATTCTAATGAATAATAAGGAAGTTATGGCCAAATTACTAAACTGGGCCCGGTTTGATATTTATGTGCGGCCGAATGATCTAGAGGAGGGCCTAATATTGATTTTTATCATTCCTAATGCGATTAGAATTGATTATAGTCTTCAAGAATCTTCTAGAAGGTTCTTCTCATTCCTAATTTAATTAACATTGATAAATTGACTTAGTTGACTTTTTAGAGTTTTAATCAGAATAAAGAAGTGTTTTTAAGGAAAATACGATTTTGACCTCTCGTACGGCTAAATTTTATCAAATTAAGAAAACGCGTGGAAATTTATTTACAGCGTCAGACGATAGGACCAGCGCCTGGCGCCATGCCTGGCGTCTGGCGCTAGAGTCCAGTGTTTGGCACCACGTTGTTTTATTATTTCCGAAACTCTGTTTCGTTTTTTATCATATCCGGTTGATTTTCTCTATAAATAGCCTCCTAAAACCTCTGTTTTGAATCATCAATTCTTCTCATCCATTCTCTCTATCACCGATTCTCATCAAAGATTTTTTTATTATTCTCCCTCTCTCTTTTCTAAACTAGCCTTTTGCATACAAAATTCCGCATTCACAAGACCAAGAAACACCTAGCCAAATTCGAAGTTTCCTTCGCCCTAGACGTGAAAGGGTTTGATTTCTGAGGGTTTGGTCCCAAATTTCTATTTCAATTTTATAATTTAATTGTTTAATTTTATTATTTTCCTTGAAGTTACTAACGCGTGTATTTTGTTATTAGAAAGAGATACGAGGCATCTAAGTAAGTTCTTAATTGATTTGTTGATGTTATGATAAAGAAATCATGTCTAGATTGTTATTATGGTTCCTAGTGTCATGTTTAGGATGTTTTGATCTTCCTAGTATCATGTTTAGGGCAACTACTATAATTTCTAATATCAAATATAAATCAACTATGATTCCTGCGATGCTTCGTATTTTCTTTCCTAATATTTGTAGGGAATATTTCTAGCATTACCCTTACTTAAACCCCATGTGATCATACAAAAGTACGGTGGCGTCCAAAGGGAAAGAAGATAAGGCAAAAGAGTCGCCAACAAGTTTTAGGAACTTGTAAACCATTCACGAGGTGAAGGTTACACCCCTTAACGATCTAGGAGATCGTCAACTCCAATAGGTCTGGAACCGTGACTGGTAGTTCAGGGATGAAGGTACGAATCCAGCCTAAAAGAGATTAAACCTGCCCTAATAATAGGTCTCTACTTTATTCTGATCATGTTCATGTGCACTTTCTGACTAACATGCAATCAATAGGATTATTCCTATACCTGTTTATCTATGTTGGTTAAATATTAATGCACAAAAAAAACTATTTTTGGCGATCACTTGAATTATAATCAAATTAACCCTAAACAAGATTATTAATTATCTTATTAAGCGTGATTACAAGTACCAATTCCCATTAAACATGCATAAAAGGTGTGATCAAGAAATAACAATAATATATAAAGAAACATCATAAATCATAATAATAATTAATTAATATTATTAATCATGTTAAAGCATAATAATAGCAAGATCCTAGGCATGATACTAACAAGATTAATAACAAACCCTAGCATGTCATTAAGCAATAAAGATCAAATATTTAATCCTAACATGATACTAACATGAATATTAGGAAAGAATATAGGAAATATCGCAGGAATCATAATTGTCATATTTGATAATAGAAATTATAGTTGTTACCCTAAACATGATACTAGGAAGATCAAAACGCCCTAACATGAGATTAGGAATTATAATAACAACCTAGACATGATTTCTAAATCATAAATAACAATAAATCAATTAAAGCACTTACTTGGATGCCTCGTACCTCTTTCTAATAACAAAATACACACATTAGTAACTTCAAGGAAAATAATAAAATCAAACAATTAAATTAAATAATTGAAAGAGAGATTTGGGACCAAACCCTCTGAAATAAAAACCTTTCACGTCTAGGACAAAGGCAACTTCGTATTATGCTAGGTGCTTCTTGGTCTTGTGAATGCGGATTTTTGTATGCAAAAGGGTTGGTTTAGAAAAGAGAGAGTTGAAGCTTTAGCTTAGAGAGAGAAGAGAATTAGAAAACTAGGGAGTTGATGATTTGTGAAGAGAATTGATGGAAATTGATGATTGAAAACGGATGTTTTAGGAGGCTATTTATAGAGAAAATCAGCCAAACGGATAAAAAACAAATCAGAGTTTCGACGAGGATAAAACAGGTTAGCGCCAGACGCTAAACATTAGCGCCAGGCACTAAGGCTAGCGCCAAGCGCTAACAATTATTTTCAAGAGTTTTCTTAATTCTGATAAAATTTAGCCGTACAGAAGGGCAAAATTGTATTTTCCTTAAAAACGCTCTTTTATTCTGATTAAAACTCTAAAAAGTCAACCAAAGTCATTTTATCAATGCTAATTAAATTAGGAATGAAAAGAACCTTATAGAATAATCTAGAAGACTAAAATCAATTCTAATTGCATTAGGAATAATAAATCCATATTAGGCCCTCCTCTAGATCATTAGGCCGCATACAAGTATCATAACTTCCTCATTATTCATCGGAATTGGGCTTATAATAGATCGTTGGAAAGCTCTTTTCAACGCCCATCCAACTACACCATTATTGGACCCTTTATATGGAACAAAGCAAACTGGATTGGTTGTTTTCTTAAAATAGGTTTTCAAAAATAGAGAGAAGAGGAAATAAATTAAAACTATCCGCAACACTAGACTTTCCACACTTTCACTACATTCGAATATGATTCGATGCGAAAGGTACTCATCACCAGGTTTTGCTTTAGGGAGACACAAATGGGTGTCTACAATATTCATGCTAGTATCATGTTAGGGTTAAAGCTTTGATTTTTATGTTCAGTGACATGCTAGGGTTTGTTATTAATCTTGTTAGTATCATGCCTAGGATCTTGCTATTATTATGCTTTAACATGATTATTTTAATGATGATTATTATTGTTATGATTTTTATTGTTATGATGATTATAATTCTATTATTGTTATATTATGTTGCTTGATATATATTTATTGTTATTGCTTGATCACACCTTTTATGCATGTTTAAAGGGAATTTGTACTTGTAATCACACTTAATAAGATAATTAATAATCTTTTTTAGGGTTAATATGATTATAATTCAAGTGATTGCCAATAATAGATTTATTTGTGCATTAATATTCAACCAACATAGATAAACAGGTTTCGGATAAACCTACTAATTGCATGTTAGTCAGAAAGCGCACATGAGTACGATCAGAATAAAGTAGAGGCCTATTATTAGGGTAGGCTCAATCTCTTTTAGGTTGGATTTGTACCTTCATCCCCGAACTACCAGTCTTGGTTCCAGACCTATTGGAGTTCACGATCTCCTGGATCGTTAAGGGGTGTAAACTTGTTGGCGACTCTTTTTCTCTAGCTTCCTTCCCTTTAGACGCCACCATACTTTAGTGTATGATCATAGTGGGGTTCAAGTTTGGGGTAATGCTTGAAATTAATAATCGAGGATTTGTTATTAATCTTGTGTAGTACACGGGAATAGAAATCCAGTAGATTCCTACATTAGATCATAAAATTAAAATTAAATTAAATCTAATATAAAACAAATTAAAAATAATTTAAAGTAGACCTATCAGCTCAAGTGGTAGAGCACTATGCGGATGCATAGAGGTGTAGGTTCAATTCCTACATAGGTTATTTCTTTAAATGTAAAACACTCTAAAGCTATTCAAAATACGTCAAAAGTAAATCAAAATAAATAAAAGTAAATATTAAAAGAATAGAAGTATATGTACCAGTAAATAAGCTACATGTCAAAAACTAAGCTCTATTACAACTTCCAACAATCTCACCTTCTCTAATATCTCAAAAGAATGATGCATTCAAAAGGTATTTTCCGGTAGAAAAATTATCTACATAACATTCAAAAGTAAATAAAAAAACCTATAATGTAAATCAAACTATCTTATATGTAAATAAAGAAATTAAAAAGTAATTAAAAAAACATCTCTAAAGTAATTTAAAATAACTTGAAAAGAAATCAAAAGTATATATCTCAAAAGTAAATCATAATAGCTCAAACGTAAGTAAAATTAACTCAAAAGTAAACATTATTTACTCAAAAGTAAATTGAATCTACTCAAAAGTAAATTGAATCTACTCAAAAGAAAATTAGTAAACTTAAAAAGACGGGTCAAATTAGAGCATGGGACAACAACAACTATTAGGGTGAACATTGCAAAAAAAAAAAAAAAAATAGTTTACCAACATGTTTATATTTTTAATCCTTAGATAAGCGATCTTGACTTTCTAGTAATAAAAGTAGATACAAAATAAGTTAAAGTAAATAAAACATTTATTACAGTAAATAGAAATAAAATTCATCTTTTCTATTTCTAAAATCAGGAAATTGTTATGAAGAAATGCTTATTGACAATCTGTAATTATTGCTATGAATACTTAAACATGTAGTAGAAGATTATAAAAACTTCTGTCATATCTTAATCTTTGGATAAGTGAGCTTCATTTTCTAAGTAATAAAAGTATATATAAAGTAAGTTGAAGTTAATAAAATATTTCTTAAAGTAAATACAAATGAACCTACGTGAGGTTCGAACCCACATCTTTTGCGTATTTGCACAAATGCTTTACCTCTTGAGCTAGTAGGCTAGTGTATAAAGTTGACAATAATAAAATGAGCAAAGACAACATTAGCACAAGAAAAAAATAAATAAAAAGAAGAAAACATTAGCAAATATCCAATTTAGAAGCCTTGGAGGTTTCAGAGAGCTGAGAGAGGCAATTGAATGATCCAGGTTCATGTGAAAAAGGATCATGGGATGCTATCTACACTAATAAATATCACAGCTAAAGGTGTAAAGGAAGGTCTCAAAATATATTGTGATGTTCTTTTGTTAATCTTACAAGTACAATGTCACTAAACCTGTACTACTCTATTTTGTACCAAAAAAGCCTTCAAAGTGAGTGTCTAATGTGTTAATCATTTTCCTTTCCGCCTTTCTTATTTTTTTTTTTTATTTGGAGGTGTGGTGGGTTGATTGTTTTACTTTTTAGGCCTTCAACTATATATAAGCATATATTAATAAGACCTGACAGGAGAAAGCCCAAAAATATGTACAAAATTAACAAGATTGTTTGTATACTAGTACCTTGATTTTCAGTAATTTGGTATATGATACTCATCTCTTCTTTCGAGACATCAAGGTCTGAAAAAAAATATAAGAAGAAACATAAAGCATTTCTTATCAGCTATCCTTTATGCAAATAAAATTTTGTCAAGCAAGAGTTGACAGCCCTATACAATATAATACTCATATTAGATCCAAGCAGAGATGTCACTAATTCAATAAAGTAAAATTAAACCATTTGATCATCATAGTTGAATTCCATTTTAAGATTTAAGTTGGATTTCCGCTGCAACACTTTGATAAAGCCTTAACGTTTAACACGTGGCGGTAACATGCCAATGGTTCTCCTCTATTTATTTTTAATTGGGAGAATTATTGGGGTGTTACAAAGTGGTATCTGGGAGCTTAGGTTTGATTTAATTACCACTAAAGCCAATTTTAAAGTTTTTAGGCGCCTAACGTTTTCAATTTAATGTGTTTTATTTAACTACCTTATTTAAAGTTAACTTAAGTTTTCAAAAATTATTCTATTCTATTATATTTATTTCGGCATTTATACCAAAAAAATAAAGTGTATTTATTTGTTTTATATATTTTTGAATTATTTAGTTATTTTGAAATAAAATGAATTTAATTATTTGTTTTATTCCTAATTTGTGTGCTTATTTTATTAACGGTGAGATTTGGGTAGCTTTAGAAAGGGTGTACAGGATAGATTATTTCTTTCTATATGCATTGAAATTAATTATTTTGTCTTTTTATTATTGTATGAAGTGATTATGCAAGTTATTTAATTGTGTATGTTTTATCTAAAGGTGCTACTTGGTTGTGATCACCAAGTATTATGTTTAAGGTTTAAAGCACGTAATATGGAACTATATGATTTGTGCTATATGATTTGTGTAAATTAACTTTACGTGAACATGTAATTATGTGATTATTATAATGTGTTTATTTAATTATATTATTTACTTAATTCTTGGATTTTGGAAGGAGTATAATCAAGGGAATTATTTTATTTAATTTTCGTGTGCGTAGGAATGATTAAAATTAAATAATCATTTGCTTTAAAAGTGATTTTTTAGGGGCGATACGATTGTGTGGCCGTGTCCACCTTTCTACCTCAATGTATATATTTGATGATTATAAATGTGATTTAATGAGCTAGTGAGTTCTTTCGTGTTGATGTCGGCCTTAGAGTGTGTTACATTTCTAAGCAGGGAAGGAGGATGGCTAACAACGATGCTCTAGCTAATGCTATTAGGCTACTAGCTGAGAACATGAACCAAAGTCGTAATGATAATCCTGATCCTGTGGGTGAGATGTTTAAGAAGCTTGCCTAAGTCAAGCCACTATACTTTGAGGGAGGTGGAGACCCAACTTTTCTGGAGAATTGGATTAGGGAGTTCGATAAGATCTTTGCTGCTTTGAATTGCCATGAGAATATGAGAGTGGATCAAGCCGCCATGTATTTGAAGGAAGAGGCGGATATTTGGTGGAGGGATAATGGAAATGTGCTTCGTGTTAAGGCTAATTTTGGTTGGGAGACTTTCAAAACAAAACTTAGGGAGAAGTTCTACCCACCATTCTTAAGGAAGCAAAAGGCTCAAGAGTTCATCAATCTGCAAATGAACAATATGTCGATTACCGAGTACTATAACAAGTTTATGAACTTGTCGAGGTTCGCTCCTGAAGTACTGCCTACTGAGGAGTTGAAAGCTCAAAGATTTGAGCAAGGTTTGACTAAACAGTTACAAAAGGACTTGGCTGGAAAGACTTTTAAGACTCTTGATAAGGTTTATGGGAGAGCATCGCACTTGTACGGTCTGAATGTCAGGAGTGCACATGAGAGTGCAAGTGTTGGAGAAAAGCATAAGGATTTTGGGAATTCGAGTGACCAAGGTAACTCCAAGAAGCCAAGGAACGAGAATTTCCAGAATAGGAATGCTCAGAACAATGGAGGGTCATCTAGAACTAATGGCCAAGCTGAGAGGCATTACAACTGCAAGAGATGTGGCAAGGATCATCCTAGAAAGGATTGTGATGGGAACTTGGTTGTGTGTAGATTTTGTAATAAGAAGGGCCATAGGGAGTTTGAGTGTTTCTCAAAACTGAAGCAACAAGGAAATGGGAACAAGTTTACTTCAACAAGCTATCAAGGAGGGAATTCGAATGGTCAAAATGGAAATGCAAAGAACGAAAATATTGGTAAAAACAATTCCGAGAATCAAGGAAATAATGTCACTCCAGGTTGTTTGTTTGTGATGAGCAAGAAGGAAGCTGAAAGGTCTTCTAGCGTTATCACTGGTAACTTTTCTAATTCATTCGATTACTATTAAAGCTTTATTTGCTTCTAGAGCCACCTATTCTTTTATTTATAGTTCTGTTGTGAGACAATAAGAACTAGTTGAACCAAATCCGATCGACTTGCCTATTAGTTTGCCTACTGGTGAAGTTGTGAGGTGCACCAAAATACATAAGGGTTTACCTTTGAGGATTAGAGAGACTGATTTTTTTTTCCATCTGATCTTATAGAATTTGAGTTGGGTGATCTTGATGTCATTTTGGGAATAGATTGGTTGGCTACTTATAAAGCTAAGATTGATTGTGAAGTACAGAAGGTTTATTAAGGAGTCCTTTGGGAGAGAATGTGTTTTACAGACATTTTGGGAAACCAAAAGGTATTGGGATTATTTTTGCAATGAAGTTGTCGAAACTTGTAAGTAAGGGGTATCCTTTGTTCTTTTGTTGTGTAAATTGTAAGTAATGAGTAGTAAGGTGGATGTGGAAGATGTTCCAATTGTGAATGAGTTTTTGGATATATTTTGTGAAGAAGAAATATGGGAGCATGAGGTTGTGCATTGGTTATAGGGATCTGAAATAATATGACAATAAAGAATAAGAACCCACTACCTAGGATCGATGATTTGTTTGATCAATTGAAGGGAGCTAGTGTGTTTTCCGAGATTGATTTACGTACGAGGTATCATTAACTAAGAGTTGTTGATAAGGACATTCCTAAACCTGCTTTTAGGACTAGATATGGGCACTATGAGTTTACAATTATGTCTTTTGGGTTGACCAATGCACCTGCAATGTTTATAGACTTGATGAATCGAGTATTCCATGAGTGAGTTTGTATTTGTTTTTATTGATGATATTTTGGTATACTCGAATAAGTGAGGAAAAATATGAGCCCCTTGAGAGGCCGAGGATTATATGAGAAAGAGAAATCCTGAGTTATTTAATGAGGTGAGTTACGAGGGCGTAACTCTTGTTCTTTAAGGAGGGTAGAATGCGTATAATTTTGCGCTTTTTTCCCTATTTTATGTTATTTTATGGTGTTTTCATGCTTTTCATAGCTATTTTATTGTTTACGTAACTAGTGAATTGCGTAAATTGGGATGGTGATAAGTCATTAGTGTCGATATTATGACACAATTGGAATTCCAACAACATAATTTTGAAAATTTTGAAAGGATTTTATGCAATTGTTTTGCAATTTAAAGGATTTTGTGCTAAGGACGAAACTTCTTTAAAGAGGGGTAGATTGTAATCCCCCATATTTTTAAATATATTATAAATGAAATTTTATTTTATTTATAATATTTATTTGTATTTTTCCGGATTTTATTTTAAAAAGTTTCAAATTATTTTTGGTGGAAAATTATTTTTATTACATTATGATTTTTTTTATGAACCATCATTCTACAGTTCATGTCCCAACAATTAAAGTCAATCTCACTTTACATACTTGATTGGCCCATTAATTTTATGAGACCCAATCTTACAACTTGCCCTACACCACTGTCTCTCTCCAATAAATACCCCATACATCCCCAAATTTTTTCCACACAAAAAGGTTAGTAAACTCACTTCTTTTTATTTTATTTCTTTATTATTTTTCCCTTATTTTTTTCTTTTCTTTTCTTTTCCCTTTTTATTTTCTTTTTCTTTCTTTTCTTTTCCTCTTTACGTGAGTTTCACTCACCACCATTGCTTCCGCCCCTTATGCCGCCCAGCCACCACCGTCGCGCCTCCCTGCCACTGCCACTTGACACCGACGACCCACCAGCGGCCCAGCCGTAGCCCACTCCCCTTTCCTCCTTCTTTGTTTTAGTTTTTAGTTTTGCTTAGAATTGATTTAATTTTTTTGGGTTTTGATTTTGTAGCATAAAAATTATATTTTTAGTATCAAAATCATGTTTTTGATAGCTTAAACCTATAATTCAGATTTTAATTATGTTATAAATTTTCAGATTTTGTGATTTTAAAACCTGGGGTTTTTATTTGTTTAAATTGGGATTTTAGGGTTCTAATGATCAATTAATTTGAGGCTTTTGTTCCTATTGTATTTATAATAATTAATTAAGCATAAAAACATGTTTTTAATGAAGTTTTACGGATTTTAATCAAATTTATATTGCTGGAAATATGGTTAAGTATTAATTTATTGTTGTTGGTTGTTTTCTAGGAAGTGATTATTTTCTATGAGACTTTTAAGTGATTAAAAGTGACACAAAGGATTGTTTACACGAGGTACGTACATGTCTACTTCGTTGTAAGTAGTATCATGTTTAGGTACCAAAAGAAAAGAACTTAGTTTCATGTTTAGAGAACACTTGGATGAAAATTGTTTGGTTATACATTTGATTTATGCATGTGCTTATATTTATGGGACATGTTTTAGTGAATTGATTATGTTTGTATGGAATTATAGATGCAAGCATGTTGAATTATATTGGATTAATTGTTTCTATGGAATGTTGATACAAACATATTGGATTGGTTTGTTAACCACATTTGGATTATTATAGGATTGGAATTGAATGGTTTAAGTGGAATGAATTTATTAATTATTCCACAAGGTTATTATTTATTTATTACTCAATCATGACTTGTTAGTATGTTGAGTAAAGGTGGATTATTAAGTCGAAATGGCTAGGTGGGTTGACTATGTTCAACAATTCGGATAATTTGGAAGTTTAATGGAATTAAAGGTCAATTTGTGATGTGATCACCATTGTCCTAAATAAGATTAAAAGTAAATTGATGTATGATTTTTATGTATGGTCTATTTGATTGAGTCGGCTATTAATTAAAATTGTAATCACGTAAAGTAGAACATGGATGAGCAATAAAACTCTGAAAAGCGTGCACTTCTAGAGTATTGACAATTATGGGTTAGGGTACAAGGTGGTAGCCCGTGGCTTTCCGAGCCTTGTTTGATCAACATGTCCTCTTTTCTTTTGGTATTTACATTTTATTTCATAATAAAAGTGAGATGGGATCCTAGACTAACTTTGTGAGAATGGAGTCGCGCCCATTCTTACATTGCGCTAAACTTTTATTTTAAATGGTCATTTGGGACAAAAATGATTTGGTGGGTTGGACAACCTCATCTATTTCTTACTCCAAATTAAATTAATCAAACTAAATACAAAGAGTCAAGTGTTTGGAATTGGTTAGTAAGTATGTTGAGTCAATTGAATTGTTTAAGTGTAGAATCTTGATTAATGAATTCGTGTTGTATGTTTATTTACTTTAATTAATTGATCATGCTAGGTTTGGTACGTTGTAGCTTGTATGTACTCAGCTTTTCTGATTGCGTGCTTTTGTGTGTGTTTTCTTTTGGTCATAGCCTTCGCCTTTCAATGACCCTGTGATGTTCCAATTATTACACTTGTATTATTGGGGAGCAGTATTGCACAGGTTAGCTTGATGATGTGATGTTCGGGGATTTGACATACGCATTGTCAAGGGATTGGTGTGATTGAGGGTATTCGTTATTTGTGTTGAACTTATTTATGTTTTACTATTTTAATTATGTTTTAAGATTTAGAATATTGGTTTGATTTAACAAGGGCCTTTATGGTTCCAATTTGTAAGCTTTGACTTATTGGTTTTCTAAATTATATTATTTTATGATTTAAGTTGGATTTCCGCTACAACACTTTGATAAAGCCTTAACGTTTTAACACGTGGCGGTAACATGCCAATGGTTCTCCTTTATTTTTATTTAAAGTAAGTGGTTTGGAAATAGGAGAATTATTGGGGTGTTACACTAGACTTTCCTCATTTTCACTTCGTTCGATAATCAAATTACGTGAAAAATATTCATCACTGGGTTTGGTTTTTTGGGAGACACATTTGGGTGTCTACAACTAGATTTAAGGATTAAAAATAATTGTGTAAATAATATATTTTGTATAAAATAATTAAATAGGAAAATACCAATTACTCACTAATTAATTTAACTATGAAAAATCATATTTTCTACTTAGAAAATCCGAATATGTTAGCTAATTATTTAGGAAATTTGGCCCTTTTAAATTAAATAAGAAAATATAATTTTGTTTAATTAAAATATCCAAAATATATATAAATAATCCGGTTTTTAAAATAAAATAAATGGATAATAAATCTTAACCAAAATCCAAAAATAATAATTGAGTTTTTAAAATACTTTTGACACCAAAATTGTAATATCATTTTGGCTCCAAAATTCAAATAGTAAAATAAATTACTAAAATACCCTTTTTAAGAGAATACTAGTTAATTAATTAGAAATACATTTAAAAAATTCGGGGTATTACACAAGGTCTATTGGTTCTTAGCCTTGGCAGGCTGAACCTGCCGCGGGCTTGATATTCGAGAGGTAGCACTCTCGAGCCGTCTTCTGGTCCCCATTCACGGAGCCAACAATTCCATCATCCTTCTCATACTTGACCAGCATGAGGGAATGGATTATGACGGCCTTGTACTCGTTGAGAGTGGGTCGGCCAAGAATGAGATTGTAGGCGATCATCTCTTTAACCACCAGAAATTGGTTGGTCATGTGAAGATCGCTTCCTTTCTCTCCCAGGCGGACAGGCAGATCAATCCGTCCGACTGGGTGCAAAACTCCTCCCCCAAACCCGACTAGGGGATGGGAGGCATCCATTATGATGTTGAGTCTGTATTTAAGGTTGGACAGACATTTGCAGCTAATGATGTCTGAGGATCTTCCTATTTTGATTAAGATGCGACCAACCTTTTGATTCGCCACTTTTCATTCAATGACTACAGGGTCATCATGCGGCCAACGGACTTTGCCTCTGTCCTTTTTGGTGATTATGACTTCGGGGAAGACGGATGTGCTAGCCACCTGTCCCTCTTCAACAGAATGGACCATCTTTCACATATGGTCCTTGGTGCCCCGCAGGTCGGGCCACCCCCGGCGAATCCGCCTGCTATTGTTTAGACCGGCTCCTCATCGGTTTTGGAAGTATCTGCAGGCTGGGGAATCTTTTTTCAAGACTGCCCCAAATTCGCCTTAGAAGTCACTTTAGACTTCACATAGGACTTCAGCGCTCCTTTGCCGGCCAGACGGTCAACCCGTCCGCTTGAGGGTGAAGCAGTCGTTTGTGTCATGGCCGACATCCTCATGGTAATGGCAGTGTTTGTTTTTGTTCCGAATTTCAGCGGAACCTTTCATAGGAGTTGGCTTCTCCAGAGTCAGCCGATCTTTTTATCTCCATGAGGATGGAGTAGCTGTCTTTGTGGAACTCATACCATGGAACGTACTACTTCCACTGTTTCTTCTTCTTCTGGGCCGGCTGATCGGAGTTATCAACTACCCATATCTCTTTTTTTCTTTTTGCTCTCTTCTAGTTTTAGAGACGGCTGAGCAGGCCGACTCTCCTTCTGTCGGTCAGATTTCTTTGAGTCCGATTGCTTATTTGAGGAGCAGAGCTCGGTCACCTGTATGTAGGCTTCCGCCTCCATCATGATTCCTTGGAGGGTGAAAATTTTCTTGCGGACGAGTTCGAACTTGAAAGTCGACCCGTCCTTTAGACTTTTGAAAAAGTCTGTATAAGCCACTACGTCAAACAGTCCTTGAATCTGGATTCTCACTAGATTGAACCTCCTGACTTATGATCGCATCCCTTCTCTATCTCCCTGCTGCACATGGCCTAGATCAAGGCTCGTTTTATTTTCAAGGATTTTCATAGAGAAGTTAGAAGCAAACAAGAACACAAGCGTCTTGAAGCTATTGATGCAACCAGCCGACAGATTGTCAAAACCACTATTGGGCTATGCCCTTTAGGGTGGCTGGAAAGCAACGACACCATGCGACATCATCCAACCCCTATAAGTACATAAGGTGGGTGTATGCTAGAAGGTGATCTTCTGGTTGGTGGTACCATCAAAGGTCCCAACCAATACATTTTTAACCTTCGCCAGCTGTTCGGCCTCGGCTATTTCTTTGGAGAACGCAGAGGGTTGTTCCCCAAGTTTTTGTAGCCAAAGCTGCCAGTCTATAGTCTGGTAGTTATATGCCGCCTGTCCTCCGAATAAGGCATACTAGATGTAGGGAAAAGCAGGCGGCCTGTATAATGGTTGTGCCATATACTACGCCGAGTTGATTACATGGGGTCCTGTTTGGACGAGAAGGTCGCTTGACGGGGTCCCTTGTAAAGATTGAGAATTCCTAACAAAGGTTGTAATACCCCTCATGATTGCTTTAAAAGGAGTTTAATATACTACTCATATCAACAAGGTGCATCTTCCTTTTAGGGATCTCATTTGCTAAGAATTCTCAATAGTTAAGCGTGCTTGGCTAGGAGTAGTCTTGGGATGGGTGACCTTCTGGGAAGTTTTCTCGGGGTGCGCATGAGTGAGGACAAAATGCGCCGGAAGAACTTGTGTTGGTTTGTGGGGACAGTTGTTGGCCCTCGATGCGCATTTCGTGACAATAGGCCCCTCCCTAATTTGTTTGGGGTCGTGGTGTTATAAATGGTATCAGAGCAACCCTACGACCACGTGCTGACCGTGGATAATTAATCATAGGTCAGTCGTCTAGCTGGGGAGAATTCTGGGGCCATATGGACATAGCCAGACTGGATGTAACACTTTGGCTACCCAGTTGCCATTAGGCGTAATACTGGAGTCCCTAGCTTTCCAGGCGCAACAAGGGCGTTTCCGTTCTCAAGTGGGGGTGTATGTAATACCCCTCATGATTGCTTTAAAAGGAGTTTAATATACTACTCATACCAACAAGGTGCATTTTCTTTTTAGGGAGCTCATTTGCTAAGAATTCTCTATAGTTAAGCGTGCTTGGCTGGGAGTAGTCTTGGGATGGGTGACCTCCTGGGAAGTTTTTTCGGGGTGCGCATGAGTGAGGATAAAATGCGCTGGAAGGACTTGTGTTGGTTTGTTGGGACAGTTGTTGGCCCTCGATGTGCATTTCGTGACAATAGGCCCCTCCCTAATTTGTTTGGGGTCGGGGTGTTACAAAGGTATTATGAAAGCTATCATAATAAGTCGACATAGATGTCGACTTTTGCGTTCTAGGTTGTGTTGGTTTCTTGGTCGACTGTTCCTTTCTAGGAAAAGTCGACCGCTTGGTGATCAAATCTATAATTTCACCCTTAAAACTGCTCATGAATTTCATGAGCTCATCTCGGGTGACTGGAGCTAATCTTGCCGTCTAGGATAGATCAGCCGGCTACCCTGAGGGCTTACTTGACTGTCCAGGGGGCCTGCTTGGACCTGCTTGGTTAGAATTGCACTCTCGCCTCTCTTTATGACGGATGTGCTTAGAGATGAGGGACCCATCATGGGCCACATAGGTTTCGATGTCTCCATCATCACCTGAGTCATGGTCCGGCTAGACCAACACTTCTTCCGGAGGCTGATTGGTCTCTAGAGGCGCCACAGGTTGATCTTGTGAAGCCATATTAGAGGTACTCTCCCCACATACGGCGCCAAATCATTCAGGGGTTTTTGTGTCCCTTTGGTGAGTTACAACTCAAATATTGGATTCGATAAGGACGCCTGTACCTGCAAAACGAACGGAGCTCCGAATGGTCGGAGGTCTGCCTCTAAAGATTAATTAAGTTAGTACAGAATTGGAGCAAAACGTGCGGAAAGTAAGTTATCTGCTCAGATTCTGAGCCCAGACGTTCTCTATTTTTTAGAGCAATAAATGCCTTAGTGATTAAGGCGTAAAGTTCTAGGTGTCAAAATTGTCCCAATTATTGGGGGAATCTCCCTATATATAGGTTCCTAGAAAAATGTGGCCTGCCCTAGGGTTTGATGACCTAGGGATTAGGGCAGCGCCGTTTTGCGGCGCCTCTTGGGATTTAGGCCTTGAAGGCTGCCATTCTCAGGGGGCATATTAGAGTGACATGTGTCGCCCATCTGGGGAGTCCATTTGGGCACCTCCCAGAATAAACACGTGTCATTCTCTAATTGGTCCACTTGGGGTTATTAAATACCCCAAATCACCACTACTAGGAAAGGTTCATTAGAGAGGAAGAAGCCAACCCAGCCTCAAGCTTCCTACCATCTTCCTGAAAGGGCACAGGAAGCAAGGACAGGGACAAACACTAAATAAGCAACAACTTCTTATCAATGACAAGAAATCTACAAGCGACGGAAAAAATTATATCCCTAAAAGCTATGTCTACAGGCTTGTAATCTCTTGTGAACATTAAAGAATTCCTCTGAATCCAAATGCAGTGAACAATCTCTACAAAGAACATTAACAACAGTCTGCCCCTACCAATAGATCTTCTGATATGCTGTAGAATCCATTGCACTTTAGAAGAGAAGCTTTTCTTAACTCTGTAATAACTAAGAAGCTGCAAAATTCTATTCCAAATGCTAGCAGAATAATAACAATCAAAAAATAAGTGAGAAACTTTTTTGCAGCATTAGAACAGAAAAAACACAAAGTGTCACAAGGGATACTCCAACAAGGATTCTATCTCTAGTAACCAGCCTGTTCCATAATGCTAACCAGGTAAAGAAACAGGCTTATTACAGATTAATGTCTTCCAAACAACCTTCTCATCTTGAGGTCTGATCTGAGTATACTCATTTTTCCATAAAGAGTGATACCAGACCAACCTCCAATGCTATCAATTAAAACTCTACAGTGCATAATCTTTTTCAAAACCTAGGAACATTTCTTGGGAACAGGTTCAGACCAAAAATCTCTATTATTAAAATAGTAAGTGTGAATCCACTTAACCCATAGGTTATCAGATAGATTTACGAGAAATATCCCATAAGACTTTAGTAACATCAGCCTTATTCCAGTCTTCAAGGCATGTCAAATTCCATCCACCATAAGTCTTAGGTAAACACATATATTTCCAAGAAGCTAAGGCTTTCTTGCTAGGATTACCTTTACTTTTCCACAAAAGGCATCTAAATGTTGAGTCCATTTCCCTCAAGATCTTCTTAGGAAGAATATAGATATGGGACCAGTAAGCTTGAATACCCAAAAGGACACTTTTGATCAAAGGAAGTCTGTCGGCATAAGAGAGGTGCCTAGTAGCCCATTCCTCAATTCTAGCAGTCACTCTCTCAACCAAAGGCCTACAGTGGGAGATAGTTACCTTTTTAGAAGAACGAGGCACATCTAGATACTTGAAAGGCAAAGAAACTTTAGCAACCCCCAACACAGACTGAAGATCAGTTTGAACCTGCTCAGTAATTCCCCCAAAATACACATCACTTTTATCCAAGTTAGCAGCAGAAGAAAACTTCTAAAAAGCTTGAAAACCCAACTGAATAGAAATAATATTAGCTCTAGAGAAAAGAAGCAAGTCATCAGCATACATCATATGAGTAATACCTAACTTTGAACATCTTGGATGAAAATTGAAATCAGGGTTCAAAGTCATCTCCTTTAAGCATCTAGAAAGGTATTCCATTCAAACAGCAAAAAGAAAAGGAGACATAGGGTTACCTTATCTCAAACCTCTCTTGGCAGAAAAAGGGACAGTAGGGTATCCATTAATCAAGTTAGAGTAAGAAATTGCAGTTACACATCTGATAATCCAAGAAATAAACCTGTTTGGAAAGCCTAATTCACCGAGAACAGTTTCCAAGAAACTCCATTCCACAGAGTCATAAGCCTTCATGAGATCAATCTTCAATAAACATCTTGGAGTAATAAACTTGTGAGAGCATCCTTTTATAAGCTCAGTGGCAAGCAAAATATTATCACCAATGTGCTTACAAGGAATAAAACCTTCCTGAGCATCATTAATGACAAAACCAATAACAATTGCAAGTGTAGCTATAATGATTTTAGAGATAAGTTTATAAACTAAAGTACAACAAGAAATATGCCTGTACTCCAATGCATAAGAAGGATTAGTCACTTTAGGCACAACAGTAATGGTAGTAAAGTTCCATTGCCTAGCAAATTTTCCATGACAGAAGAAATAAAGGACTCCATCATAAATATCAGATTTTACAATGCTCGAAGCTTGTTTAAAAACTACGGCATTAAAGCCATCAATACCAGGAGCCTTATCATTACTGATATCACTAAGGGCCTGATCAATTTCATTATGAGTAACATCTGCCAGAAGAAAATCTCTGGCAGATATGTCTAGCTGCTTACCATTTCTCATAGTAGACAGATCCACCCCAAGAACAGAGTGACTAGTAGATCCCAAAATATTCTTATAGAAGCCAAGAATTTCATCAGTTATAAGAACGGGATCCTTGAGCAAAATCCCTTGACTTTTATAAATCGAATTAATTCTATTTTTATTTTGCCTTTGTTTCATCATGGAGAAGAAGTGAGAGTTAGCATCCCTAAGCTTAATGCAGTACATTCTAGACTTTTCCTGTAAATGCTGCTTTGAATATTCATCCAATGCTTCACCCTATCAATAACAGGAATCTTAAGAGTCTAAAGGTGACTATTGGTCCAATCTCTAGCTAATTTTTCCTGAATTTCACTAAGATCTTTGTGAGCTTGCTCTAAACACTTAATGATGTTAGAAATATGTTTAACATTCAACTTCTTAAGGCCTATCTTTACAGAATTAATTTATTCAAAACAGTCACCATTGGATAAGTAGAAACCTCACTAGAATTCCAAAAATCCTGAACAGCCTTCTGAAAATCTATATGCTCAGCAAGGCAGTTTAAAAACCTGAAGGGTCTACCCTTTCATGAGCCAGCAGTAACATTATCAAATAAGAGAGGGCAGTGATCAAAGAGGGAGGGAGGGAGATAGATAACTTCCACTTGACCATAACAATGGATCCAAGTTTCATTAACCAGATCCCTTTCAATTCTTGTAGCAGTTTTGTTCTCACCTTCACCCTTATTTGACCAAGAATAGAAAGATCCTTTACTTTTTATTTCAGCAAGATCCAAAATCTCAACACAATCCTTGAAATCTCTCACTCTAGCATCAGTAACATGATTCCCATTATATTTATCCTCTGAGCATAGACCATAATTGAAATCTCCTATATAGATCTAAGGAAGTAGAGAAATCCCCAAAGCTTGCAATCAGGTCTAGAGAGGTCTCTAATCTTTAATTGAATGCAGTCCATAGACAAAGGTGCATAAAATAACATGCTGCAAGTCAACACATTAAGAGTCACTTTATCAGGTTTCAAACCAATCCAAATTCTATCTATTACAAAGTGATCATAAGAACAATGCCAAGTCCAAGATCTACTAAACTTCTTCTGAATAGAACATTGATTACGGATTTTGACTTTCGTTTCAAGTATAGCAATTACATAACCATCATGATCCTTCAGCAACTGCTTAACAGCAGTTACCTTGTCAGGGTCATTAAGACCCCTAATATTCCATGAGACAACAATCATCCCACCAAAGAGGGATTACCATCACCCTTAATAGGAATAGTATCAGCTGTAAGCGTCGTTTGATGTGCGCCTACGTTAAAGCATGTGTGAATATACTTGGCACTCTTAGGAGGTGAGAATTGACATATACGATTAGGGACAAGGAAAGTAGGGAGCCGCCAACAATTTTTTAAGGAACTTGTAAACCGTTCACGGATCATAAAAAGGCAACCACGATAAGAGACAACGATAGGCAACAACGATTGACCCGTGAAGGTTACACCCCATTCATAATCCATGAGATTACTAACTCCATATGGTTCGGAACCACAAAAGGAGGATTTGGGATGATGGTACGAAGTGAGTCATGGAGTCACATTCGCCCGTATTGGCCTCTACTCGATTCTTATAGTGAAAAGTGTTTCCTGCGATCTCAAAGGCAGACAAACAAAGATTCAATTTGCTCCAAACTATTATTATGCTAAATTGGTTAAATATTAATGCACAATAATTCTTTGTGTATTATATGGACTCCTTGGAGTGCTTAAAGGAATGAATAGTGAAAGAATTGGGAGGCTAGGATAAAGAGGGAGAAGAGAATTATTTGATGATCAAGCTTGTTGATGATTGAAAAAGGGGATATATGACCTCCATTTATAGAGAAAAAAGAAGGGTCGAAAAAACAAGATAAGATCCGAATTATTATATCTTTTGATCCAGATATTGGAATAAGATAAATAAGATATCGTTGGAAAGCTATTGAAGTCTACTTTCTACCCCAATTCAAATCATATTAAAATATTTTTTAGAATAAAATATATGGCCAAAATAGTGAGACGGTGTCAATTTTGGATAGAGTTTGACATTTTATTCATATTTTTTCTGTTATAGCTCGAAATTGATATTATAATATATCATTGGAAATATAATTTCAAGGGCTATCCAACCATATAAAATTTGGATAAAAAACATGAGGTACGAAAATCATATTTGACTATCTTTGAACGTCTTTCAATTCGAATAGAATTAGGACTTTTAAAAAGAAAAGTTTTATTCAATTACAAAATCTTTAATCTTATCTTTTCAAAAAGGATAATTAAGATCTTTTAGAAACTTATAGAAGCATCTAATTAATCCTAATTGGTTTAGGAATGGGATTAAATAATTTGGACCCTCCACATGATCATTGGGTTGTAGGTAAGGTGGGCTTAGGTTCGGTTTGGGCTTGGCTTAATATTTTGGTCATAACTTATTCGTTAAAACTCAGATTTGGGCTTATAATATACCGTTGGAAAGCTCTTTTAAAGTCCCATCCAAATATTTAATCATTGAACCCAGATAATGGACAAAAATAAACTGTACTAAACGTTTTTATAAAAAGGACACGAAATGAATGATTTTAAAGGACACAAAATGAATTATTTTGGGTTTAAAGGCAAAAAAAGAGGAAAATAAGTTATGGTTTGGGGAAATGGGCTAGAATTTGGGTTGGTTTATGAAATGGAAATATTGATTTAAGCACTCCAAGATTAAACACTTAACCCGACGAATAATGGCGGTGAACGGTTGTTCATCATCGGGTTTGGTTTTGGGGAGACATTTTTAGGTGTCTACAGAAGCCCTCACTTTGACTGAGTTTGTAGAAACGTTATTTTCGAAAACGATAGTCAAAGTAGTCGATAGGGACGGAGAATGATTTAAGGCGTTCTGCGATCCTAAATCACTCTTTATACACCGATACCTGCAGAAAAATGTTAGTTCTACAGATAAAAGAGTAAAGGAATAAAATACGTATCTGACACCAGTGTATCGGTGACAAATGAGTTTGGTAGCTTCCTATGCTTGAGGGAATCCACCGGATGAAGTTTGTTGAAACGCTTTACATGCCTGAGGAAAGCCGACTGACGAGTTTGGTAGCTTTCTATGTTTGAAGAAATCTACCGGATAATACTTTCCAGGCTTGAAGAAAGTCGACATATTAATTTGGCGGATTTCTATGCTTGAGAAAATCCACCGAATAATACTTTCCATGCTTGAGGAAAGCCGACATATGATTTTGGCAGGTTTCTTTGCTTGAAGAAATCCACCGAATGACACTTTCCATGCTTGAGGAAAGTCGATAGATGATTTTGGCAGCTTTCTATGCTTGAAGAAATCCTCCAGATAATACTTTCCATGCTTGAGTAAAGTCGACAGATGATGAGATTGCAAGTCTTTGTGTATCGAGAACCTTGCGCCGTGAAATGATGGTGGTTTGATTGTCCCCGAACGTGGGCTGTAGTTGGTTCGCTTGTCCCCGAACGTGGGTTGTAGTTGGTTCGCTTGTCTCCGAACGTGGGTTGTAGTTGGTTCGCTTGTCCCCGAACGTGGGCTGTAATTGGTTCGCTTGTCCCCGAACGTGGGCTGTAAATGGCACGCTTGTCCCCGAACGTTGGCTGTAAATGGTCCGCTTGTCCCCGGACGTAGGCTGTAATTGAGACCTGCAAAATAAAATTTGCCAAGGGACACGTACAGACTGTGATTGACTTTGCCAACTGACTTGACCAAGTTTTACTTGTCACGACATGACATGTGTATGACTTCTGATTGTTTGTGTATAAGTATGATTTTAATGTATGAGCAGACACAAGCAATTAACAATGCAAAAAGCAAAAATTTTCCGTCATTTTTATCATGAGACGAGTGGAGGGTACCGACTTTCTCCCAAAAAAGAAAGACGTAAAAACTGAACTTTTATTTTCGAAATTCCCTGAATGAGAAAAATTTTGAAAAAGTTTTTGAACTTCCCCAAAAGAAAAGACATGGAAAGAGAAGAAATTTTGAACTTCCTCGTTGAGCAAGACGAAATTAATCGCATGGATTGTATGCATGATGCATGTTCTTAGGTCGGAGGCTAAGGACAATTACATCATGTGACACGATATATGAATGACCTTAGGTCATGGAGCTAAGCATCATATATGGTGTAAAGAAACGATCTTGAACGTCACTTAGGTCTAGAAGCTAACCACGTATATAGATGAAGTGATTATTTTATAATGAACGTTGCTTAGGTCAAGGAGCTAAGAACGATATGCTTTGTATGATTAAAAATTTTTGATATATAAATGTTGCTCAGCATATTATGAGATGCATGAAACAATGAACATTCCTCAGGTTAGGAAGCTAAGCAAGTATCCAATGTTTCTTTTAATGAATGTTATCTTGAAAGACGATGAAACATGCACAATGTTTAAACAAGATTTCACGATAAAGGGCTCTTAAAGGTAAAGATCATATGGATATGGATATGGATGTGTGAGTAAAGTGTGAATGTGATACTAAGGCTGTTTGCAAAGGCTATGGTGATGGAAATTTATGTGAGAAAAGTCAAAATGGTGACTCTTTAGGCTGGGTAGGCTAAATGATGTGGGATCAAGCCCCCAAGTCTAGCTCTAGATGGATAGGGTCATAAGATTAAGCATTGGATATTCTTTGACGCGATCATGCATATGAATGTGGTCGCACCTCAATGTGAGGTTGCCTACGTATCCGTTAGGAATCAGGCCGAACGTAGCTCTGGCCGAACTTTGCACAAATGTATGTACACCTCAAAGAGTGGTCGTCTTTCAAGGGTCGTAATATGATTAAGTTGATGGTTTAAAGAAGAAAAGGGTACAAGGCTCAAGACCCGAGAGAATCCCCAAGATGTGTAATTGTGAATTTGAAAATTTTAAATTTTTCAAGTTTATTTTCTTTTTTTTATTTTTATTTTTTATTTTTTGCTTTTCGTTTTTTTTTTCCATTCTTTTGAATCAATGTGGGAAATCTCAGATCATGCGATCCATCACTCACTTTGCATTCATGCTTCTCAGGCACGGTACCAAGCACTCGATGAAAGACGCAATTTGAGATGTGTTCATATCAAATACATTGAAACACTTGCCCTTAGACATTGTTTTATTGTTGCTTTGCTAATTTTTATTTTACTTGCTTTTTGAATGTTATACAATTACACACCTTCCCATCCTAAGGTTAAGTGAATGTGGGTTAAAGAAATGTAGGCCAAACGTTAGATGTTTAGCATATATATATATATATATATATATATATATATATATATATATATATATATATATATATATATATATATATATATATATATATATATATATATATATATATATATGTATGTATATATATATGTATGTATATACATATATATACATATATATATACATATATATACATATATATATATACATATATATATATATATATATGTATATATATATATATACATACATATATATATATATATACATATATATATATACATATATATATATATACATATATATATATACATACATATATATATATATACATATATATATATATACATATATATATATATACATATATATATATATATATACATATATATATATATACATATATATATATATATACATATATATATATATATACATATATATATATATATATATAATATATATATATATATATATATATATATATATATATATATATATCTATGTGAGAACCACCCTTTATGTGAGAACACCAATACTAGCCATTAGATTATATGAAATTCAATGGCCGAGATTAAAAGACAAAGCTTGTTTAACTGCTTCAACTTTCTCATTTTTTCGCTCCGCAAAACCAAGCTCCATAATTATCAATGGCGACTGATTAATCCATTTGAAGGCTTGACAATTTTGATTTCATCTTCTTCTTCACAAGTACGAATAACTTCGATTAAAGAATTTGAAGGCTCGATAATTATCAAGGTTTGTTCAACTTTTCAATTTCGATATTACTCCTCTGAAAATTTCGAATTGCATCAATTATTAAGGCACTGTAAGTTAATTTAATTTTGATTTTCGTTGTTCTCTATGATTTAATTTGAATTTTAAATCAAGATTGTGCGATTTTGATTACAAAATTTTGGGTTTCACATTTTTTTAATTTCGATTTTAGTATTCTGGAAATTTTTGATATGAATGTTCTTAATTTTGGTTATCCGAGTTTGACTTTCTAATTTTTGCTCGGTTTTTTTTACTTTGAGTGTTCTCAATTTCATTGTCAGGGTAGAGATTGATCAACTAACTGAACAATTGGTAATTATCAATGAGTATGTTTTGGATATCCTGATAGTGCATACAAGGTGTTTGATAAAATGCTTGTTAGAAAATGCTTGGTAATTATTTGTCGTTTAAGGAATGCTATCATATGCGATTGAACAAGGGACTATTAATGCTGATAAAATGATTACTCGGCTTAAGGAGAATGTAGTTGGTAGAATTAGATGTTTTCCATGTAAAATGAGTGCTAAAAACAGAAGTTAGTTTGATAATATGCGATGTATAAGTTTCTTTAGCTGCTTGTTTTGATAATATGTGATGAGCAATGATAATAAGTTAGTTTCTCATTTGTCAAATGAGCAAATAATTAGTTGCTCATTTGTCAAATGAGCAAATACTTAGTTGCTAATTTCACAAATGAGCATTGAGTTATTTGCTCATTTGACAAATAAGCATTCAATTATTTGCTCATTTGACAAAAGATCAAAGAATTGTTTGCTTATTTCACAAATGAGCATTGAGTTCTTTGGTCTGCTTGCCCGTGCACAAGCCCCACCCCCTTCTTCTTGGTCTGTTTCCTGCACACCAACCATACTCCCTTCTTCCACTTCCCTCCACAAACCTATCCCCCTTCCCCCTCATCTTTCTGCTTGCGATTCTGATTTCAGTTCTAATTTTAGATTATGAAATTATTGTGTGTGTGTGTGTGAGAGAGAGAGAGAGTGAGTGTAAGAGTGTCTGTGTAAGTGTGTGAGTTTGCTCCTGGCCGTATACATCTTATTTAAGAATCTGATTTCACTTCTAATTATTAAGAGTGTGTGTAAGTGTGTTTAAAGGGGTGCATATTCACTTGTTACTAATTTACTTTATAATACTTCCTGGTAGTAGTTGTGTTGGGTGAGCATGTGTTGGGTAATTTTTGAGCTTTGGTGGCTTTTGTAGTAATAATGGAGGCATTTCAATTTCTACATGCGATTGTTTTCCTCTGCTTTTATGAGAGGGTGTTGATCTATATCAAAAACCTATTAGCTCAAGTGGTAGAGCACTATGCAAATGCATAGATGATGTAGGTTCGAATCCTACATAGGCTGTATTTATAAATAACTATATAAAAATAATTAATAATAAATAAATAAATAAATAAAAAAAAAACTTGATCATCTCTCCTTTTCTACTCAACTATGCTTTGTTCAATACTTTTCCTTTATATATCCACAAAAGATTAAACCACTCAGAAGAACTAAATTAATATGTATGTATCCCTCAGCTATTCATAAATAGAAGTTATCACAGACGACATTTGCAGTTTTTCAGGTATACAATCCGGCATTATAAGCTGCTTGTAGGTTTATCAAACGCTAAAGAACCCTATTAGCCTGCAATCCTGAGCTCTGAAGTAGCTTCTCTTACAGTTTCAAGTGAAGTACTTTTCAAATTATCTACTAATTCCTTTACATGAGCCTCAAATCTTGCAGCAACCCCATTTTGATATTCTTGGAGGAATAAGAGTAGGAACTCCAATCTTGTAACAGGGGATATGCAACTGAAATTGTAATGTTTAAACATGGCATATCAATTTAAAACCTTACTCAAATTCTCAAAACCACCCATTATTTTTCTCTAATATCCCCAAATATACCCCTTTTAGGTTTCTGAGTTTCTAGACCAATTGAGTGTAGTTTGCTCATATCTTTGCTCACACTACAAACTTGTGTCTCCACATTACATAGTAAATGAACCTACGTGGGATTCGAACCCACATCTTTTGTGCATTTGCACAATGCTCTACCCTTGAGCTAGTAGGCTAACGTATTTTAAACATTCAAACACACTCACAAATGAGCATTAATTTGATAAATGAGCATTAAATAGTTTACTCATTTGACAAAAGAGCATTGAATTTTTTTGCTCATTTGATAAATGAGCAAAAATTATTTGCACATTTTTGCTCATTTGATAGATGAGCAAAAAATTATTTGCTCATTTGATAAATGAGCAAAAAATTATATGCTCATTTAACAAATGAACAAATTTTTTTTTACTAGTATTTACTTTCATTAAGCTGACACCTACCTATACATCTGATGCTACACAAAAAATGAAAACAACGTCTTTCTAGAGTGTAGTCCTGCCTTTGCCATTTAGGTAGTAACAACTACAATACACCCTATAATGCCTCCCTTCAAGCTAATAATATTGGCAATTCATTGTTCGTTATTAAGCCAACAATAAGGTAATTAAAACTTGATTTATAAAGACAAAGAAATGAAGATGCACATATACACATACTTTGACCATTTACCTCTTCAGATACATGGACTTCATCATCTAATTCACTAAGTAAGTTAATATCTTCTTTGTGAGTGTTAAAATGATGATACATTTCATGGGCTTCTTCTAAATCAGTAAGCTCCTCACTTCCACCTCTTGAAGGTTCCTGAGAATTCATCAGCAAGTAGCCCTCTTTTGAAGAACCTACAGCAAGCCCACTAGTAACTGTCTTTGATCTATTCTCCCCATATGAGGCGAGTTCTAGCGTGATTTTAGCTTGAACTTTCAGTTGATGTAAATTAGTGAATTCACTACCTTCTCTCAATTGATTTACATCAGTAGATGGACCGACATCAACATTTCCTTCAACATCACTTTGTTCACAAGTCCCAGCAAGGATCTCGTTTGCAGACTCATCCTCTTGAGCATCATTTAGGATCTCATTTGCAAGCTCATTTTTTTAATTGAGCACCATCAAGGACCTCAATCTGAGGACCATTTGGTACATTCATTGCCCTCATTTGTGCTGTTAGCTTGAGTTTGATTGTCTCTAAAACTATGAGGATTGTTCTCCAAAGAACTACCAGACAAATCACTTGCTTCCAACTATTATAGAGCAAAACTGAAGCAACATATTATAAATAATAGCAAAATAAGAGTTCCAACTAGTAGCAATTTCATAAATACGACTCTCATTAGCACAATAATAAGCACAAATAGTTGAAGCAAAACCTGTGAAGAGGATCTGTATTTATGAAGCACTCGTTGGAGCAAAACTGGTAGTAAAAGTCTCATTAGAAAAATAAGACTTTCCAAGTGTACAAAGTTCCAAAAAAACAAAAGTCGATAATCTCTAAATATCGTTTTAACAATTGATAAACATAATACTTTTGAGACTAATTGGTTTACTTTTACTAATTTTCTATCTACTTTTAGAAAATACAAAAAGCAATAACTGTTCAACTTAAATAAATTTGTAAGCAAGATATATAGATAATTCCAAAAGCAATTGATCATGGATGGGGATAATAAGATAGTATATAGTAACATACTTCCCTAATACTGGACTTATATTATGACATTCACCTCAATCTTAAGGTACATAGCTCATAATCACTAATATAAGCCCACAATCAACTGGATTTTATATACTAACTCGAACATAATCGCAATGTTTACCTATGAACAAATTATAGCAAAATTCAGAATTTTTTTTTTGTTTTTTTTTCTATAAAAAATCAATTTCAATCACATACCTTGAATTTTGCAAAACTACAATTTCTTGCAACCTCAACTTTAACAATTTCAATTTCAACAATTTAACCTGAAAAACACTCAAATTAGTTAGTAATTGTATTAAAAACAGTTCAAACACTACATTATTTAATGCTCATTTAAATGAACAAATAACTGTTTGCTCATTTGATAAATGAGCAAAAAATTATATGCTCATTTGCTAAATGAGAAAAAAATCATTTGCTCATATCTCGCAGCACGGACTTTACATTAAGAAGTTCTGCAGGCTTCCTTATAGCATGAATAGCAAAAGACCTCATCAAATTACGATGTCAAGTAGAATAGCTCAAGAAATCATGCTAATTTTCTAAGCAATTATTTAACAGTCTCACAATTTGAAATAATTGCAATAATAGTATAAATTCCATTCAATATATGGTATATCAATAAGTGGTATGGTATACACCAATTGGTTTGACCAGTCCTACCTATGTTGTCTCTTCTTTAATCTTTACCAAGGTTGAAACAGT
Organism: Chenopodium quinoa; assembly: GCF_001683475.1. Taxonomy (NCBI): domain Eukaryota; kingdom Viridiplantae; phylum Streptophyta; class Magnoliopsida; order Caryophyllales; family Amaranthaceae; genus Chenopodium; species Chenopodium quinoa. The sequence goes on along the minus strand of NW_018743905.1, from coordinate 271,506 downwards.
AGCAACAATATGTTTAAAGAAATCCAATACCAATTTTTTCACCAAAATGTTATCATGAGACATAGCCATTGACTACTTCAATGAGATTAAACGCAGCCACCCAACTGCAAAGAAAAATAAAAGGAGGGCAAAAGAGAACGCAAAGTAGTTAGGAAAACATGAAGTTGAGATTTCAAAGAGTTCAGGAGGGAAGGGGAGTTAAAAGATAACAAGGTTTCATTTCAGAACAACATGTTGTACCAGTATAGCTTCCATCTCAGCACTTGATACAAGTGTTCGCTTGGGCTGGTCAGATCCTTCCCAGAGGCAGATAAGGAGTTGCTGGAAGCTGACCTTGATAGGAACGCCTTCAAAGCATCATCTATTGATGGGGAAGAAGATTCTAGCAAAGAGGAAAGGTAAAAAAAAAAGAGGGCGAGGGGGGGGGGGTGCAGATGAGATAAGTAAGGAGTTGAAAATTAACACAGCAATAATTACCCAAATGTCTAAAGTCAACCATTAAACTAGATATAAGTAGTCAAACCTCAAAATTTTCTAAAACAGAAGACCATTGCTTAGCACATCTTTTTCAAACAATATCAATAGGAACAAGGTAGACAGCCTTAGATTAGATTTTAGTACTAAAATTTAATTATAAAAAGAGGCTAGAAGCCTAGAACGCATTTCTAGCAAGAAAGACAGCACTAATCAAAGAATCATTCTCAATATCATATTATTGAGATCAATAATAGCAAGTCAGAAACTTGTATTCAGAGAGTAAAGGCGATAATAGTAAATGTGACTACAGTGAGTAATGTAAATACGGAGTAATATTTATAAATGCGGGGATTACGAGTTTAAATATCACAAAGCCGTCCTAACATCAAAATTCTACTCAAATTATGACTCCTTTTATAGCACACTCATTGAATATTTAACAAAGCAGACCACCCATTGTCTCCCCCAACCTGATATCTACTGCATTACATTTAGCTTTTCACTTAGACATTTTATCGAACAGTTTACGTGCATCCTCAATTCCTGTTGCAAATTTTTCGAATCAGAATTCACAAGTAAAACAGGGGTTTAACTGTTTGGATTACCTTGAATGTTCGAAGGAAGCTTTATACTAGCTTTAACAGCACTCAAAACCAAACCAAAACTACAACATAATCGCAACAAAATCGAGCAAAAATCGCAACAAAACCACAACATAATTTCGAAAATACATAACCAAAATAAGAATACATGTTAAAACCTAAATTCAGGCAAAATAAACTAAAATGAACTTGATAATTACTCAAAAATGAAAAAAAAAAAAAAACTAAAACATAATCGACACAAAGTAACCAAAAATTAGTGAGATGAAATCAGCACAAATAAAACAAAAATCAAAATGAAGATAAACAATGAATGTAACCTAAAAATTAATTGGAAAACAACAAAAAATAAACAATAAACTTACATTGACGAACAATTGATGAAGATTGGAGAAGTTGTGATGAAATTTCAGAGAGAAAGAGAGAAGAAAACCGAATGAAATTGAATGAGGAGAGAGAAATTGCGCGTGAAAGAGGAAGGAGGAGAGAGAAAAAATGCAGAAAGTGTTTTGAAATAAAATGGTTTTGTTTAAACCGGGATTGTATTGTGACCGTTGGATGCAATTGATCCAATGGTTATAATGAGTTCTCACATATAATAGTGTTCTCACATAAGGGGTGTGGTCTCATATGATCCTATTTCTACATATATATATATATATATATATATATATATATATATATATATATATATATATATATATATATATATTATTTTTTTAGAATGAATGATGAATGCTATGATCGAGATGTAAAAGAAATTTGCTCATTTTATTAATGGAAAAAGGTGAACGAAACACATAAAACATATAAGAATTCGAAATGGAAAACCTATGCTAGACATGAATGGAGGGAATGGAGATGAATCATAAAGGAAAATAAAAATTTGGGTATTATATGGACTCCTTGGAGTACTTAAAGGAATGAATAGTGAAAGAATGGTGAGGCTAGTGTTTAGGCTAAAGAGGGAGAAGAGAATTATTTGATGATCAAGCTTGTTGATGATTGAAAAAGAGGAGATATGACCTCTATTTATAGAGAAAAAAGAAGGGTCGGAAAAAAAAGATAAGATCCGAATTAATTAGGAATAAAGCTCAATAGACTGCAGTTTTGCGGTTTTTGTTTTTATCATATCTTTTGATCCAGATATTGGAATAAGATAAAAAAAGATATCGTTGGAACGCTATTGAAGTCTAATTTCTATCCCAATTAGAATCAGATTAAAATATTTTGTAGAATAAAATATATGGCCAAAATAGTGAGACGGTGTCAGTTTTGGATAGAGTTTGACATTTTATTCATATCTTTTCTGTTATAGCTTGGAATTGATATTATAATATATCATTGGAAAGATAATTTCAAGGGATATCCAACATATAAAATTTGGATAAAAAATATGAGGTACTAAAATCATATCTGACTATCTTTGAATGTCTTTCAATTCGAATAGAATTAAGACTTTTAAAAAGAAAAGTTTTTATTCAATTTCAAACTCTTTAATCTTATCTTTTCAAAAAGGATGATTAAGATCTTTTAGAAACTTATAGAAGCTTCTAATTAATCCTAATTGGTTTAGGAATGGGATTAACTAATTTGGACCCTCCACATGATCATTGGGTCGTAGGTAAGGTGGGCTTAGGTAACTTGAAGTTGGAGGTCTAGGCGATTTCCATGGCGATTTCTGCTTGCTAGGTCGGGATCTTTATCTAGCTTCCTCATCATCATGGCTCGTAAGAAGAAATCTTCAACCCCTCTTCCACAAAACAATGCCCCTATTGATAATATTCTGGATAAGCTGAGAAAATCTGGAACTTCTTCATCTGAACCGATTGCTGAAGAAGATGAGCTGGTCACTCCTCCTCCACATTTGGTGCATCCATCTGGTGGAATGATATCTAGAGGTGAAGTAATAATACTTGAAAGGTCTTATAGAGGTTCGATTGCTCAATCTCAGACTAGAACCAATGGAACAGTAACTAGGGTTTCTACGGTTACTGTTCCATTGGTTTCTGGTCAGAATCAAAGCCCGATAATCCCTGTTGCTGTTATTCCTGGCTCTTCTGAGGCTCTTGATAGCTTGAATCAAGACCCTGAAGCTCCTGAAGAATGGAAGGATTTATTCAAAGGGAAGCTCAATGCAAAAGGGACCTCTCTGTCTTTCATTGCTCTTGAGATCAGAGATGGAAAATCGATTGCTAAGCTTAGCTCTACTGATATTTTTGAGGGCAACAAAAACTGGGGTAATTCTCTTATCTTTTATGTTGTTGTTTACTCTCCCACTATTTCTGCATTTCATAAGTTTATTGCTGATAATTGGAGTAACATTGCTAAACTAGACATATTTTGGCATGATAAGGGATATTTTATAATCAATCTGAAATCTAATGATGATAAGAATGCTATTTTATGTTCTGGTCCTCACATATTCTTTGGTAAGCCAACCATTGTTAAAGCGTGGTCTGACAAATTTGATTTCCATGCTGAAATATTGAGAACTGTTCCTCTATGGATTAACTTCCTAATTTGCCATTGAACTATTGGGGAGCTGAAACCCGCAAAATTGGTAGTCTACTTGGTGTTCCAGTCTGTGCTGATGAGTGTACCTCTAGGTAGCTAAGGGTTTCGTTTGCTAGACTTCTTGTTGAAATTGATGTTACTAAGGCTTTGCCTAGCTCTGTTTGGGTTGAGAGCCCTGCTAGTGAATTGATTGAGATCACAGTGCATTATGAGTGGACCCCTCCTTTTTGTAAGAAATGTGATAAGGTTGGGCATGACTGTTCCAAGCCTCCACCTGTTAAAAAAAATCAAATAGATGATCTAAAGACCACTCAAACTCAGGCTAAGAAAGTCTGGGTTCCTAAGAAGATTACCAAGGCTCCTGTTGAGGCTACTAAGGTTCCTGCTCCTGTTAAGGAAGTTACACCACCCCCTCAGACTCAGAACAATGATGATTGGCAAATTCCTGGCAAGAAATCCAAGAAAAGAGCCAACAGACAGATCAATTTCCATGTCTCTAGTTCTAATGTTTATCAACCTTTGACTTTTGATTCTGATGGTGTTGAAATTGCAGATGAAACTAATGAACCTAACGGGGGTGATGGGAATCCCCCTTTAGGGTCATGATAGTTCTCTCATGGAATATTAGGGGTCTTAATGACCCTGGGAATGTGGCTGCTGTTAGGAAGCTACTTTCTAATCAGAAGTGTGATGTTCTTTACCTTATTGAAACTAAAGTAAAACAACATAATTCTTTCAAGATTCAGAGGAAATTTGGGGATGCTTGGACTTGGTTTGCTAACTATGCTAATTCTCCAAGGGGTAGAATTTGGATAGGTTGGAAAGCTGATCTTCTCAATTTAGTTGTTCTTTCTTCACAAGAACAGTTAGTTCATTGTTTGATCACTACAAAAGATCTGCAAACTCAGGTTTTCATTACCTTTGTGTATAGGTTACATACTGTTCAGGATAAGCTACCTCTGTGGGCTAGTCTAAGGCAGTTGACTGGTATCTCTGGAGCCTGGTTATGTGCTGGTGACTTTAACTCTATTCTATCTTGTGATGATAGAATTAATGGGGCAGTGGTTACTGATTATGAAACCAGGGATTTTTAGAGCTTTATTGATTATTTGGCTTTGATTGAAATTAAGAGTAAGGGTTCCTTCTTCTCTTGGTGTAACAAAAGCTCATAATGGTCCTAGGACTTATTCTAGAATTGATAGAGGTATTGTTAACCAGGATTGGATGGTTACTTATGGGCATGTTGAAGCTATTTATTCCCCCCCCCCCCCCTCTCTATCTGATCACAATCCTATTCTCTTTGATATTTTTCATTCTCAGCCTGGCAAAGGGAGACCTTTTAGGTTCCTTAATAGTCTTGCTGATTATGAAAGTTTTCTAGATATTGTGGATTCTGCTTGGCAATGTTTTGTTCCTGGTAATGCAATGCATAAGGTATGGTCTAAACTTAAACAAGTTAAGACTTCTCTTAAGTCTACGAACATTAAGAAATTTGGTAATGATCTGGGAAGGTTGAAGCTGCTCAGAGTGCTCTAACTGACATTCAGCAACAGATTATACATGATGTTAACAGTGTTGATTTTCACTCCAAGGAGTTAGATTCTATTCAAACTGTTAAATACTGGATGAATGTTCAGGAAAGTATTTACAGGCAGAAATCCATAGTGGATTGGCTTCAACTTGGTGATAGTAACAACAAATATTTTTTTGCTGTTATGAAACAAAGACAAGGCAGGAATAGGATTGATACTCTTTTTACTAGTGATGGCACTTTACTGAAAACCCCTGCTGCTATTGAAGAAGAAATCACATGTTTTTATAAAGCTCTTCTTGCTCCAATGCTGATTCCCTCCCTGGGGTTGATCTTGGTACTGTGAGAAGAGGTGCTCAGCTTTCTAGAGATTCTTAGCAGTCTCTTATTGCTCCTATTTCCACTGAGGAAATTGACTTAGCTTTGAAAGATATTGATAGCTCCAAAGCTCCTAGAATTGATGGGTTTAATTCTCACTTCTTCAAGAAAACTTGGGATGTTGTGAAAAATGATGTTTATGCTGGTGTTATGGAGTTTTTCAATATTGGTGTTATGCTGAGGCAATGGAACTGCACAACTGTAACCTTAGTTCCTAAGGTTCAGAATCCTTCCCTTGTTAAAGATTTTAGGCCAATTGTTTGATGTTCTGTTCTTTATAAGCTTATTTCCAAAATCCTTACTTCAAGGCTTGTAAATGTGATTTCTGAGGTTATTGATGGCTCTCAAGCTGGGTTTATCCCAGGGAAGCATATTGGTGACAATATCTTGTTAGCCATTGAGCTTATTAAAGGATATGGACATAAGTTCCTTTCTCTCCAAGGTGCTTGTTGAAGATTGATCTAAAAAGCTTATGACTCTGTTGAATGGGGTTTTCTGAAGACTGTTATGTCTGAGATTGGTTTTCATAACCAGTTTATTGCCTGAGTTATGGCTTGTTTGTCTTCTGTCTCCTTCTCTATTTTGATCAATGGTATTCCTTCCAATCCATTCCCTGCAAAGAAGGGTCTTAGGCAAGGTGATCCCATGTATCCCTTTATTTTTTCCATTGGAATGGAGTACCTCTCCAGATGTCTCTCTGAGCTTCAGCTGAATCTTGATTTTAATTATCACCCTAGGTGTGAGAAAATGGGGTTGACCCATCTTATGTTTGCTGATGATTTGTTGTTGTTCTCTAGAGCAGATGCTCAGTCTGTCTCTTTGCTTTTCCAAGCTTTCTCTAAGTTTTCTGAAGCTTCTGGTTTATCAGCTAACTTAGATAAAAGTGAGGTGTATTTTGGTGGGCTCCTTGATTCTGAGCAGGATGAGATGAGAGATTTGATTGGGGTTGCTCCTGGTACTATTCCATTCAAGTACTTAGGGGTTCCTCTTTCTTCTAAAAAGTTGACCATTGCTCAATGCAAGCCCCTTGTTGATAAAGTGACTGTTAGGATTAATGGTTGGTCTGCTAGGCACCTCTCCTATGCTGGTAGGCTCCAATTAGTCAAGAGTGTCCTGTTTGGCATACAAACTTATTGGGCTCAAATCTTCATTCTTCCTAAAAATATCCTAAGAGAAATTGAAGCTAGATTTAGAGCTTTTATTTAGACTGGGAAAGCTAATCCCTCAAATAAATCCCTTATCTCTTGGTCTCAAGTTTATCTCCCAAAAGTTAATGGTGACTGGAATCTTCTTTCTCTTCCTGAGTGGAATGTTGCTGCTATCTCCAGACTTCTTTGGGATCTTGCTCATAAAGCTGACAATTTATGGGTGAAATGGGTTCATACCTATTATTTCAAAGATAAACCTTGGTGGAATAAACATGCCCTTAGGAAGTGTTCTTGGGTGCTGAGTAGAATTCTGAAATGTAGAACTGTTATTGATAATATTGGTGGTTGGGATGCTGTTAAACAAGGTAATAAAATCAAGATTAAGAAGATCTATTTGAAGGTTATGACTCAAGCTCCCAAAGTTCCATGGAGAAGACTCTTTTGTAACAATTCTGCTACCCCTAAGAGCTTGTTCATTCTCTGGCTTGCTAATAGGAACATATTACTCACAAAAGATAGATTGATTCTATGGAATATGCATTGTGATCCTATTTTTTTCCTTTGTAATCTTCATCCTGAGTCAGTTGCGCATTTATTTTTTGAATGCAGTTTTACTAAGGTCATTTGGGAAAGGATTTTGGCTATCTTTGGTTGCAACAGGTCTATTTTAAGCTTTGATGCTGAGGTCTAAAATCTGCAAGAAGGATAGAGCTAAAACCAGACTGTTGGGAATGTGTTTTGCTGAAACTGTTTATCATATTTGGTTACAGAGAAACTCCTTGATCTTTACAGGAGTTGCAAATCTAGTGAAGCTGTGCTCAGAGATGTATTATTTGTTGTTGCCTGTAGATGTTCTAGTTCTGACATGAATTTGCTGATCCTGTAATTTTGTTTCTTTGGCAAGTTTGTCTTTTCTGGTGCTTAGCCTGGTTTTACCAGTCTTGAGTTTAGTTTGCTGTTTTGATCTGTATTCTCAGAGTTGTTGTAATGCCTATTTTGTCTAGTCCTGCTGCTTTTTGCAGCTGAGTCTATGTAGGGGCTTTTATTTCTTTTTACAGTTTGCAGGTCTGTTTTAGTGTGTGTTGTTTGCAGGTTTGTCCTGCTCTGTGTTTTTTTTGTGTTCCTGGGCCTGGCTTTCAGAACCCTTCCTAGAAGGTGGCTAGAAGCTTGAGTTCAGTTTGTTCCTGTCTCTTTCTCTTGAACCCTTCCTAGAAGGTGGCTAGAGAAAGAACTTGAACTGTTTGGTGGGTAGTTGGCCTGTTTTGCAGGTCTTGTGGGGTTTGGTGCTTGTTATAACTTAGCTCTTGTGAGTTGTAACTTTTCCTTTTGGTAATAAAATTTTCCTATTTACCAAAAAACAAAGGTGGGCTTAGGTTCGGTTAGGGCTCGGCTTAATATTTTGGTCATAACTTATTCGTTATAACTCGGATTTGGAATTATAATATATCGTTGGAAAGCTCTTTTAAATCCCCATCCAACTATTCAATCATTGAACCCAGAAAATGGACCAAAATAAACTGGACTAAACGTTTTTATAAAAAGGACACGAAATGAATGATTTTAAAGGACACGAAATGAATTATTTTAGGTTTAAAGGCACGAAAAGAGGATAATAAGTTATGGTTTAGGGAAATGGGATAGAAATTGAGTTGGTTTATGAAATGGAAATATGGATTTAAGCACTCCAAGATTAAATACTCAACCCGACCAATAATGGCGGTGAAAGGTTGTTCATCATCGGGTTTGGTTTTGGAGAGACATTTTTAGGTGTCTACATTAGCAATATAATTTTCCAATAAAGCAGTATAGGTGTTCATAGTTCTAGGAACGTCTTGCTGCCCACCAGTCACAACAGGCCTAGATCTCTTGCTTACCACCCTCCAATCAGCATCAGAGTAAGCAGCAAAAGATGTATGAGTAGGGGTGAACAAAGGTTGAGGAGCAGGAGCCTGAGTCTTATCCTGTCCCTGATTAGAAATTGTAGGAACAAAAACTGAACCATCAAAACTAGAAGTTGCAGGAGCATGAATAGGTTTCTTTGGAACTCAAATTTTCTTCTATGGGATTTATCTGCTTGGTCATTCTGCTGAGCTTTAGGTTTAGCAGGTACTTTAAGCTTAGGAGCACTACAATCATTCCCAACCTTATAACATTTTTTACAAAAAGGGGGAGACCACTCAAACTGAACTTTTAGTTCAAGCATCTCACCTATAGGGATCTCAACATCTACAACACTAGGTAAAGGCCTAGTAATGTCAACTTCTATTAGCAATCTAAAAGGAGACACTTTGAGTTGCCTGGAAGTACACTTATCATCAAACAAAGGCACTCTAAGTATACTACCTATCCTACTCAAAGTATTTGCCCCCAGTAATTAAGAGGTAAATTAGGAATCCTAACCCATAAAGGCACAGTTCTAAGGATTTTAGCTTAGAAGTTAAACTTATCACTCCATGGTTTAACAATAGCAGGTTTACTATTAAACATATGAGGTCCTGAGCTTAAGTTAATTTTTTATCTTCGTTAGAACATAAATTGATTATGATGTAACCATCATCATGCCAAAAGATTTCAGGCTTTGCAAAAGTACTCCAATTTTGGGTAATAAATCTATGAACAACAACAATTGTGGGGTAATAACCCACCACAAAAAATAAAATAGCATTGCACCATTTAGAGTTACTTGCTTCAAGATCTGAAGCCTAGAGTTGAACCACAGGCTTACCACTCCTAATAATTGGAGCTACAAAGGACAGAGCATTCCATTTAGTAGTCAATTTTCCACGAAACAAATTTGCCTGATTCTCTAAACTGCTAGCTGGTTTAGGTGATTTAGTTGTTCAAGAGGATCCTCAGACCCAAGAACACCGCATTAGGATCATTAGAACAATCATTCGTCGAATTAACCAATGGAACAGTAACCAAAGAAGATGAAATCGTAGGTACTGTTTCACTAGTTTTATGTGCAATTGGCTTTGAAAAACTTGATGATTGTGTTCAAGAGCCTTCAAATCAGCTTAAGTAACCTTCCCAACTGGTGGATGAACAAGATGAGCAGGTGGAGTAACCATCTCGAGTTCATCTTCAACTTCTGAAACTTCCGGAACATCTATAATCGAGTCAGAGATCACATTCAGATTCTTCAATCTACTATGATTTGAGGGAGCTAGGGATCTAAATGATGGGGTTTGGGGGCAATTGTGTTGCTTGCTTTTTCCAGCGAGCCATGATCAATCAAGCAGAGTGTGAAAAATAACTTCAGCAAAAAGCCATTAAAATCACCAAAAGAGAGAGAAAGTCAACAGAAAAACCCCAAGGTTGCCAACTTTCATTTGATTCAAAAAGCTTTGTTTGAATATGTTTGGATTTCATTTGACTCAATTAGCTTTTTTGAATTCATTTGACTTTCATTTTATTCAAAAAGCTTTGTTTAAATACATTGGACTTTCATTTGATTCAAAAGGCATTATTTGAATGTGTTTGAGATTCATTTGATTAAATTAGCTTTGTTTGAATGTGTTTGGCTTTCATTTGGTTCTAAAATATTTGTTTAAATAAGATTGACTTTCATTTGACTCAATTAGCATTAATGAATGCATTTGACTTTAATTTTATTCAGAAAACTTTGTTTGAATGCATTTGACTTTCATTTGATTTAAAAGGCATTATTTGAATGTGTTTGACATTTATTTGATTAATTTAGCTTTTTTTTAATGTGTTTGGTTTTCATTTGATTCAAAAAGCATTATTTGAATAAGTTTGACTTTCATTTGACTCAATTAGCATTTTTTAATGCATTTGACTTTCATTTGATTCAAAAAGCTTTGTTTGAATGTGTTAGACAATAATTTTATTAAATTAGTTTTGCTGAATGCATTTTACTTTCATTTGATTAAAAAAAACTTTGTTTAAATATGTTTGGCTTTCATTTGACTCAATTAGCTTTTTTGTATGCATTTGACTATCATTTGATTCTGAAAGCTTTCTTTGAATGTATTTTAATTTCCTTTGATTCAAAAGGCATTATTTAATGTGTTTGACATTCATTTGATATAATTAGATTTGTTAAAATGTGTTTGACTTTCATTTGAATTAATTACATTTTTGAATGCATTTAACTTTCATATGATTCAAAAAGCTTTTGTTTAAATGTGTTGGACTTTAATTTGAGTCAAAAAGATTTGTTTGAATGTGTTTGGCTTTTATTCTATTCAATTAGCTTTGTTGAATGCATTTGACTTGCATTTGATTAAAAAAGCTTTGTTTGAATATGATTAACCTTTATTTGATTCAATTAGCTTTGTTGAATGCATTTGACTTTCATTTGAGGCAAAAAACTTTTGTTTGAATGTAGTCGACTTTCATTTGATTCAAATAGCTTTGTTGAATGCATATGACTTTCATTTGATTCAAAAAGCTTTGTTTAAATATGTTTGGCTTCATTTGACTCAATTAGCTTTTTTGAATGCATTTTGTTCTCATTTGTTTCAAAAAGCTTGATTTGAATGCATTTGACTTGCATTTGAATCAAAAGGTATTATTTGAATGTGTTTGACATTTAATTCAATTAGATTTGTTTGAATGTGTTTGACTTTTATTTGATACCAAAAGCTTTATTTGAAAAAGTTTGACATTCATTTGACTCAATAAGCATTTTTTTATTGCATTTGACTTTCATTTGATTCATAAAGCTTTGTTTGAATGTGTTTGATTTTCATTTGATTCAAAAACCCCTGTGTAAATGTGTTCATATGATTCAATTAGATTTGTTGAATGCATTTGACTTTCATTTGATTAAAAAAACTTTGTTTAAATATGTTTGGCTTTCTTTTGACTTGATTAGCTTTTTTGAATATATTTGACTTTCATTTGATTCAGAAAGCTTTGTTTGAATTCATTTAACTTTCATTTGATTCAAAAGGAATTATTTTAATGTCTTTGAAATTCATTTGATTCAATTAGATTTGTTTAAATGTGTTTGGCTTTTATTTAATTTTAAAAGCTTCGTTTGAATATGTTTGGCTTTCATTTGACTCAATTAGCTTTGTTTGAATGCATTTAACTTTCATTTGGTTCAAAAGGAATTATTTGAATACGTCAATTAGCTTTGTTTGAATGTGTTTGACTTTAATTTGATTCAAAAATCGTTGTTTGAATAAGTTTGGCATTCATTTGATTCAATTAGCTTTGTTGAATGCATTTAACTTTTATTTGATTCAAAAATCTTTGTTTGAATATGTTTGGATTTCATTTGTCTTAATTGGCTTATTTAAATGCATTTGACTTTCATTTTATTCAAAAAGCTTTGTTATATATGTTTGTCTTTCATTTTACTCAATTAGCGTTTTTGATGAATTTGACTCTAACTTGATTCAAAAGCTTTGTTTGAATATGTTTGGATTTCATTTGACTCAATTAGATTTTTTGAATGCATTTACCTTTCATTTGATTCAAAAAGCTTCGTTTAAATATATTTGACTTTCAATTGATTCAAAAGGCATTATTTAAATGAGTTTGACATTCATTTGAGTCAATTAGTTTTGTTTAAACGTGTTTGGCTTTCATTTGATTCAAAAAGCATTGGTTGAATAAGTTTAACTCTCATTTAACTCAATTAGCATTTTTAAATGCATTTAACTTCCATTTAATTCAAAAGGCTTTGTTTGAATGTGTTTGAGTTTCATTTGATTCAAAAATCCTTGTTTGAATGTGTTTGTCTTTCATTTGATTCAATTAGCTTTGTTCAATGCATTTTACTTTCATTTGATTCAAAAAGCATTGTTTGAATATGCTTGGATTTTATTTAACTCAATTAGATTTTTTAAATACATTTGACTTACATTTGATTCAGAAAGCTTTGTTTGAATACATTTGACTTTCATTTGATTCAAAAGGCATTATTTGGATGTGTTTGAAATTTATTTGATTAAATTAGCTTTGTTTGAATGTGTTTGACTTTTATTTGATTTAATTTGTTTGAAAAAGATTGACTTTTATTTGACTCAATTAGCATTATTGAATGCATTTTACTTTCATTTGATTTAGATTGCTTTGTTAGAATGCGTTTGACTTTCATTTGATTCAAAAGGCATTATTTGATTGTGTTTGACATTCATTGGATTTAATTAGCTTTGTTTTAATGTGTTTGACATTCATTGGATTTAATTAGCTTTGTTTTAATGTGTTTGACTTTCATTTGATTTATAAATTTTTTTGTGAATAAGATTGACTTTCATTTGACTTAATTAGCATTATTGAATGCATTTGACTTTCATTTGATTCAGTAAGATTTGTTTGAATGATTTGACATTAATTGATTCAAAAGGCATTATTTGAATGTGTTTGACATTCATTTGATTCTTTTAGCTTTGTTTGAATGTGTTTGGCTTTCATTTGATTCAAAAAGCATTATTTCAATAAGTTTAACTTTCATTTGACTCAATTAACATTTTTAATGCATTTGACATTCAATGGATTCAAAAAGTTTTGTTTGAATGTTTTTGGCTTTCATTTGATTCAATTAGCTTTCTTGAATGCATTTTATTAAGAAAGCTTTATTTGAATATGTTTGACTTTCATTTGACTCAATTATTTATTTTTATGCATTTAACTTTCATTTGATTTAGAAAGCTTTGGCTGAATGTATTTTACTTTCATTTGATTCAAAAGGCCTTATTTATTGTGTTTGACATTCATTTAATTCAATTAGATTTGTTAAAATGTTTTTGCCTTTCATTTGATTCAAAATACTTTGTTTGAAAAAATTTGACTTTCATTTGATTGAAAAAACTTTGTTTGAATGTGTTTTGCTTTCATTTAATTTAATTAGCTTTTTTGAATGCATTTGACTTTCATTTGATTCAAAAAACTTTGTTTGAATGTGATTGACCTTCATTTGATTCTTTTTTTTTTGTTTTCTTTTTGTAAGTAAATAAATGTGTTTTGCTTTTATTTAATTCAATTAGCTTTTTTGAATGCATTTGACTTTCATTTGATTCAAAAAGCTTTGTTTGAATGTGATTGACCTTCATTTGATTCATTTGTATATGTATACGTATACATAGGACCAAGTTATATTGAGAACTGGGTGAATAATAGGAACTAGGAACTCATCACAGCCATAGAAATAAAAAAAACGGGCGGATCAGATTATTTTAGTTTTTAGAATCACGCGACTGGTACTCTGTCCTCCATTGAAGCTAGTGCTCCAAATATCCATTGAAGCAATTTTCAAGCTTTCTCTACTCCTTTGAAGTGATTTTCGAGCCTTTTACACTCCATTGAAGCAGCTTCTGGCGTAATATGTTTTTTTTATCTTCTTTAAATTAACGAAATTCAATTTCATTATCATTGGATTATCTTTAATTTTATTGCTAGTATCATCAATTTAGGGTTTTTTATTGTGAAATTTGAACTTTTATTTCATAATTATGAGGTTACGACTGATTATAGCAATCGATTTTGTTGTTAAAGTTCCTAAACACCTTGATCTGAAAACCCTTGCATTTAAATTTATTAGTTTGCATATCAACTGTTTGATGAAATTCCTATGAGAAACTATATAGATGTTTAATTTGTTGATGGTGGTCAAAAGTAGATACAAACTAAGTTAAAGTAAACCAATTTCATTTTAAAGTAATTGTTTCATGTTAAAAGTTGTTGTAGGTTTTTATTCCATTGATGAATTTATTTTGATTTTATTTTATTAGTTTGATAGCAGATTGTAGTACTTAAGTTCCTTCTCTTGTCAAGTGGGTTAGAATTGTTTAATAGCATCACTATCGTTTACTTATTATTATTACGGTACTAAATAAAGCTAATCTAAGAAACATTAACGTGTTTCCTTTACCTGCTAGCTGTGCTCAGGTTTCTCTTCAATTGTAGCCAATGTCCTATAAATTGGGCACATCTGATGCTTGCATTCTCTTGCAACCAGGTGCATTGTGACGCCACTATCGCTTTCCATGTATTAGTTCCTGAGACTTTTGCTGCTAAGAGAGAATGTTCTAGCATTCAGAGGGTTGCCTAACTTACCATTCATTATAATTAATTGAATGAAACAAATTGAAGCTTTCTGCTTGAATAAACATGAATTTCTGTGATGATTTCAACCTATATTGGGGATAATATAAAAGTTACCTTATGTTGCCTACATATGCTCTAATTACATGATTTGGGTTTACAAAATACTAATTCTGTGAAAAATGTAGGACATTTCTATATGTCACTTTACAATAGTTGTCTGCAAATTATGTGAAAAATGTTTCAGGTTAACTTATTAATATAATCCCTTAGACTATAAATTTGTACCACCAGATTAAATACACTTGTTTTCTAATTATTGTTTAAGTTAATCTCAACACAAATTTGTTGTCATCTCACATAATCTATGTTATGGTTCTATCCATGTATCACTCTAGTATATATCAAGTTTATCAGATTCCACATGTTAAACAGGTTATCATACTTCAATTATGTTGTTGCGTAAGAGATACTTCAATTCTTTGTTACCAGAAATTCTCATTTTTGAGTTTGGACCTGTCTCTCATATGCTAATTGCTCTGAGTTAAGTTTAGTTCATCCAAAGCCTTCTTTATTAGAAAAGTGCATTGGGTGAAAATGAAAATGAATGCCTTGTGCTAATAAGGTTGGAAAAGGTAGTGTAGACACCCATTTGTGTCTCCCCAAAATCAAACCCAGTGATGAGTACCTTTCACGTCGAATCATAATCGAATGAGGTGAAAGTGTGGAAAGTCTAGTTTGCGGTTAGTTTTTATTTCTTTTCTTTCTCTGTTTTGAAAATCTATTTTAAGGAAACAGCCAATCCAGTTTGGTTTGGTCCATGGCAAGGGTCCAATAATAGTGTAGTTGGGTCGGGTTCGAAAAGAACTTTCCAACAATATATTCTAAACCCAATTCCGATGAATAATGAGGAAGTTATGGCCAAATTACTAAACTGGGCCCAATTTGATATTTATGTGCGGCCCAATGATTTAGAGGAGGGCCTAATATTGATTTATCATTCCTAACGCGATTAGAATTGATTATAGTCTTCTAGAATCTTCTATAAGGTTCTTCTCATTCCTAATTTAATTAGCATTGATAAATTGACTTTAGTTGACTTTTTAGAGTTTTAATCAGAATAAAAGAAGTGTTTTTAAGGAAAATACGATTTTGCCCTCTCGTACGGCTAAATTTTATCAAATTAAGAAAACGCGTGAAAATTTGTTTCTAGCATCGGACGACAGGACCAGCGCCTGGCGCCATGCTTGGCGTGTGGTGCTAGACCTGGTGTCTGGCGCAAGAGTCAAGCGTTTGGCGCCACGTTGTTTTATTCTTTTCGAAACTCTGTTTCATTTTTTTTCATATCTGGTTGATTTTCTCTATAAATAGCCTCCTAATACCTCCGTTTTGAATCATCAATTCTTCTCATCAATTCTCTCTATCACCAATTCTCATCAAAGATTTCTTGATTATTCTCTCTCTCTCTTTTCTAAACTAGCCTTTTGCATACAAAATTCCGCATTCACAAGACCAAGAAACACCTAACCAAATTCGAAGTTGCCTTTGCCCTAGACGTGAAAGGGTTTGATTTCTAAGGGTTTGGTCCCAAATTTCTATTTCAATTACTTAATTTAATTGTGTAATTTTATTATTTTCCTTGAAGTTAATAACGCGTGTATTTTGTTATTAGAAAGAGATACGAGGCATCCAAGTAAGTGCTTTAATTGATTTGTTGATATTATGATATATAAATCATGTCTAGATTGTTATTATGATTCCTAGTGTCATGTTTAGGATGTTTTGATCTTCCTAGTATTATGTTTAGGGTAACAACTATAATTTCTAATATCAAATATAAATCAATTATGATTCCAGCGACACTTCCTATTTTCTTTCCTAATATTCATGCTAGTATCATGTTAGGTTTAAAGCTTTGATTTTTATGTTTAGTGACATGCTAGGGTTTGTTATTAATCTTGTTAGTATCATGCCTAGGATCTTGTTATTTTTATGTTTTAACATGATTATTTTAATGATGATTATTATTGTTATGATTTTTATTGTTATGATGATTATAGTTTTGATTATTATTATTGTTATATTATGTTGCTTGATATATATTTATTGTTATTGCTTGGTCACACCTTTTATGCATATTTATAGGGAACTTGCACTTGTAATCACACTTCATAAGATAATTAATAATCTTGTTTAGAGTTAATATAATTATAATTCAAGTGATCTCCAATAATAGATTTATTTGTGCATTAATATTCAACGAACATAGATAAACAGGTTTAGGGTAAACCTAATGATTGCATATTAGTTAGAAAGCACACATAAGTACGATCAGAATAAAGTAGAGGTCTATTATTAAGGCAGGTTCAATCTCTTTTTGGTTGGATTTGTACCTTCATCCCCGAACTACCAGTCATGGTTCCAGACCTATTGGAGTTGACGATCTCCTGGATCGTTAAGGGGTGTAACCTTCACCTCATGAACGGTTTACAAGTTCCTAAAACTTGTTGGCGACTCTTTTGCTGTAGCTTCCTTCCCTTTGGACGCCACCATACTTTAGTGTATGATCACAGTGGGGTTCAAGTTTTGGGTATTGCTTGAATTATTCCCTAAAGTTTTTGGCGACTCTACTGGAGAGGATTTAGAATGAGTGGATGAGACTTGAAAAGTTCTAAGTATTTCATGTGCGTAATTTTGATTAGCTTTATTGTCATATGCATAAAAAAGATCTCATTGGAAAGACCATCCGTAATGAGTTAAAAACATAGGATTTTTACACGTAGGAAATTTGTGGAATATCTTTCACAACTAGGATTGAAATAATGCTGCGTGAAACTGAAAAATTTTATCGAGCACAGAAACCTGCCAAGGGATGTAGGAACCAGCATCAGAAAACAGAGTCTAGCGCCGAGGATTTGACCCTTGCGTCAGGCGACACTCTTGTCGCCAGGCGCCAAAGCCAAATCGCGGCGCCGACCTCTGTTCGCTGGCGCCAAGTTCTTCCAATACCGAGCCAGAAATATGCGTTCTCATTTTGACCAGTTTTTTATCACTGTTTGATCGATCCTTCTTCCTTATTGAGTTTTTCTCACTTTTTTAAAACCCATATGTGTTATACATATGGACATAACCCTATGGGAATTCATGCTCCACCTACCTGATTGAACGCTCTGTGCAACAAAGGGTACATCCGAGAATGTTGAATTCACCCAACCATGGAAGCGAGTTTTTAACTCGCGGTGTCCCGTCCACTCGCGCCAACCCTTCAAAAGGTAAGGCTTCCACGCGGTGCATCCGGACAATTAATCATGGACCCTCTTTGACTAACCCATATCCCAAACTTTAGAGAACTAGAGCCATGCTTAGGTTGCAAACTCATTGCATCATGTTGTGACTACTTGACTACTTGTGCATCTCTTACTTGTGAATACTTATATGTGACTAAACTAACCGTTTGGTTTGACTGGTGTTTGTAAATAAGTCTTAATAAACTAATTAATGTCCAAAAAGACTTTGCCTAATTAATTAATTAATTAGAGTAATTAAAGTCTAATAATTTAATCGGAACTGACTTAGTACGACTTTAGACATGTCCTGTAGAGTAATAATACTGAAAGCAGTCCCAGATCAACGTTCCAACAATGGCGCCAAGATTTGGACTGCAGCGCCACACTGTGTTGTGCAGTTCTTGGCGACAGATCTGTCGTCTGGCGCTACACTTCAAAGTGCGGCACCGGTCCTGTTGCTTTGGCGACAGTTCGATATTTTGCTTGAGTCATCATTATGAGTCTAATTAAATAGTTTGCTCATCAATTCGATTATTTTGTTAGTAACAATACCTTCGTTAAGTCCTTAATTGAGTCTAGTCACATAGTCTAGCCACATGGTCTTACACAAGAGTCTTAGCATGTCACATACACTCACTAGTCTTAGCACACACTTCGTACGTGAGTCCACGCCATGACCATGTCTTAGGTTCATGCATGAGTCGGTTTTTTCCGTCATTTGAGTTGGGGGTACATTCTATTCCTAATTTATTGATCCCTCCATCTACGTCATCTTTCCATACTCTACATGCTTTCTCCATATCACAACCTTCATTCTTCCTATCTTCTTCCATCCTTGCATGTTGAATAGAGTTTGAGTCAAATAATTAACAGTCGATATTCCTAATTTCCCTTTCCACAGCACTTGGTCGAGGAGAGAAGGGCGATTAATCAAGGATAACCTCTTTGTTCAAGTCTTACTTTTTGATAAACCGATTCGCCAAAAGAAAAAAGCAAAAAAGATAATGGCAAGTCAAGAAGAAGTCAACGAACTTAGGAATCAATTGACTAATGTAACCGAGGTGTTGAAGACTTTAACCCTTCAAATCAATGACCCTGTGAAGCAACAACAAATGGAGCTCATGCAAGAAAGCTTGAGCAAGCTATCCAGTGACTACAAGTTCCAAGGCATTAGTTCACAAGGGGTCTCAGTGGACAAGGAGCTTCTTCCGCAGAAGTTCAATGCCACTAACATCCCTAATTTCAAGGCAACAGATAATCCTTATCTTCACATAAGGGCCTTTGAAACGATAATGAACATTAAGGGGATTGATAGGAAAGTCTTTCATTCCTTGTTTTCTTTGTCTCTTGAAACCCATTTGTGTCTCCCCAAAACCAAACCCAGTGATGAGTAACTTTCATGTCGAATCATAATTGAATGAGGTGAAAGTGTGAAAAGTCTACTGTTGCGGTTAGTTTTTATTTCTTTTCTTTCTCTCTGTTTTTGAAAATCTATTTTAAGGAAACAAATAATCCAGTTTGGTTTGGGGTATGGCAAGGGTCCAATAATAGCGTAGTTGGGTTGGGTTCGAAAAGAGCTTTCCAACGATGTATTATAAGCCCAATTCCGATGAATAATGAGGAAGTTATGGCCAAATTACTAAACTGGGCCCGGTTTGATATTTATGTGCGGCCCAATGATCTAGAGAAGGCTCTAATATTGATTTATCACTCCTAATGCGATTAGAATTGATTATAGTCTTCTAGAATCTTCTAGAAGGTTCTTCTCATTCCTAATTTAATTAGCATTGATAAATTGACTTTAGTTAACTTTTTAGAGTTTTAATCAGAATAAAAGAAGTGTTTTTAAGGAAAATACGATTTTGCCCTCTCGTACGGCTAAATTTTATCAAATTAAGAAAACGTGTGGAAATTTGTCTCCAGCGTCGGACGATAGGACCTGCGCCTGGCGCCATGCTTAGCGTCTGGCGCTAAAGTCCAGCGTTTGGCGCCACGTTGTTTTATTATTTTTGAAACTCTGTTTCGTTTTTTATTATATCCGGTTGATTTTCTCTATAAATAACCTCCTCAAACCACCGTTTTGAATCATCAATTCTTCTCATCAATTCTTCCCATCAATTCTCTCTATCACCAAATCTCATCAAAGATTTTTTTATTATTCTCTCTCTCTCTTTTCTAAACTAGCCTTTTGGATACAAAATTCCGCATTCACCAGACCAAGAAACACCTAGCGAAATTCAAAGTTTCCTTCGCCCTAGACGTGAAAGGGTTTGAAATCTGAGGGTTTGGTCCCAAATTTCTATTTCAAATATTTAATTTAATTGTTTAAGTTTATTATTTTCCTTGAAGTTACTAACGCGTGTATTTTGTTTTTAGAAAGAGATACGAGGCATCCAAGTAAGTTCTTTAATTGATTTGTTGATGTTATGATATAGAAATCATGTCTAGATTGTTATTATTATTCCTACTGTCATGTTTAGGATGTTTTGATCTTCCTAGTACCATGTTTAGGGCAACAACTATAATTTCTAATATCAAATATAAATCAATTATGATTCCTTCGATGCTTCCTATTTTCTTTCCTAATATTTGTAGGGAATATTTCAAGAATTACCCTAACTAGAACCCCATTGTGATCATACAGTAAAGTACGGTGGCGTCCAAAGGGAAAGAACATAGAGCAAAAGAGTTGCCAACAAGTTTTAGGAACTTGTAAACCGTTCACGAGGTGAAGGTTATACCCCTTAACGATCCAGGAGATCGTCAACTCCAACAGGTCTGGAACCATGACTGGTAGTTCAGGGATGAAGGTACAAATCCAACCTAAAAGAGATTGAACCTGCCCTAATAATAGGCCTCTACTTTATTCTGATCGTATTCATTTGCGCTTTTTGACTAACAAGCAATCAATAGGATTATCCCTAAACTTGTTTATCTATGTTGGTTGAATACTAATGCACAAACAAAACTATTATTGGCGATCACTTGAATTATAATCAAATTAACTCTAAACAAGATTATTAATTATCTTATTAAGCGTGATTACAAGTACCAATTCCCTTTAAACATGCATAAAAGGTGTGATTAAGCAATAACAATAATATATAAAGCAACATAATAAATCATAATAATAATTAATCAATATTAATAATCATGTTAAAGCATAATAATAGCAAGATCCTAAGCATGATACTAACAAGATTAATAACAAACCCTAACATGTCACTAAGCAATAAAGATCAAATACTTAACCCTAACATGATACTAACATGAATATTAGGAAAGAATATAGGAAACATCTCAGGAATCATAATTGTCATATTTGATAATAGAAATTATAGTTGTTACCCTAAACATGATTCTAGGAAGATCAAAACGCCCTAACATGACATTAGGAATTATAATAACAACCTAGACATGATTTTTAAATTATAAATAACAATAAATCAATTAAAGCACTTACTTGGATGTCTCGTACCTCTTTCTAATAACAAAATACACACGTTAATAATTTCAAAGAAAATAATAAAATCAAGCAATTAAATTAAATAATTGAAAGAGAGATTTGGGACAAAACCCTCAGAAATTAAAACCTTTCATGTCTAGGGTGAAGGCAATTTCGAATTATGCTAGGTGCTTCTTGGTCTTGTGAATGCAAAATTTTGTATGCAAAAGGGTTGGTTTAGAAAAGAGAGAGAAGAAGCTTTAGCTTAGAGAGAGAAGAGAATTAGAAAACTAGAGAGTTGATGATTTTGGATGAGAATTGATGGAAATTGATGATTGAAAATGGAGGTTTTAGGAGGCTATTTATAGAGAAAATCAGCCAAACGGATAGAAAAACAAATCAGAGTTTCGACGAGGATAAAACAGGTTAGCGCCAGACGCTAAACATTAGCGCTAGGCGTTAATCCCTGTCGTTAGGCGCTAACAGTTATTTTCATGCGTTTTCTTATTTCTGATAAAATTTAGCCGTATAGAAGGGCAAAATTGTATTTTCCTTAAAAACACTCTTTTATTCTGATTAAAACTCTAAAAAGTCAACCAAAGTCAATTTATCAATGCTAATTGAATTAGGAATGAAAAGAACCATCTAGAAGAATCTAGAAGGCTAAAATCAATTCTAATTGCATTAGGAATGATAAATCCATATTAGGCCCTCCTCTAGATCATTGGGCCGCATATAAGTATAAAACCGGGCCCATTTTAGTAATTTTAGCCATAACTTCCTCATTATTCATCGGAATTGGGCTTATAATATATCGTTGGAAAGCTCTTTTCAAGTTCCATCCAACTACACCATTATTAGACCCTTGCTATGGACCAAACCAAACTGGATTGGTTGTTTTCTTAAAATAGGTTTTCGAAAACAGAGAGAAGAGAAATGAAATTAAAACTATCCGCAACACTAGACTTTCCATACTTTCACTTCATTCGATTATGATTCGACGCGAAAGGTACTCATCACCGGATTTGGTTTTGGGGAGACACAAATGGGTGTCTACAATGTTCATGTTAGTATCATGTTAGTGTTAAAGCTTTGATTTTTATGTTTAGTGACATGTTAGGGTTTGTTATTAATCTTGTTAGTATCATGCCTAGGATCTTGCTATTATAATGCTTTAACATGATTATTTTAATGATGATTATTATTGATATGATATTTATTGCTATGATGATTATAATTTTGATTATTATTATTGTTATATTATGTTCCTTGATATATATTTATTGTTATTGCTTGATCACACCTTTTATGCATGTTTAAAGGGAATTTGTACTTGTAATCACGCTTAATAAGATAATTAATAATCTTGTTTAGGGTTAATATGATTATAATTCAAATGATCGGCAATAATAGATTTATATGTGCATTAATATTCAACCAACATAGATAAACAGGTTTAGGATAAACCTAATGATTGCATGTTAGTCAGAAAGCGCACATGAGTACGATCAGAATAAAGTAGAGGCCTATTATTAGGGCAGGTTCAATCTCTTTTAGGTTGGATTTGTACCTTCATCCCCGAACTACCAGTCATGGTTCCAGACCTATTGGAGTTGACGATCTCCTGGATCGTTAAGGGGTGTAACCTTCACCTCATGAACGGTTTACAAGTTTCTAAAACTTTTTGGCGACTCTTTTTCTCTAGCATTCTTCCATTTGGACGCCACCGTACTTTAGTGTATGATCACTGTGGGGTTCAAGTTTGGAGTAATGCTTGAAATTAATAATCGAGGGTTTGTTATTAATCTTGTGCAGTATACGGGAATAGAAATCCAGTAGATTCCTACATTAGATCATAAAATTAAAAGTAAATTAAATCTAATATTAAACAAATTAAAAATACTTTAAAGTAAACCTATCAGCTCAAGTGGTAGAGCGCTGTGCGGATGCATAAAAGTGTAGGTTCGATTCCTACATAGGTTTTGCTATAAATATAAAACACTCTAAAGCTATTCAAAATACGTCAAAAGTAAATCAAAATAAATAAAAGTAAATATTAAAAGAATAGAAGTATATATACCAGTAAATAAGCTACATGTTGAAAACTAAGCTCTATTACAACTTCCAACAATCTCACCTTCTCTAATATCACAAATGAATGATGCATTCAAAAGGTATTTTCCAGGTAGAAAAATTGTCTACATAACATTCAAAAGTAAACAAAAAAACCCATAATGTAAATCAAACTATCTTATATGTAAATATGTAAATAAAGAAATTAAAAGTAATTAAAAAAATCTCTAAAGTAATTTAAAATAGCTCGAAAAGAAATCAAAAGTATATATCTCAAAAGTAAATCATAATAGCTCAAACGTAAGTAATATTAACTTAAAAGTATTAGTTTACCAACATGCTTATATCTTTAATCCTTAGATAAGCGAGCTTGACTTTCTAGTAATAAAAGTAGATACAAAATAAGTTAAAGTAAATAAAACATTTATTAAAGTAAATAGAAATGAAATTCATCTTTTCTATTTCTAAAATTAGGAAATTGTTATGAAGAAATGCTTATTGACAATTTGTAATTATTGCTATGAATACTTAAATATGTAGTAGAAGATTATAAAAACTTCTGTCATATCTTAATATTTGGATAAGTGAGCTTCATTTTCTTAGTAATAAAAGTAGATATAAAGTAAGTTGAAGTAAATAAAATATTCTTAAAGTAAATACAAATGAACCTACGTGAGGTTCGATCCCACATCTTTTGCGATTTGCACAAATGCTCTACCTGTTGAGCTAGTAGGTTAGTGTATAAAGTTGACAATAATAAAATGAGCTAAGACAACATTAGCACAAGAAAAAAAAAAGAAAAGAAAAGAAGAAGACAACATTAGCAAATATCCAATTTAGAAGCATTGGAGGTTTCAGAGAGCTGAGAGAGGCAATTGAGTGATCCAGGTTCAAGTGAGAAAGGATCATGGGATGCTAACTACACAAATAAATATCACAGCTAAAGGTGTAAAGGAAGGTCTCAAAATATATTGTGAGGTTCTTGTGTTAATCTTACAAGTGCATTGTCACTAAACCTGTACTACTCTATTTTGTACCTAAAAAGCCTTCAAAGTGAGTGTCTAATGTGTTAATCATTTTCCTTTCCGCGTTTGTTATTTTTTTTTATTTGGAGGTGTGGTGGGTTGATTGTTTTACTTTTGAGGCCTTCAACTTTTACAAGCAGATATTAATAAGACCTGACAAGAGAAAGCCCAAAAATGTGTACAAAATTAACAAGATTGTTTGTATACTAGTACCTTGATTTTCAGTAATTTGGTATATAATACTCATCTCTTCTTTCGAGACATCAAGGTCTGAAAAAAAAAATATAAGAAGAAACATAAAGAATTTCTTATTAGCTATCCTTTATGCAAATAAAATTTTGTCAAGCAAGAGTTGACAGCCCTATACAATATAATACTCATACTAGAGCCAAGCATAGATGTCACTAATTCAATTAAGTAAAATTAAACCATTTGATCATCATAGTTGAATTCCATTTAAGGTACAATCAATTAAACTCGTTGATCTAAAACTCATGAAATAAGAAATAATTCATATCATAAAATAACCTACGTGGGATTCGAACCCACATATTTTGTGCAATTTCACAATACTCTACCCATTGAGCTAGTAGGCTACTGTATCATCAAAGTAAAGAAAAATTACTTAGAAGTAAATAAAAAAAATAAAAAAAGGTAATAAAAAAAGGTCTATAGTATATATGCAATTATTGGAAACAGAACTATATGAAGTACTTTAAACGAGGACAACAAGCAACTTTCCATCATTTTAATATTCTTATTGCACTTATAACACATATATACAATGCAAAAATAAGTCGTTTATAAAAACTCAAATTGAAGAATATATAAGAAAACATACCCCCAAACAACTATGAAAAATATATCAAAGCCGCTCAAGATAATCCGTTGTCAGGTACACTTGATTTTGCCATGCCTCTCTTTAAGACATACTCAAAGTGAAGGAGGGACTCGTGAACAATGAGCAAGAATTGGCATGTACAAGAGTTGACTAACTGATCAACAAATCTAAACCCATTAAAACCATGACCATATAAACTAGGAAACTACAATAGAGCAACAAAATTAACTGCATTGACTTTGAGAAATTAAGGATCGACTGAAGTGTTGTAATCCATATACAAACCAAACCTGTGTGCAATATAGATACGACATATATCAATACAACACAACAAAATGCTCCACCATATTCCCACAACACTAAGAGCTTGTCATATAGCAAATGTTTGAATATAGTTATCTATAAAGAGACAACAATGGCCAAAATCATACAAGAAAAAGCTAGTCATATACCAAATTTTTGAAAATAACAAATCATATCAGAAACAAGCTAGTCCTATAATAAGCACATCAGAGCTATAAACCAACATATTACAGCTATGTAACCACTTTTTCCAAAATTATACGCTAAACCTTCACTCCGCTCCCACATTACCAAATACCAATACACACATACATAATGCAAAGTAAAGGTTCTAATATTATAAGTAAATACATACCATAAAACTATAAATTGAGAAAATACCAAAAAAAAAAAAAATATTGATTCCTATAGTTTCAACCAAAAACATAGTACAATAAGTTGAAATTATATCCTCTATCTTGGACAAACAATCGCAAGAA
Organism: Chenopodium quinoa; assembly: GCF_001683475.1. Taxonomy (NCBI): domain Eukaryota; kingdom Viridiplantae; phylum Streptophyta; class Magnoliopsida; order Caryophyllales; family Amaranthaceae; genus Chenopodium; species Chenopodium quinoa. Next base: position 245,378 of record NW_018743905.1, on the reverse strand, counting down.
GGCTAGACAGCTTCATCAGAGGCTGCATTCATCTCAAGTTTCTGTAAGCACAACCAGGTCTTCCATTTCTGCCGGAACAGGACTACCCATTAATGGAGACTTCATTCTAGTGATTAAACTTGCCATGAGTTAGAACTTACAATGCTATGTGAAATCTCATTAGAAAGTTGTATATGCATACTTTAATATGTACAGAGTAACAACATAGGTAGAACTTTCCCTAAAATCAATTCATATCAAAACACCAACTAAATGAACAAAACTAAGTCGAACAAATCCAACAAAAATCAGATTGATTTCTATTATTTCAACCGAAAACCTAGTTACAGAAAACTGACAATAAAATGTAAATACAATTCTCTACCTTAGACTTGAAAATCGCAACAAAATCTCACCAAAAATAACCAAAATAGCAAATTGCTCAAACTGAAAATATCAAAAAACCCTAATTTAAGACTCGAAATCATAAAAAAAAAATAAACAAATTACAACACTTGAATTAAACACAAGAACAGAACAATCAAATAACTTTACTTATGCAGTATCAATTTGCAATGAAAAAAAGCAAAAAAGAACGGCAAATCAACCGACGATAAGAGCTTTAATAATTTAAAGGAAAAGAGAGAACTAGAGTGAATTTAGAGGAAGAGAGAGAAAATGAAATGAAGAGAGAGAAAGTAAAAATGAAAATTGAAGCTGGTAATTCAAAGCGCGAATTTACGATTTTGACCTTAATGAGGCGGGTGAAGTGTAGACCGTCAGATCTAACGCGATGGACAGCTCGGATTAGTTCTCAGTTCGCATTATTGGAGGTAGTTCGCACATGATCCTAATTGGAGGTAGTTCGCATATATATATATATATATGTGAACTACCTCCTAGGTTCTAGAATCCCAAGTTGCCACCTACTAGGAAGGGTTCACCCTGGAAACCAGAACCAAACCTGAGCACCAGAACCCCTGCTACCTTTTAGGAAGGGAGCATGAGACCTAGACACAGGTGTATAAAGCGTCAACTACCCAGACTGGTAATGTAGACACCCATTTTTGTCTTCACAAAACCAAACCCAGTGATGAGTATCTTTCACATCGAATCATAATCGAATGAAGTGAAAGTGTGGAAAGTTTAGTGTTGCGGATAGTTTTAATTTCTTTTCTCTTCTCTCTGTTTTTAAAAACCTATTTTAAGAAAACATCCAATCCAGTTTTTTTGGTCCATGATATGGGTCCAATAGTAGTGTATTTGGATAGGGCTTGAAAAGTGCTTTTCAACGATATATTATAAGCCCAATTTCGATGAATATTGAGGAAGTTATGGCCAAATTACTGAATTGTGCCCGTTTTGAGCCTTATATGCGGCCCAATGATCTAGAGGGGGGCCTAATATGGATTTATCATTCCTAATGCAATTAGGAATGGTTTTAGTCTTCTAGATTCCTCTAAAAGGTTCTTTTCATTCCTAATTCAATTAGCATTGATAAATTGACTTTTGTTGACTTTTTAGAGTTTTAATCAGAGCAAAAGAATGTTTTTGAGGAAAATACGATTTTATCCTCCTCTACGGCAATTTCTATCTGATTTTAAAAAACGCGTCAATATTTTAGTCAGCGCAAAACGCCAGCATTAGCGCCTGACGCTAAGCTTGGCGCCTGGCGCTAGCGTTAGCGTCTGGCACTAATGTCAGCGTCTGGCGCTAACCTCGGTTTTACGCGTCAGAACTCTGTTTTGATTTTTTATCTTTTTGGTTGGTTTTCTCTATAAATAGCCTTCTAAAAACTCCGTTTTCAATCACCAACTCTCATCAAGAATTTCTTGATTCTCTCTCTCTTTCTAAACCAACCCTTTTACAAACACAATTCCTCATACATTAGCACTAGATACACCTAGCCAATTTCGAAGTTGCCTTTGCCCTAAACGTGAAAGGTTTTAATTTCTGAGGGTTTGGTCCCAAATCTCTCTTTCAATTATTTAATTTAATTGTTGATTATTATTTTCCTTGAAGTTACTGACGTGTATATTTTGTTATTAGAAAGAGATACGAGACATCTAAGTAAGTGCTTTAATTGATTTATTGATATTATGATGTAGAAATCATGTTTAGGTTTTTATTATGATTCCTAGTATCATGTTAGGATGTTTTCCTTAATTTGATGTTTAGGGTGACAACAATAAATTTCTAGTATCATGTCTAGGGTAACTTTAATATCAAGTATGATTAAAAGTATGATGCCTTTTATGTTGTTCCTAATATTCATGTTAGTATCATGTTAGGGTCGAAGCTTTGATTTTTTTTTTATTGCTTAGTGACATGCTAGGGTTTGTTATTAATTTTGTTAGTATCATGCCTAGGATCTTGCTATTATTATGCTTTAGCGTTGATATGATTATGATTATTTTATATTTATTATGATGATTATAGTTTTGATTAATATTCATGATTATGATTATAATTGTTATAATTTATTATTATTATTTTGTTGCTTGATATTTATTTTTATTGCTTGATCACACCTTTTATGCATGTTTAAAGGGAATTTGTACTTGTAATCACGCTTATATAAGATAATTAATAATCTTGTTTAGGGTTAATTTGATTATAGTTCAAGTGATCGCCAATAATAGTTTTATTTGTGCATTAATATTCAACCAACATAGATAAACATGTTTAGGGTTAATTCTATTGATTGCATGTTAGTAAGAAAACACACATGAATACGATCAGAATAAAATAGAAGCCTATTATTAGGGCAAGTTCATTCTCTTTTGAGTTGGATTTGTACCCTCATCCCCGAACTACGAGTCATGGTTCAAGAACTATTGGAGTTGACGATCTCTTGGATCGTTAAGGGGTGTAACCTTCACCTCGTGAAAGGTTTACAAGTTCCTAAAAAACTTGTTGGCGACTCTTTTGCTCTATCTTCTTTCCCTTTGGACGCCACCGTACTTGAGTGTATGATCACAGTGGGGTTCAAGCTAGGGATAATGCTTGAAATATTCCCTAAAGTTTTTTGGCGACTCTACTGGGGAGGATTTCTATTTTAATTCCTGAAATTTATTTCGGCAATTATTTAGAATGAGTGGATGAGACTCGAAAAGTTCTAAGTATTTCATGTGCGTAATTTTGATTAACATTATTGTCATATGCATAAAAAAGATCTCATTGGAAATACCATCCGTAATGAGTTAAAAACATAGTATTTTTACACGTAGGAAATTTGAGGAATATCTTTCACAACTAGGATCGAAATAATGCTGCACGAAACTTGAAAAATTTAACGAGCACAGAAAGCTGCTGAGGCATGTAGGAACTAGCGTCAGGAAACAAAGTCTAGCGCCACTTATTTGACTTTAGCGCCAGGCGACAGCTTCTGTCGCCAGGCGCTAAAGCCAAATTGTGACGCCGACCTCTGTTTGCTGGCGCCAAGTTCTTCCTATGCCGAGCCAGAAATATGCGTTCTAATTTCGACTAGTTTTTAGCATTGTTTGCTCGATCCTACTTCCTGATTGAGTTTTTCTCACTTTTATGAAACCCATATGTGTTCTACATATGGACATAACCCCCTGGGAATTCATGCTCCATCTACCTGATTGAACGCTCTGTGCAACAAAGGGTACATCCGAGAATGTTGAATTCACCAAACCATGGAAGCGAGTTTTTCTTAACTCGCGGTGTCCCATCCACTCGCGCCAACCCTTCACGGTTAGGCTTCCGCGCGGTTCATCCGGACAATTAACCATGGACCCTCTATTGACTAACCCATATCTAGAACTTTAGAGAACTAGAGCCATGGTTAGGTTGCAAACTCATTGCATCATATTGTGCCTACTTGACTAATTGTGCATTATCTGTTGTGCATACTCTATGTGATTTTTCCTAACCGTTTGTTTGACTTGTGTTAAGACTAAATAAACTAATTAATGACTAAAGGAATTTATTTAATTAATTAATTAATTAATTAATTAATTTGAGCTAATAAATAAACATAAAATCGAGTCATAGTTCCTTTAAGTCAACCTGGATTTTTATTCCCGTGTACTGCACAAGCGTCAACCTGTTTAGGTCATAGCCGGAGTTATAGTAAGAACTACGAGTCGTACAACCTATGGATATGTAGACCCAAGGTTTATCTTTAATTTGGCGTTGGTTTCATCCCAATCAAAGTTACAGATCAAAAGTTATGACTAAAATACCACATCCTGTCCAGTTTAATGCATATACGTGAAGTCTTAACTTAGTCTTTGCTTGAGTCTAGCCACATAGTCTAGCCACATGGTCATGAAACGAGTCTTAACATGTCACTACACTCATTAGTCTTAGTACACACTTTGTATATGTCACCATGACCATGTATTAGGTTCATGCATGAGTCGTTTTCCGTCATTTGAGTTGGGGGTACATTCTATTCCTAATTTTTTCATATCGATCTCTCCATCTACATCATCTTTCCATTTTCTACATGATTTCTCCATATCACATCCTTTATTCTTCCTACCTTCTTCCATCCATGCATTTTGAATCGAGTTTGAGTCATGTGATTAACAAAAAAAAAAAAAAAAAAAAATTGAGGGTAATGATGAAACAAATGCACAAGGCAAGCTTCTCACCAAGATTTCATGCTTTCTTCTTCTTTTTTTTCAAACCTTTTCCCCAATAAGTCTAGCATAGGCACCCTTCATCCTCCTTGAATTTATTTCTTAGACTTCGTTTTTACCCTTCACTTTTTAAATAAAATGAGCATTTACTTCCTTGCATATGATCATTGCATTGCATTATATAAAAAAAAATTAAAAAAAAAATCCATGTCGAATTAAGCACAAGGTATACCAATGATTTGAGGCACCGCTTGTAGCCACATCATATCATCTTTCACCCTTCAAATATGCAATCCTTTCTTAATACACAACTTTGAGCCTCATCTAACGATAGACCATTCTTTTTTCAACCTATATTACCTAACCTTGGGATGGGATGGTGTGTAACTTATGCATTTTTTTTTAAAAAAAAAAAAACTTGAGTGACTTCAAAAGATTAAAATAGCAAAAAATAATCAAAAAAATAATAATAAAAGTGTAGAAAAGGGCAAGTGTTCCAATGTCTTTGACATGAACATGTCTTTGATATGAACACGTCTCAGATTGCGTCTCTTATCGAGTGCTCGGTATCGTGCCTGAGAAACATGAATGACAAGTGAGTGATAGACCGCATGATCGAGATTTCCCACACTTATAAAAATAAAATAGATGCTAAAGCAAAAAAAGAGAGCTAAAAAAGAGTCAAAAGCCTCAAGCATAAAGATATAAAGATTCAAAAGCAAGGTTGCACACCTTGGGGGCTTATCTAGGGTCTTGAGCCTTTATCCCCTCCTTTTATAACCTTTAGCCTAACCACATTACAACCCTTAAAAATACCTTTTTGAGGTATACACACTTGTGTGAGGTTCGGCTAGAGCTACGTTCGGCCTGATTCCTAACGGATTCGTAGGCAACCTCACATCGAGGTGCGACCGTAATAAAATTGCATTCATATTCACATTCACACACTCACACCATGATCATATCAAGGGATCCCCTGTGCTCATCCCTATTCATTTAGAGCTAGACTTGGGGGCTTGATCCCTACATCATTAGCCTACCTAGCCTAAGAGTCACCATTATTTAACTCTTCTAAAAATAATATCTTTCCACACACTTAGCCTTTGCGGCCTAACTTTAGTGTCACTTTCACACACATCACAGATACATGACCAAATATACCTTCCATTAGGAACCCTTTTTCATGGAATCTTAACACAACGTTGAAGCATGCCTTGTCAAATCAATATCACTCATCAATCATAATTATCATTGCATCACGAAGTATGAAGTGCTTAGCCTCCGTGTCTAAGTTACCCAAATACTTTCATCATTGAGTCAACCATTGAGATAGCCTAGGATGGATTAATCCTTGTACCTTGAGAGATAGTATCAAACAACATTTAATTAAGCTCATTCACACATGCATTCGAAAACTTCAATTCTTTTTTCGCGTCTTTCTTTTTCGGGAGAAAGTCGGTACCCTCCACAAAAATGACGGAAAATTTTTGCTTTTTTGCATTTTTGAGTCGCACAATCATAATACAATGCACACACGGGTCATGAGTCACACGTGTCATTTCACTTCGAGTCGAGTCAACCGCGAGTCAATCATAGTGAGTCAAGTTTATACCTTAAGTCATGTCAAGTCAATGAGTCAAGCAACACTAAGTCTTAGGTCAACCCTAAAGAAAGATAAGCAAAGTCCTATGGTCAAAGATTAAATGCAGGTGCATCCCAACAAGCAAGAACATTCCTTGATTTTTTCAAAAAAATGGCGAATATGATACATGAGATTCTTCCAAGATGAGAGGAGTTTGAGCAAAATTACATAGATCAGTAAATTAGAGATGAAGAGCTTTAATTTACAAAAGATTTGAGCGGATTTGGTTGAAAGGAAACGACCAAGTTCAAAGTTCAAAGCGAAACCGAGCAACAGCGGCAGCAAGAGCAGAATAGGGAAGACCCGACTCCGGCGCCAGACAACAACATTTGGAGTTTAGCAACAGATTTCAGCGCCTAGAGCTAGATCTTAGCGTCTGGCGACGGAGCCAATTCTTGGCGCTAGCGATATTTCAGCAGCGATAAAGTTCGAAGCCTCTCAGAACGGTTAGTTCGACTTCATACAGCAAATTCGGGTTCCTTGGTACGCAAGTTAGCCCCTATAAGCAAATTGACATGAATAGTAGTCGTCTCGATTACAAGCGTAGTAAGTGATCGACCTGATAAAAAAATCATCTCACTTAGCTTAAGCGCCTAAACATTGGCTTATTACAAGCACCAACGTATCGGTTTAAAAACAAGCACTTAAACGACATTATTTCCAAATACGGATTGTCGCGCATTCTTCTTAAACGACAATATTTCCAAATATGGATTGTCGCGCATCTTCTTCAACGACAATTTCTCCAAGATTAGATTGTCATCTCTGGCAAAGTTTCCAAGCGTGGATTGTCGTGCTTCTTCTCTATTTGGCAATTTTTTTCCAAGTTCGGATTGTCATCGCTGGCTAGTTTTTCGAGATTGGATTGTCATACACCCAGTTCCCTATGGCAAAATTTCCCAAAGGATTGTGTAGGACCCTATTCATTATAAATTTCGACAAAGGTTCCTCAACGTGGATTGTCATTCATTTCAGCAGGTGGCAAATTTTCCCGAAGTGGATTGTCGATCGACTCTTTTTTGGCAAATGTTCCAAGTCAAGGATTGTCAATTGTGGCAATATTTTCCTAAAAGGATTGTCGTATAGCGTTGGCAATTTTAAAGGTGGATTGCTTTCAAGAGTTATATTCGAAGATGTGGATTGTCGATCGTAGCAAAATTCTTATGACAGATTGTGACGAAGGGAGAACTAGGTCGTTATCTAATCTTCCCTCGATCAAACTAAATTTGTAAACACTTAACAAACCTAAATACGAGTATAGAGGCAAGTCAAGGGTCGAACCCAAAGGAACGATAATGTTCAAGCACTTTCAATTATGCGCCTAAGTTAGGTCGAAGACGAAGGTAAGAGAGAATACTAACAACTAGCAAAACAAGTAACCAAGGAAATAAAACACTAGGAACGGGGATCAACAAGTAATCATATCAATTGCAACAACTTGGGAAGAGCATGCCAATCAAAGGTTGTGAGGACTAAATGATAAGAGCAATCAATAGGAATCAAAGAGCTATCTCCTAATTGTTAAGCTAGGGTTCACTATGAATAACGAACTAAGAGAATCACCATCAAAACCAATTGATAATTGCAATTCCTAAATCAATTGTTCATGTCATTAGCAATTACAATGCAATCTAGCATAATTCTCAAGGCCTAATTGAATTACACACATGCAAACCTTCATTAATAACTTTAATCTCAACAATTAATCAACACAATTCCAAAATTAGTCACAATTAATCAATCATACAAGTTTCACCCAATTCCTAGCCAACAACTACTCAAACAACATCATCAAATCAACTATCAAATATAGAGAACAAGAATCAAAAAAATATCAAGAACAATTACTCTAATCAAACATCAAATATCAAAATCAAACCAAATAAACATCAAATTAAACAAATAAATTGAATGAGATAGAGTTTAGAAATGCTCATTGATAATTTAGAATATCTCCAACACAATTTTCACACTTGCATCTTCAATCTCTCAATCACCATTGAAATTCCTCACTTTCTCTCTCTAAAACTACTCCTAATCTAGCCTAATCTAGAGAGAGAAACTCTCAACCTAAGAGAGAGAAAACTATTCTAAAACTAAAGAATTACATGAATGAAGAATAAAGGAAACCAAAAACTATATAAACAAAAGGAGAAAAGAAGCTTAAAATCGTAAAGGACCCAGAAACCCGCGCGCGCGAAGAAATCGGACACCCCGATAGCCGCGCCCGCGGCCCTAGCCCGCGCCGCGGGGCCAAGGCCCGCGCCCTCGGGGAGCCCTCGGGACAACCGCGGGTGCTTACTGCCCAAATACGGCAGTTATGGAGCTGTAGCAACCCCGCGCCCGCGGGTACTGTAGCCCGCGCCCGCGGCAGTTTTCCAGGGCCAACTTCAGAAGGCTGTAACTTCCGATCTAAGAATCGTATGAAGGAGTGAAACCTATCATTGGAAAGCTCTTCAAGTTTAGTTTCCAACCCAACTTGAACCACCCTAATCCAATCTGTAGAACTTTAGATATGACTAAAACAATGCACAAAGGTCCTATTTGATACTTTGAAATCCTTCGTTTTCCTTTGTTTCAAACTCAAATTCAATTCCGAAAAGTGCATCCTAGTGGGTGATATTTTCAATTCCCATGCATATAGCCCGCGACGTACCTACAAAACAAGACAAAGAAACGGAGAAGCAAGAGAAATAGCCGAGAAATGAATAAAATGATAAGAAAGCCATTAAAAGCATGCATTTCTCTAAACTAACACAAAAACACGCGAATAGAGCATAATTCTCTAAAAACACGACATAAACGACTACAAAGGAGTATAGAAATATAAAGAAAACATAGCCTAAAGGTGCCATAAATGGCACGGATCAAATTCCCCCAAGCTAAACTTTTGCTCGTCCTCGAGCAAAACAAAATCCAACCCAAGGGAAAAATGATGACATTATTCAAGCAAAGAAAGAAACGAGAAAACTAGAGAAGATGGGAATATACACTAACTAACTTTCGTAGGAATCACGGTCAATTTTAGCAACTAAAGACAAGCCATTTAAACCCCTAGATCGCCCTAGAGGACGAGTGATGCTCTCGTAAGGGTATCCTAAGAGTTTACCCATAACTCTCATAATAATACAAACAAGGCAAAGCATGAAAAAGAAAACAAAATACAATAAAAGCAAGCAAATGTTCAAGAAAGGACTTTTGCAAATGTACAAGCACAATGAATGCAAATCTTTCTAAACAAGTAAGGGAGTGCACGCTATAAGATACCTAAAGTTGATTGAAACATAAAAATGCTAAGCATAGGAACTAGTTATCACACTCCACTTTCATCCCAAACGGTCTTACCGCGTTCCCCCTACTAATCTCATATCTCCCGATAGTGAGCATCTCACAAATTCCGCGAAGGAACCAGAAAAAGATCAAATTTTTGGGCTACTCGACATCTTGACTTCGCATCCCCTTTCCTTAGGCAATGACCCATGATTCCCTCCCCCGAATAGTGACTCAACTTTCTAGGTCGAAAGGTCTTTCCCCAAGGTTGCAACATAAGGCATAATGGGTGAAGGTAGGCTAAAATTTAAAATTTGGAGGTTTTCCTAAAAAGTGAAGCAAAAGGGTGATCAATCCTTAACAACACGATCAAGAAATCACCAAGAAAAAGCAACACCCCCAAGCTTATTTGAAGCTATACTCACAAGAAATATATACAAAAAACGTAAACGCTTCTCCCCCAAGCTTAAATGAAGCATTGTCCTCAATGCTTAGAAGGAGAAAAGAATACATCAAAATATTTTTGAATTTTCACTTTTTTCAAATTTTTTTTTTCTTTTTTTTTTTTTACTTAAACTTGCAATGTCCTCGCCTTTTGCTAAATTCGGACGGCTTTTTCTATAATGCAATTTATTAGTCCATGCCTTTTATGATTAAGGACGACTTTTACTCAAACACTTTCCATTATTCACAAAGAAGACTTAATCACAAACTAGCACTCATAAAAACCAAATTTCCAACTTATCCACCACAAACTCCATCATACGTGATCAATTTGCTTCACAAAAAACCAAGAATAGAAAGAAAATGAAACAAAAGGCCAAAGAACTAAAGATGTGGCTTGAAAAGAAGGGATAAGGCTCAAAAGGTTGCAAGAAGGCAAATGGAAACCCAAAAACAAATATGAATCAAACTAACCTAAAAATGAAAAATACCACCCCAAAAAAGGTGCCTTTGTCCTCCCTAGATAGCTCGGTCTCGGGTTTAAGAATCATACACCAAGCTTTATAGATTAGGCTTGCAAAGTCAAGGACCCCATGCCGCTCATGCAAGAATATGATGAAAGCTTGAACAAATATAAATCTCACATGGTTGTAGCAAAAACTCACTAAGGTTGTCAAATCGAAGATAGGGAGCAACTACCAAACATGCCACAAACAAGTCGAATCCGGCTTCATGATCCCCCTAGTTCTAGACAACTACCTTAGCATGCTTTATCCTAGAATCAACCAAACGTAATCTCAAACCGTGCACACCACTACCATTTAGGAAGAAAAGCATTCAATTATACAAGTCCAAATGTTATTATATCCAAAGCAAGAACAAAACAAAACACATTGCAAATTTGCCTTGATAGAAACAAAAATCTTTTTGGAGTTTTTCAAAATATAAGAACATGGAAAAGCATATACAAAGGTGCATAGCATACATGAATCAACATCCCACCAAACATGATAGAATACCCTCCCCCAAGCTTTAATGAGACATTACACTCAAACATATATCATATAATCCATGGGAGGGGAAAACAAGGAGATCAATCCAACAAACCAACATATGTCCAACAAGTCATCATCCACTAGAGAAAGAGCAAGGAAGGATATTACCGGATATTAGGTGGGTGTAAATACCCGCAAATGACCCAATTTAACCTTTCAAAGCTAATTTCTCAAGAATTATACCTTGTTTCCAATGCTAGCAAAAATAGGAGTCGAACTTCCTCGATTCTTGATCCAAATCGAAGCACCAATGTATATCAACTCATGTACCTAGCAAAAGGCACACAAAAATTTCCATGAGAGAAAATCTATTCTAAAAACAAAAGAAAATCTATTCTAAAACACGGGTTACTTCCCGAGAAAGACTTGCTTAAGGTCCAAGCTTGACCACTCTAGTAAAATAATATTGCAACGATCGCAAGAGCTTGTCAAATGCACTACTACATATTTCATATTATAGAAGGTAGGCAAATGACGGAAGAAAAACGTGCAACAAGATCATTGCACGCAAGTGAGAAGGGAGGTTCCAAAAGAAAGAAGAAGAAGGATCAAAAGGAAAAACAAGAAAATAAGAAGAAGAAGAAAAAGAAGGGGGAATAAAAGAATGGAAAGAAAAAGAAAAAGGCAAATCCTCCTCACTAAAATATTTTTGGATGGCAACATCACCCTTTTCCTCAACAATAGATGAATGAGGGAAATTAAGATCATTATAGACAAGGGAGTCCCCAATAGACTTATCAACAAAGGAAGGGAGAAAAATAGGGCAATAGGGGATGTGGTCAAACCTTTGAGAAAAAGGGGTATGAGAAATAGGCAAAGGGTTCGCGACTCCCTCAACACAAGGTCTCACATCGCCAATGAGGGCATGAAAATCAATCATAGAGTCCTCAAATGAAGTTCTCTCACAATCGACATCTCCCTCAAGCTCAAAAACTCCAAAGGAATCAACCTCATCCTTCTTTGCACCACAATAAACAACCTTTCCTTCCACAAACTAAAAACCTAAGTCCTCAAAACCGTGCATGAATGGATGCAAATATGACTCAAAATCATCTCTCTCCCATGAAGCATCATCAATAAACTCACTTAGAAGGCTATGGGTTTTCATTTGACTCTCAATAAACACATTGGACATAATCTCAAACAAGTCCAAACACTCATGGATAGAAGAGTCACATTCATGCACTTAAGACTCATCATAATCAACCAAGGAAGAGGAGTTTAGATTCACAATATCATCATAATCATCATCACTCTCAAATCCCTTTCCTTCACTCCTATGTCAACAATAGGATCCTCACACACTCTTGGTTGTTCAAAATGATCATCATCATCATCCTCAACACACACGTCAAATTGAGATTTTTCACAAACAAGCATCAAGGATGACAATTGGCTTTCTAACTCATCTTTTCTTCTCTTTCCCTCCTCAATATGCTCCTCATTCTTTTTCATTATCTCTAATTGACCTCTCATAGAATTAAGAATCATCTCCTTACTAGGCCCAAACTCATTATCAAGCTCAATGCGCCTAATTTGAGACTCAAATGTATCAACAAGAGATTCAAAAGATGTAGAAGGTTGAGGCTCAACAAGAGAAGAAGAAGTACAACCAATATTGGAAGAATCAACATTAAGATCATGAGCATATACATCACATTGGGGAGTGGGGGCACAATTTATAACATGAGATTCATCATTAAGGGAATGAAGCAGATCACAAGAAGGCATGGTAAATAATGAAGAATATTGAAACACACCATTAGCATCAACTTGAGCTTGCACTTCATTATCATGAACAAAAGGAGAAATAAGTTGAAATCATGTGTTCTAGGTTCACTTAAGGGATCATGTGACAAATCATGGGAATTCATGCTAATATTAGAAGAATCAAGACATTGCATATCAATATTAGACTCATGATTACCCCTATCATAAACATCCCTAGCAAACCAAACATAAAAATCCCAAGCATCATCAATTGACAATGCTCTAAATTCACCGTTATGCATACATTCAACTTCATCCCTAGTTTGCTCATTCAAACCAAAATAACAAATCTCACAAGCCTCCCAAATATTACAACAATTATAGTCTAAAAATCCCTCAAGTCTAATGAAATATTCACAAAAGGCTCATTGCTATATTGAGGAAATGATAGACATGCCATTTTTTTTTTCATAAAACAAACAAAAATCAAATAAAAGTAAAAATATACACAAAGACCTAGACTCAAGCAATCAAAAACACTCAAACAAAGACACCGTTCCCCGGCAACGACGCCATTTTGACGAAGGGAAAACTAGGTCGTTATCTAATCTTCCCTCGGTCTAACTAAATTTATAAACACTTAACAAACCTAAATACGAGTATAGAGGCAAGTCAAGGGTCGAACCCAAAGGAACGGAATGTTCAAGCACTTTCAATTATGCGCCTAAGTTAGGTCGAAGACGAAGGTAAGAGAGAATACTAACAACTAGCAAAACAAGTAATCAAGGAAATAAAACACTAGGAACGGGGATCAACAAGTAATCATGTCAATTGCAACAACTTGGGAAGAGCATGCCAATTAAAGGTTGTGAGGACTAAATGATCAGAGAAATCAATAGGAATCAAAGAGCTATCTCCTAATTGTTAAGCTAGGGTTCACTATGAATAACGAACTAAGAGAATCACAATCAAAACCAATTGATAATTGCAATTCCTAAATCAATTGTTCATGTCATTAGCAATTACAATGCAATCTAGCATAATTCTCAAGGCCTAATTGAATTACACACATGCAAACCTTCATTAATCACTTTAATCTCAACAATTAATCAACACAATTCCAAAATTAATCACAATTAATCAATCATACAAGTTTCACCCAATTCCTAGCCAACAACTACTCAAACAACATCATCAGATCAACTATCAACTATAGAGAACAAGAATCAAAAAAATATCAAGAACAATTACTCTAATCAAACATCAAATATCAAAATCAAACCAAACAAACATCAAATTAAACAAAGAAATTGAATGAGATAGAGTTTAGAAATGCTCATTGATAATTTAGAATATCTCCAACACAATTTTCACACTTGCATCTTGAATCTCTCAATCACCATTGAAATTCCTCACTTTCTCTCTCTAAAACTACTCCTAATCTAGCCTAATCTAGAGAGAGAAACTCTCAACCTAAGAGAGAGAAAACTATTCTAAAACTAAAGAATTACATGAATGAAGAATAAAGGAAACCAAAAACTATATAAACAAAAGGAGAAAAGAAGCTTAAAATCATAAAGGACCCAGAAACCCGCGCCCGCGAAGAAATCGGCCGTGCCCGCGGAGGGGAACGGACACCCAGATAGCCGCGCCCGCGGCCCTAGCCCGCACCGCGGGGCCAAGGCCCGCGCCCTCGAGGAGCCCTTGGGACAACCGCGGGAGTTTACTGCCCAAATACGGCAGTTTTGGAGCTGTAGCAACCCCGCGCCTGCGAGTACTATAGCCCACGCCCGCGGCAGTTTTCCAGGGCCAACTTTAGAATGTTGTAACTTCCGATCTAAGAATTGTATGAAGGAGTGCGTCCTATAATTGGAAAGATCTTCAAGTTTAGTTTCCAACCCAACTTGAATCACCCTAATCCGATCTGTAGAACTTTAGATATGACTAAAACAATGCACAAAGGTCCTATTTGATACTTTGCAATCCTTCGTTTTCCTTTGTTTCAAACTCAAATTCAATTCCGAAAAGTGCATGTTGATCCTAGTGGGTGCTATTTTCAATTCCCATGTATATAGCCCGCGACGTACAAAACAAGATAAAGAAACGGAGAAGCAAGAGAAATAGTCGAGAAATGAATAAAATAATAAGAAAGCCATTAAAAGCATGCATTTATCTAAACTAGCACAAAAACACGCGAATTGAGCATTATTCTCTAAAAACACGACATAAACGACTACAAAGGAGTATAGAAATATAAAGAAAACATAGCCTAAAGGTGCCATAAATGGCACGGATTAGATTGTTACGAAGCATTGGTGACTTTTCCAAAAATTGGATTTTGGCAAATTTTCCGAGATACGGATTGTCGCTTCATCGTAGCAACATTTCCAAGGATGGATTGTTACGAAGCATTGATAACTTTCCCTAAATCGAATTGTCATACATCATACAAGAGAGTTGTGTTGGCAACTATTCCCAAAGAAAAGAGGATTGTCATCACAGCAAAAGCACCGACATACTGGTTCACAAGCAGCAAAGCGCCGACGTACAGGCATAACAGAAGCAAAGTATAAGCGAGCTTTTAAAAGATCGACAAGCGGAGGTCTTAGATAATTTTCTTTGGAATATTATCGCAATAAATGAAGGTAGCTTCAAGCGAGGATATCTTCGGCAGTATTCCCTAGCTTGCGGAGAGTTGTCATAAACAACTGAAGGTGATTTCAAACAAAGTTGTCTTCGATTGTGTTCCCTAAGATGTGGAAGATGGTCACAAAGCAGAGGAGGATCGTTTCAAGCGAAGCAATCTTCGATAGTGTTCCCTGGATTGCGGAAGATTATCATGGTGGAATTGGAGACAGTCACAAGCGTAGCAGTCTTCAAGCAGGATGGAATTCTCTAGCTTGCAGGAGGTCATCAAAGTAGCAAATACAGCAACAAATCGGTTACTTCAGAGACGTGTGCTCGACGTTGCAAGATACGCGTTTCTTAACTCTTTTATCTGTTTAACTAACGCTTGTTTGCAGTTATCGACATTACAAGAGTGATTTAGGATCGCGGTACGTTTTGAATCATTCTCCGTGCCTATCGATACTTTGACTTTTGTTTTCAAAACTTGCGTTTCTCCAAACTCAGTCAAAGTGGGGGCTTCTGTAGACACCCATTTGTGTCTTCCCAAAACCAAACCTAGTGATGAGTACCTTTCACGTTGAATCATAATCGAATGAAGTGAAAGTATGGAATGTTTAGTGTTGCGGATAGTTTTAATTTCTTTTCTCTTCTCTCTGTTTTAGAAAACCTATTTTAAGAAAACAGCCAATCCAGTTTGGTTGGTCCATGATATGGGTCCAATAGTAGTGTAGTTGGATAGGGCTTGAAAAGAGCTTTCCAACGATATATTATAAGCCCAATTCCGATGAATATTGAGGAAGTTATGGCCAAATTACTAAACTGGGCCCGTTTTGAGCCTTATATGCGGCCCAATGATCTAGAGGAGGGCCTAATATGGATTTATCATTTCTAATGCAATTAGGAATGGTTTAAGTCTTCAATATTCTTCTAGAAGGTTCTTTTCATTCCTAATTCAATTAGCATTAATAAATTGACTTTTGTTGACTTATTAGAGTTTTAATAGAACAAAAGAATGTTTTTGAGGAAAATACGATTTTATCCTTCTGTACGGCAATTTCTATCTGATTTTAGAAAACGCGTCAATATTTTAGTCAACGCCAAACGCCAGCATTAGCGCCTGACGCTAAGCTTGGCGCCTGACGCTAGCGTTAGCGCTTGGCACTAATGTCAGCGTCTGGCGCTAACCTCGGTTTTACGCGTCAGAACTCTGTTTTGATTTTTTATCTTTTTGGCTGGTGTTCTATATAAATAGCCTTCTTAAAATTCCGTTTTCAATCACCAACTCTCATCAAGAATTTCTTGATTCTCTCTCTCTTTCTAAACCAACCCTTTTACAAACACAATTCCTCAAACATTAGCACTAGATACACCTAGCCAATTTCGAAGTTGCCTTCGCCCTAGACGTGAAAGGTTTTAATTTCTGAGGGTTTGGTCCCAAATCTCTCTTTCATTTATTTAATTTAATTGTTGATTATTATTTTCCTTGAAGTTACTAACGTGTGTATTTTGTTATTAGAAAGAGATACGAGGCATCCAAGTAAGTGCTTTAATTGATTTATTGATATTATGATGTAGAAATCATGTTTAGGTTGTTATTATGATTCCTAGTATCATGTTAGGATGTTTTCCTTAATTTGATGTTTAGGGTGACAACAATAAATTTCTAGTATCATGTCTAGGTTAACTTTAATACCAAGTATGATTAAAAGTATGATGCCTTTTATGTTGTTCCTAATATTCATGTTAGTATCATGTTAGGGTTGAAGCTTTGATTTTTTTTATTGCTTAGTGACATGCTAGGGTCTGTTATTAATTTTGTTAGTATCATACCTAGGATCTTGCTATTATTATGCTTTAGCGTTGATATGATTATGATTATTTTTATATTTATTATGATGATTATAATTTTGATTAATATTCATGATTATGATTATAATTGTTATAATTTATTATTATTATTTTGTTGCTTGATATTTTTTTTATTGCTTGATCACACCTTTTATGCATATTTAAAGGCAATTTGTACTTGTAATCACGCTTATATAAGATAATTAATAATCTTGTTTAGGGTTAATTTGATTATAATTCAAGTGATCGCCAATAATAGTTTTATTTGTGCATTAATATTTAACTAGCATAGATAAACAGGTTTAGGGTTAATCCTATTGATTGCATGTTAGTCAGAAAACGCACATGAATACGATTAGAATAAAGTAGAGGCCTATTATTAGGGCAGTTTCAATCTCTTTTAGGTTGGATTTGTACCTTCATCCCTGAACTACCAGTCATGATTCAAGACCTATTGGAGTTGACGATCTCTTGGATCGTTAAGGGGTGTAACCTTCTCCTCATGAACGGTTTACAAGTTCCTAAAAAACTTGTTGGCGACTCTTTTGCTCTATCTTCTTTCCCTTTGGACGCCACCGTACTTTAGTGTATGATCACAGTGGGGTTCAAGTTAGGGATACTGCTTGAAATATTCCCTACAGGTAATACAACTAGAAACAAAAGCAACATCAACAAAACAATCAAGCAAAACAAAGCTAGACTCAAAACTGCATAACTTGTGAAACTGCAGATTTTAAAGTAACAAACTAGCCCAG
Source organism: Chenopodium quinoa (assembly GCF_001683475.1). NCBI lineage: Eukaryota > Viridiplantae > Streptophyta > Magnoliopsida > Caryophyllales > Amaranthaceae > Chenopodium > Chenopodium quinoa. The sequence goes on along the minus strand of NW_018743905.1, from coordinate 227,434 downwards.
ATAGCTTAACAACATTCTTCAAAGCATAAAACCATTTGCAGTCTGCAGACTTCCATTTCCCACTGATCTTCTACTGCACTCTTCCAAAGACTTCTCTCTGAATTGCTTTTGTGACAGCATCAGGATGCAGAATAGCACTTTGCCAAAAACCATTATTCCTTGCCAGCCATATATTATACACCACTGCAGACAGAACAAAAATCACAGTCTTGCTCTGAATCTTATGACGACCATTGTCCTTCCAAATCTTCCAAGCACTGTCAATATTATACTGCAGACCAGGCATACTTAGCCACTTACAACTCTTCTTTGCTATTATCCAAATATAGCTACCCAAAGCAGCCTTGTTCCACTTAATACAATCCCTAACTCCCAACCCACCTGCATATTTAGGCTTGCAAACCTAATCCCAAGCCAAAGGGGGAGCCCTACTAAGCATGACACACCCATCCCACAAGAAAGCCCTGCAAATCTTCACAATTTTAAGCATAACAGTCTTCAGAATTAGTAGACATTGATCCCTATAGGTGTGAAGACTCATAAGCACATCATTGACTAAAGTAGTTCTTGCAGCATAAGATAGGTTTCTACTACTCCAGTAGTGCAGTTTGTTTAGTATCTTATCAACTAGACTATCATAATCATGCACTTTTAAGAACTTATCATTCAAAGGAATGAAAAGATACTTGAAAGGCATATCACTAGGGACAAACCCAGAAAGCCTGAGAATGTCTTCCCTCACACGACTTTTGCACATTTCCAAAGTATATTGTTGTTTTTAAGTATTTGCTTGGAGACCAGATCTTCTCTCACAAGCTCTTAGAGATTTGCACAACTTAACAACATCAACACTACCATAAGAAAACAACATTAAGTTATCAGTAAAAACCAAGTGATTTAAGCTCAAATGCTCACACCCTTGATGGAACTTGAATTTCCTTTTTTTCCCAACCTTCTTCAGTAATCTAGTAAGATATTCCATAATAATCACAAAGAGTAGAGGAAAGACAGAATCACCGTGCCTTATTCCTTTATTACCAGCAAAGAAACCATGGATCCCTCCATTTATCATCAAGGAAAAAGGAGTACACACACATTACATAATCCAGTTTACAAACTTTCTAGGAAAACCTAGGGCATTTAGCATCTCTTCCATAAACCACCAACTGATTGAATCATAAGCTTTCCTCAAATCTACTTTGACAGTGTATCTAAGAGGTTTCCTTTTATTGTTGTAGTTTCTGAGCATATCCTAGCACACAAGGATATTTTCAAGGATAGATCTTCCAGAGACTAATCTTATACACCACATTACAACACAATCTTGATTATAGCAGGGCCCGTTACATCCCAAGTAGCCTTGGGAATCAAATTCAAGATAGTAGCGTTTATTTGTTTTAGTAGCTTTCCATGGGCAAAGAAATCCAACATAGCCTTGATTATAATAGGGTCCGTTACATCCCAAGTAGCCTTAAAAAACTTACTAGAAAAACCATCAGGTCTAGAAGCCTTATCATCATCTATATTCCAGAGAGCTTTCTTCACATCATCACTAGTAAAGTTCCTACAGATACTGGCACCCTGATCTGCAGACAAGACCTTCCCCTCAGCAGTAACCAAGGGGTGAACCTGGCCACTAGCTAAAGCATGAGAACCAAGTAAACCCTTATAGTACTTAAGGAATGCATCACATACCTTATTAGAGCCGTCACCACTTCCCCATTATCATTAATAATAGAACAAATGCTATTCTAAATTCTTCTCTTCTTCAAAATAGAATGAAAATATGCAGAATTCATATCCCCATCCCTTAGACAATGCAGTTTAGCTTTCTACTTTAGAAATTTGTATCTGGAAGTGTGAGTAATATGAAACTCCTCTCTAGCTTCTCTTTCTTGAGAAATCAAAGTAGTATTACTAGGGACAACATTGAGCTGGTTCTAAATATCCACTAGCTTCCTCTCAGCAATACTATCAGTAGACTCCACACAAGAAATTTTGTCAAATTAATGCTTTTCAAAGAAGATTTCACCTCGGACATTTTTTTAACAACTTGAAACATAGTTATGCTAGGGAAATCAATATTCCAAGCTTCTTTCCCAACGTTATAAAATCCACTTGCATCAATCCACATATTGAAGAAAATAAAAGGATTTCTAATATGAGATCCTCCTTCAATAAATTAATTACACAAGAAAAATGGTCCATAAGACCCTCTGGATGGAAAGTAGATTTCATAGTACTAAAAATATCAGACCGCTCATTCACAAGAACCCTATCAATCCTTGTATAAACCCTACTTAACCCATCTTCCTTGTTATTCCAAGTATAAAACATACCACCAATATTCCAATTTATTAGACCAGCCTGCCTCAAGCAAGCTCTGAAAGGTTCCACTTCATTAAAAGAGATAGTAGAACCAATCATGTCCCCTAAATTGAGAACATTGTTAATATCTCCTCCCACAATCCAAGGATCCTGCAAAGTCTTAGAAAGATGAACTATCTAGCCCCGAAGCTCCACCCTCTGACTAACCTCATTTAAACAATACACCAAAGTGAAGAAAAAATTCATGCTAGTACTTCTATGTACCACATGACAGTGATTAGTTGAGTTTCCACTGCCACAACCTTCACCTTAAACACTTGAGCCAACCAAATCCTCCCCTCCTTGTTCTTACTATAATCAGTAATAATAGACCAATCATTACCCAGCCTAAAACACCTGACCAAACTTCGTATCCTTCACCTTTGTTTCAAGGAGACCAAACAAACCCAGGCTATGTTGGCTTAGAAACCATAAGACATTACAACACTTACAAGGTAAGTTTAATCCCCTTACGTTCTAAACTCTTATACTATCCATCAAATAAGTGAGAACACTCCCCCTCCTCTAACACACTAAACCTATTCCCACTACTACTAATCAAGATGACACCTGGTTGTATAAGCTGTTGGTCCCCCACATAATCCTCAAGACCATCAGCCTTAGAAGCACCCCAAGTTTCATGTATCTGTTGTTGCCTAGCAGGTTTCTACACTGGTCTCTAGACTTGCTGGTTCTAATACCTTTGCCTAACAAGTTTCTACATTGGCTTCTTCCTGCTTTGAGCTTATAGTTGGAACATTGAGCATCTACATGCCCTACCCCACCACAAACCTTACACACAACAGGTTTCCATTCATACCCCACCACCTGCTTCATTATATTACCATTTTCATCAAGGAACTCAATAAATTCTGGAAGATCATCATTGAATTTTACCTACACCATAATTATAGCATACTCCAATCTTTCCTTCATAGTAGTTGCTCTGTCAGTCTTTACAGGCTTACCAACTATAGATGCCAACTTCATTAGAATCGATTAGCTCTAGTTCTTTATCAAGTCCAGTCAACCTTATCTAGATAGGAACCTCATCAACTGGCATCTCAGCTAGATTCATTCCAGGCACCCATTGCTTAACAATCATAGGTTTATTATCAAACCAAACATTCCCTACATTCAACACTCTATCTCGAGCATCAATAGTTCTAAATCAAACTAAGAACAATCCATTTGGTAATAATGAAACTTTATCCACTCCATATATCCCCCACATACGCCTAGCATACCCATTAATGACTAACCATGGTGGCTACATAGCCACCACATGACAAACCAGATTAGATTTCCAATAGTCAATTTTAGGCTGCACCTCCGCCATAGTAATCTGAATTTTCCCATCCTTCTTGCTACCATTATCTCCACGATCCCCCCAGACAGGTCCAAACCCTTATCCCTAGTCCCCTTAAACAAGTTATCCTTCCAATTCAACCTAGTAACAAAATTAGGGGAAGTCGATTGAAAAACAGGGGAATGAGAATCTAGGTTCTTAGAAATTGGGGAAAACCTGTCACTAGTGCAATTATAGGGTTCAATCATCAATATAGGGGTCGTACTATCTATGCCAAGAACACTATCACAACATGCAACAAGCTCATCAAGCTCAACATTAATGGCAGAAGAAGAAGAATGGATTACCTTCAACCATTTATTGAATTTTTCTTGGTGTTGTTCGCACTCCTCAGCAGCCACCTCCTTCACTAAAATAGTGTTTTCCATGATTTCATTAAGCCAGTTTTCAACATAAACGTCCTCCGACGCCATGCTCTGTTCCTTCCTCTTCGTTAAATTGCGAGTTTTTAGGTCCCGAATTCTGCTTAACTTCCTGCTTCTTCTTGGACTTAGAACCTTCTTTCCCCCTTACCCTTCTTTATCTTCTCCATGAAAATCAAGCTCAAAATCGGAGATGAATTTTGTGGGTTTCAAGCTACTTCTAGACGTTCTCTCTCTAGACTCTCTCTCTAGACTTTCTCCCTCTAGACTTTCATTTACTTTCACTTTCACTTGTTTCAATTAGCTTTGTTACCTTTAATTTATTCAATTAGCTTTGTTAAATGAATTTGACTTTCATTTGAGGGAAAAATCTTTGTTTGAATGTATTTGGCTTTCATTTGACTCAATTAGCTTTGTTGAACGCATTTGACTCTCATTTGATTCAAAATGCTTTGTATAAATATGTTTGACTTTCATTTGACTTAATTAGCTTTTTTTAATGCATTTTACTCTCATTTGATTCAAAAATCTTTGTTTGAATATGTTTGGATTTTAGTTGATTCAATTAGCTTTTTTTAATGCATTTAACTTTCATTTGATTCAGTTTGCTTTGTTTAAATGCATTTGACTTTCATTTGATTACAAAGGAATTATTTGAATAAGTTTGACATTAATTTGATTTAATTATATTTGTTTAAATGTGTTTGAGTTTCATTTCATTCAAAAAGCTTTGTTTGAATAAGTTTGACTTTCATTTGACTCAATTAGCATTTTTGAATGCATTTGACTCATATTTGATTCAAAAAGCTTTGTTTGAATGTGTTTGACTTTCATTTGATTCAAAAACCCATGTTTAATTGTGTTTGCCTTTTATTTGATTCAATTAGCTTTGTTGAATGCATTTGACTTTCATTTGATTCAAAAATATTTATTTGAATGTGTTTGACTTTTATTTTATTCAAGAAGCTTTGTTTGAATATGTTTGGCTTTCATTTGACTCTATTATCTTTTTTTAATGCATTTGACTTTCATTTGATTTATAATGCTTTGTATGAATGCATTTTACTTTCACTTGATTCAAAAGGCATTGAGTCAAATAAAAGTCAAAACGCATTCAAACACATTTATTTATTTAATGTGTTTGACATTCATTTGATTCAATTAGCTTTGTTTGAATGTGTTTCACTATTATTTGATTAAAAAATCTTTGTTTAAATCATTTTGACTTTTATTTGACTTAATAAGCATTTTTGAATGCATTAAGCTTTGTTTAAATATGTTTGGATTTCATTTGACTTAATTAGATTTTTGTGAATGCATTTGACTTTTATTTGATTTAAAATGCTTTGTTTAAATACGTTCTGCTTTCATTTGACACTATAAGGTTTTTTGAATGTATTTGACTCTCATTTGATTCAAAAAGATTTATTTGTATATGTTTTTATTTCATTTGATTGAATTAGCTTTTTTTGAATGTATTTAACTTTAATTTGATTTAGAGAGCTTTGTTAGCATGCATTTGACTTTCATTTGATTCAAAAGACATTATTTGAATGAGTTTCACATTTATTTAATTCAACTAGCTTTTTTTTTTTGGTAAATAAATAATTTTATTACCAAAGAGGAAAAGTTACAATTTACAATGAGATAAGTCAAAACTCACAACCAACACCACAAGACCCAAAGAGGCCACACAAACACCAAAAGATCCAAGAGACTGTCAAGCCACCTTCTAGGAAGGGTGCCAGATAGAACCAAGGACAAGAACTGGACTCAAAATCCCAGCCACCTTCTAGGAAGCGTTCTGGGAGCAAGGACTAGACAAGACACACAAAAGCAACAAGCAGAGACAGACAAGCCTGAAACTGCAACAGCCAAAAGGACTTAAAGTAGGCAAAACAACAGCCAAACTCAGGACTAGAACATCACAGATACAAAAACTTTCGATCAGATTCAGTACACCTAACAACAACCCTATAATCAATATCTTTGAAGACCAAGTCTGCAGGTTGACAACTGCCATTAAAAATTAGATTGTTTCTCTGAAACCAGATATTATGAACAGTCTCAACAAAGAACTTAAAATAAAGCCTGCACTTCCTGCTAGATTTCCTGCAATACCTTGTAGCCCACTGTTGTTCAAGATCAAAACTCTGAACTATCTTCTGAATTTTCAACAAACCAAGGATTTTCTGCCAAATTTCTCTAGAGTAAGAATAGGAGAAAAATAAGTGAGCAACACTCTCATCAAATTTTTGGCAAAAGAAACACAAAGGATCACAGTTAATATTCCATTGAATAAGCCTGTCCTTAGTCACTATTCTACTCTGTAGAGCCAACCAAGTTATGAAAATACTCTTAAGAGAAGCTTGGTTGATACAGACAAGTCTCTTCCAACTCACTTTATCAGTCTGAGGTTGATGAGTGGCATTTATGCCACGATTAAGGTTCATTTTGATGGTCATTTTCCCACATTTATGGCTTGTTTGCATCCTTTTCTTTGCACTTAGTTCCCTTTCCCTTTATGCATCTTCTTTTCTAGATTTTTCCCCTTTTTCCTACTCTTTACTTTAATTTCCATGCTTATGCTTTGTAGGAACCATCGGGGTTTTCAAGAGGAGGAAGCTAAGCTCAAGGGAAAATGAAGGAAGCAAGATTCAGAAGAGGTTCGGCCGAACCTCCTGAAGGTGTGGCCGAACCAGGGTGTGGACGAACCTGCTCAGTGGTTTGGCTGAACGTCGAGGCAGGGTCAAGAAGCAATTTGGCAATTTTACAGGAGTGGTCGAACCACAGAAGTTCGACCAGACCAGGATCAGGGAGGTTCGACCGAAGCTACCCATGGTTCGGCCGAACCTACCCTGTAGACTAGCCGAACCTTCCCATGGTTCGGTCGAACCTACCCTGTAGTCCGGTCGAACCTTCCCATTGTTCGGTCGGACCACTCCTCTTTTTCAGCTGGCTCTGTACGGACTATATAAGTCACATCTTAGAACATTTTGATTTAATTTAGATTAACTTAGTTTTAATTTTCTGCACTTTTTGCTTAATCTAGAGAGAGAAACACTATTAGTCTTCATTTGGTAGAGAGAGAAAGTGTGGATTTCTTCATTGATGAACTTGGATTTTGAAGAAGAAGCTTGTTTAATCTTTTGTAGATCTTCAACTTCAATTAATGAGCAATCTCTTACTCTTTCTCTTTACTTTTGCATTTAATATTGCTTGTTTACTTTGATTTTCCTTCTTTGCTTATTAATCATGTTTATGCTTATTGATTTGATGATTGATATTGTTCTTAACATGATTTGTGAGTAGTCTATTAGCCAAGGGTGTGGGGATGGTGTAGTTGCTAATTGTTCATGCTTATAATATTGGGATTAAGTTAATTGTGATTAAAATCTTTGCATGCTTGATATTCTTTGATCTTCTTACAAGTGAACATTGTTAGTTGAATAAAGGTGAATCTTTGCTAACAAGAAACGGAAGTTGACTTAGTTAGGATTCATTACTATCGATTGTTCTTTGATTGCACCTCCCAATATATGGTTCTAGTGTGGAAACATAGAGGCTATGATAGGAGAAACCGATTAACCCCGGAAGGCGGTTAGATTGAACCTTACATCGATATTAATGCATGTTTAGTTCACTATTGATTTGCTTTTATGTTATTGCATGATCAAGCGGCATCTACATCTACCCATCTTCCTTGGTGTTTAGTTATATTGATTTTAACTTGTTTTATCTTTAGTTTAATCTCTTAGTCATTCCTATCCTTTGTCCCGAGATAGCTTAAATCTAGTGATGAATGCGGTGTATATGTGCTTCTCCCTGTGGTTCGATCCCTCTTCTTACCATATACTTGTATTAGGATAAGTCGAGTGTTAAAAAATGTATTTGATTTAGGTGTAGTTGTCTAACGACGCAATTATTCCTCTATTAGAGGTCTTATTTTAGAATAGACTCTAGACATACTAAATTTGCCATTGTGGATAACTGCAACCAACCACCAATGCTGTCAATAATATCCCTGCACCCTAGAATCTTCTTTAGAACCCAAGTGCATTTTTTAGGGCTGCAGACCAAAAATTCTTGTTGTTGACATAGTAAGTATGAACCCATTTAACCCTTAAATTATCAGATTTATGATCAAAATCCCACAGAATCTTACAAATAGTAGCTTTGTTCCAATCACCCATTAGAGTGATATTCCAACCACCACAAACTTTAGGGAGAGTCATATGATTCCAAGAAACAGGAGCTTTCTTAGAATAGGTATTCTTACCAGTCTAAAGGAACACCCTAAATCTGGACTCAATTTCTCTAAGCACCTTTTTGGGAAGAATGAAGATTTGAGCCCAATAAGCTTGAATACCAAAAAGGACACTTCTAATGAGCTGCAATCTGCCTGCATAAGAAAGATGTCCAGCAGACCAATTATCAATTCTTGCAGTAACTTTCTCAATCAAAGGCCTACACTGAGCAATGGTCAACTTCTTAGAAGACAAGGGAACACCAAGATACTTGAAAGGAAGATTGCCTCTGCTCATCCCAAGAATAGGCTGCAAGTTATCTTTTTTAGTTTCCTGTAAACCCCCAAAATACACCTCACTTTTGTTGAGATTAGCAGACAAACCAGATGCATTAGAAAACTTTTGAAAGGCATTCAAAAGAAGCTGAATAGAGCCAACATCAACTCTAGCAAACAACAACAAATCATCTGCAAACATCATATGAGTGATTCCAAGATTTTCACATCTAGGGTGAAAGTTGAAATTAGGATCATGAGTCATTTCTTTCAAGAACCTAGAAAGATACTCCATACAAAGAGCAAAAAGAAAAGGAGACATAGGGTCACCTTGTCTCAAACCTTTTTGAGCAGGGAAAAGCTTAGAAGGAAAACCATTCACCATTATAGAATAAGAGACATAGGAAACACAAGCCATAATCCAACCAACCACCTTTTGAGGGAAACTTGTTTCCTTAAGAACAGTATGAAGAAAGCTCCATTCAACTGAATCATAGGCTTTCCTCAAATTAATTTTGAGCATGCATCTAGGAGTGATAAATTTGTGAGTGTAGCCTTTAATAAGCTCAGTAGAAAGAAGGATATTATCCCCAATATGCTTCCCAGGAATGAAACCAGCTTGGGATTCACAAACAACAGATTCCACAACCTGAGCAATCCTATTTGTGAGCACTTTAGAGATTAGCTTGTAAACCATAGTGCACCAAGCAATAGGTTTGTATTCTTTGACATAAGAGGGATGTTGAACTTTAGGAACTAAAGTTACAGTAGTGCAACTCCATTGCTTAGAAAAAACACCAGTTTGAAAGAACTGAGTAATAGCAGTATAGATGTCATGCTTAATAATATGCCAAGCCTTCTTGAAAAAGACAGCATTAAAGCCATCAATACTAGGGGTCTTGTCATTATCAATACTAGCTAGAGCAACATCAATTTCAGAATGAGTAAACTCAACAGACAGGATATTCATAGTAGTTTTGTCCATCTGTTTACCAGCTCTCATAGTTTGGATAACAACAGCAGGCAGAGAGGGAGCTCTAGTACCCAGCAAAACCTTATAAAAGCCAACAATCTCATTCTCCACCAAAATAGAATCCTTCAGCAGAACATCAGAATGAGTAAAAATAGAATCAATTCTATTCCTACTTTGTCTATGCTTTATAACAGAAAAGAAGTAGTGAGAGTTAGCATCTCTTAACTTGATCTAGTCCACTCTAGCTTTCTACTTATAGATATTCTCCTGAATATTCATCGAGTGCTTATCTTGTTCTATAACAACAGCTTCCTACAAATGCTGATTCACATTGGTAATATCAACATCAAGCTTTCGTTGGATATGAGTCAAGGCAGAATTAGCTTGATCCACTCTATCAACAATGTTTGCAAAATGTTTGGTGTTTAAACTCTTAAGACCCTGCCTGACAGTTTTCAGGTTTTGCCAAACATCAGTAATAGCTGCAACCTCAAACACTTTTTTCCAGCCAGCTTCAACAACAGGGCAGAAATCCTTGTGATCAGCAAGGCAGTTCAAGAATCTGAAAGGCCTTCCCTTTCAAGGAATATGAGAACAAACCTCCACCAAAACAGGACAGTGATCAGAGAGCAATGGAGGGAGATAAATAGCTTTAGCAGAACTGTAACTAGACATCCAGGCTTGATTAACCAGACCTCTATCAATCCTAGTAGCAACCCTATCATCACCATGGCCTTTGTTATTCCAAGAATAGAAAGAACCCTTACTCTTGATTTCACACAACTTAAGATTCTCAATACAATCCTTAAAATGCTTCACCTCATAATCAGTAATAGGATTACCATTAAACCTATCACCATCATTAAGAACAAAATTATAGTCACCAATAAGAAGCCAAGGATCAGCAGCCACATTAATGTTTCTAATACTAGCCTAAAGAGGGACCCTATCATGCATAGAGTGAAGGACATAAACAAAAGTAACTAGAAAATGGTGCTGTAAGTCTTTAGAACAAATGTCAACATGAACAAACTGCTCATGGGAAGAGAGAAAAGTCACATTCACCTTGTCCTATAACCAACCAACCCAGATTCTACCTCTATGAGAATTATTATAATTGCAAAACCAAGACCAAGCTTTGCCAAATTTCTTCTATAATTTTACACTGTTCTTCAGCTTCACCTTAGTTTCTAGAATACCAAAAACATCACCATATTGCTCTGCTAGTAACTTCTTAATAGAAGCTACTTTATTAGGGTCATTAAGACCCCTTATATTCCAAGAGACAACAATCATCCTCCCAGAGGGGGATTACCATCACCCCCGTTAGGATCAGTGTGAGTATCCTCAAACAAAGCAAAATAAGGATTATAACTAGACAAAACTGGCATAGTATGGGAAACACTATGACTTCTATGATTTCTTCTAACAATTCTCCAATCATAAACAGGTAGCTTGTTGTGTAGTAGGAGCAGGAGTGATAATAGCAACACCATTGACTGTCTCATTCACACTAGCATTAGAGACATGAACATTAGTAGCAGGAGCAGGCTGTTTAGGAACCCAGACCTTAGTCTGTTCCCTGAAACTAGGTTGTTTCTTCTGAGCCTGAGTCTTAGGCTTAGCAGGAACACTACCGTCATGACCTACTTTATTACACTTCTTGCAAAAAGGTGGAGACCATATAAAGAGAAGCTTCTGTTCAATGAGAATGCCATCTGGACTCTCAACCCAAATGCGCTTAGGCAATGGCTTAGTAATATCAACTTCAATAAGCAATCTAGAAAAGGTAACCCTTAATTGCTTAGAAGTACATTCATCAGCATACAAGGGCACCCAAATAACACTACCATTTCTAATTAAAGTACCAACCCCCCAGCAATTGAGAGGAAGATTAGGAAGTCTCACCCATAAAGGAACGATCGCCAATAATTGTTTTGTTTGTGCATTAATATTCAACCAACATATATTAAACAGGTTTAGGGTAAACCTATAGATTGCATGTTAGTCAGAAAATGCACAAGAATACGAGAAAAATAAAGTAGAGGCCTATTATTAGGGCAGGTTCTTTCTCCTTTATATTGGATTTGTACCTTCATCCCCGAACTTCCAGTCTTGGTTCTAGACCTATTGTAGTTAACGATCTCTTGGATCGTTAAGGAGTGTAACCTTAACCCTGTGAACGTTTATAAGTTCCTAAAACTTGTTGGCGACTCTTTTGCTCTATCTTCCTTCTCTTTGGACACCACCATGCTTAAGTGTATGATAATAGTGGGGTTCAAGTTTGGGGTAATGCTTGAAATATTTTCTACACTTATATGTGGATTTTTTTGACTTTTTATTTATTTATTTATTCTCTCTCTTATCAAACCCTTTTTTTTTTAATTATAGTCGAATCATAGATTTTTTTAGTCACCCGAATTTTTATTCTTGTATATATCCTGCAAAAGCGTTAACTTGTTTTGGTCATAGATGGAGTTCTAGAAAGAGTTACGTGTCATGATACCTATGGATCTGTAGCACCGAGTATTATATTTCATTTGGCGTTGGTTTCGTCCCAATTAGAGTTACAAATCAAAAGTTATAATTGATATACTACAGCCTGTCTAGTTTAGGTGTCTTTTTAGCGTCCACTTTCTTTTTTTTTTTTAATTTTTTTTTATATTTTTCCGTGTCCAGCTAGTCTTAGCCAAGTCCTTTAATCCGTGTCAACTCGTATAACATAGGATTATAGATTTTTATTTTTATTTATATATTTATACCCATGAGTCATAACTCTTCTAGAATTCTAGTCCTCTTCCTAGTTTCTTGTGATCGATTTTTGTGCTAACCTTAACATGTGTTCTTTGACTTTGATTGTGGTTGATCTTATTTATGACTAACGATTTCCAATGGACCGTTTTTTCCTAGTAAATAGCATAATCATTAAAATTGGACAAAATTAATCAAGTTAGTTTGTCTTGTAGTCTTCCGTGCTATTTGGTCATTGGGTCTTTTGTATTTCACAACATCCTCATGTCTAGCCATGTGATCATACCACGAGTCTTAACAAAGTCAACTAATCACACATGTTGAGTCATTGCACACACTTTGTCTTTGAGTAATGCACTATATTGTTTATGATCGTATATTAGGACCATGCATGCCTCGTTTTCCGTCGTAATATGAATGAGAGGAGTATTTCCCATCGGTTTTCAAAATTATTTCATACAATCTTCCTTTCCAATCCGAGTATTGAATCAATGCATTAAGTGAGCTCATTTTGTTCTATAGTACTCGAGTTCAAGAATCACTAGGCAAGAGTTGGAAGAATAAAGGGAACGTCATTCCTTCCTTCTTTTCATCCAATCAAAGCATCAACAATAACAAACTTCTTGTCCCTCTAGGCAGTTACAAGTAATTCATATGAAACCATGAAGACGAAGCACAAGACAAGTCTCCATACAATATTTTATTTTATCCCTTTTCCCACAATAAGTCTAGCATAGGTTCTCCTTATCTTTATGTTTATATGCCATGTTCTATCAATGATCATTTCTTTCCTTTTCATTCGATCATGTCATTTTGCAACAAAAAAAAAGAAATATCAATTGCCAAACCGAATACAAGGTATACCAATGATTTGAGGTACCTTTGCAACCCATTCATTCCCCATTTAACACTCAATCACATATCCATTTCTTCATCAACCACTTTGGACCTTGTCTAACAATTTGCCTTATTTATTCAACCCACATTCACCTAGCCTTGGGATGGGAAAGTGTGAAATTTGTGTAACATTCAAAAAGCAAGTTAAAGAACTAAACAACAAAGAAACCATAAAATAATGTCTAAGGGTAAGTGTTCCAATGTCTTTGATATGAACATGACTCAAATCGCGTCTCTCATCGAGTGCTTGGTATCGTGCCCGAGAAACATGAATGCTAAGTGAGTAATGGACCTCATGACCTATGATTGCCCACATTGATTCAAAAGAATAAAAAAAATCAAAGCAAAAAAAAAAAAAAAATTGAAAATAAACTTGCAAAATACAAAATTTTTAAATTCACAATTACACATCTTGGGAATTCTCTCGGGTCTTGAGCCTTTTACCCTTTTCTTAATTAAACCACCAACATAACCATATTACAACCCTTGAAAGACCTCTTTGAGGTGTACATACACTTGTGCGAAGTTCAGCTAGAGCTACGTTCGGCCTGATTCCTACAGATACGTAGGCAGCCTAACATCGAGGTGCGGCCACATTCATATTCATATCCATGTATGATTGAGTTAAAGAATATCCAATGCTTACCCCTACCTATTTAGAGCTAGACTTGGTGTCTTGAACATACATCATTTAGCCTACCTAGCCTAAAGAGTCACCATCTCGACTCTTCTCACATCTCTTTCCATCACCATAGCCTTTGCAACCTCACCTTAGTATCACATTCACATAATTCACTCACATATACATAGCCATATCATCTTTCCCTTAGGAACCCTTTATAATGAAATCTTGTTTCTTTACCGCGCATGCTTCATCATCTTTCAAGACAACATTCATGAGAAAAAAAATGTATACTTGCTTAGCTTCCTGACCTGAGGAATGTTCATTGTTTCATGCATCACATAATGTGCTGAGCAACATTTATATATATCAATGATTTGTAATCATACAAAGCATATCGTTCCAGATCCTTGATCTAAGCAACGTTCATTGTGCAATAATCACTTGATCTATATACGTGCTTATCTTCAAGACCTAAGTGACGTTTAAGATTGTTTTGTTACACCATATATGATACTTAGCTCTGTGACCTAAGTTCATTCATTTATCTTTTCACATCATGCAATTGTCCTTAGCCTTCTGGCCTAAGAACATGCAACATGCATACATTATTTTCAAGATAAGCAATTAAATCCATGCGATTCATTTTGTCTTGCTCAACGAGGAAGTTCAAAACTTCTTTCCTTTTTCATGTCTTTTCTTTTGGGGAAATTCAAAAACTTTTTCAAAATTTTCTCATCAAGGGAAGTTCAAAAATAAAAGTTCAGTTTTCACATCTTTCATTTTCGGGAGAAAAGTCAGTACCCTCCACTCATCTCATGACAAAAATGACGAAAACTTTTTGCTTTTGCATCTTCGATTGCTTGTGACTGCTCATATACTCAAATCATACATATACACACACATCACAAGTTATACACATGTCATGTCATGTCAAGTCAAACTTGGTCAAGTCAGTTGATCAAGTCAATCACAATACATACGAGTCCCTTGGAAAATTTATTTTTGCACGTCCCATTTACAACCCACGTTTGGGGATAAGCAAACCATGTACAACCCACGTCCTGGGATAAGCAAACCATCTACAACCCACGTTCGGGGACAAGCGAACCAATTACAGCCCACGTTCGGGGACAATCGAACCAATTACATCCCACGTCCGGGGACAAGTGGACCATATACAACCCACATTCGGGGACAAGCAAACCATTTAAAACCCACGTTCGGGGATAATAGAACCAAATACTGCCCACGTTCTGGGACAATCAAACCACCATCATTTCATGGCGTAAGATTCTCGATGCACAGAGACTTGCAATCTTATTAGAAAAGTTTTTCCTCAAGCATGGAAAATTGTCGGTCGTTGTCATCTCTCAAAGAGAAGAAGTCAGTGATTACATCATATGTCGAATTTCCTCAAGCATGGAAAGTATCATTAGGTAGATTTCTTCAAGCATAGAAAGCTACCAAACTCATCTGTTGACTTTCCTCAAGAATGGAAAGTATTATTCGATGGATTTATTCAAGCATAGAAAACCATCAATTAATATGTCGACTTTCCTCAAGCATGGAAAGTATCATCCGGTAGATTTCTTCAAGCATAGAAAGCTACCAAGCTCATCAGTCGACTTTCCTCAGGCATGGAAAGTATCTCAACAAAACGTCATCCGGTGGATTCCTTGAAGCATAGGAAGCTACCAAAATCATTTGCCGCTGATACGATGGTGTTAGATAAGCATTCTATTCCTTTAGTCTTTTATCTGTAGAACTAACATTTTTCTGCAGATATCGGCGTATACAGAGTGATTTAGGATCGTAGAACGTCTTAAATCATACTCCGTCCCAATTGACTACTTTGACTATTGTTTTCAAAAATGACGTTTCTACAAACTCAGGCAAATTGGGGGCTTCTGTAGAAAACTAAAAATGTCTCCCCAAAACTAAACCCGATGATGAACAACCTTTCACCGCCATTATTGGTCGGGTTGAGTATTTAATCTTTGGAGTGTTTAAGTCCATATTTCCATTTCATAACCAACCCAATTCATATCCCATTTCCGCAAACCATAAATTATTTTCCTCTTTTCGTGCCTTTAAACCCAAAATAATTCATTTCGTGTCCCTTAAAATCATTCATTTCATGTCATTTTATAAAAACATTTAAATCAGTTTAATTTGGTCCATAGTATGGGTCCAATGATTTAATAATTGGATGGGTCTTTAAAAGAGCTTACCAACGATATATTATCAGCCCAAATCCGAGTTATACGAATAAGTTATGGCCAAAATACTAAATTGAGCCCATACCGAACCTAAGCCCACCTTACCTACGACCCAATGATCATGTGGAGGGTCAAAAGGATTTAATCTTATTCATAAACCAATTAGGATTAATTAGAAGCTTCTATAAGTTTCTAAAAGATCTTAATTATCTTGAAAAGATAAGATTAAATAGTTTGAAATTGAATAAAATTCCTCTTTTTGGAAGTCCTAACTATATTCGAATTGAAAAACGTTCAAAGATAGTCAGATATCATTTTGGTGCCTTATAGTTTTAATCCAAATATTATATGTTTAGATAGCCCTTGAAATTATATTTTCAATGATATATTAAAATATTAATTCCGAGCTACAACGGAAAAGATATGAATGAAATATCAAACTCTATCCAAAACTGACTCCGTCTCACAATTTTGGCCATATCTTTTATTCTATAAATTTTTTTAGTATGATTATAATTGATTTAGAAATTAGAATTCAAGAGCTTTCCAACGACATATTATTTATCTTTTTCCGATTTCTGGATCAAAAGATATGAAAAACCGCAAAAACTACTGTCTATCGCAAGAGTATTATTCCAATTTGAATTCTTATCTTTTCTTGATTATTCGACCCTTCTTTTTCCTTACAAATAGAGGTCATATCTCCCCTTTTTTAATCATCAACAAGCTTGATCACAAAATAATTCTCTTCTCCCTCTTTAGCCTAAACACTAGCCTCCCCATTCTTCCACCATTCTTTCCCTTAAGCACTCCAAGGAGTCCATACTTGACCTGAGGTTCCCTCCTTAAACCAAGGCATGAAAGGTATAATTAACTGAGGGTTTGGACCAAATCAACTCTACTTTTTATTTAATTTAATTTTCATTTGATTTATATTTTTTTATTGAAGTTACTAACAATTTATTCATGATGTAGCAATCTAAAGGAACACGGGGAATGTGAGTAACTAATTGATTTAATTACTTATTTTATTTTAATATTTCTAGTATCATGATTAGGTTTATTTATATTTGATTTGACTAACGCTATTATGGTTAAATTGCTTCCAATATTAATGTTTATTCTATTATATTTTTTATGATTATCATATTGCATGTTAAAGGGAATATGTAAATGAAAATCACGCCTAAAAAGATAATTTGGACAACTGGTTTAGGTTCCTTTTTAATCTTGTTGTATAATCGAAGTGATCACAATATTTTAGAATTATGTGTTGCATTAATATTCAACCCATTTAGCGTGATAATAGTTTTGATCAAATGGAATCTTTGTTTGCATGCCTTTGAGATTGAAGGAATCACTTTTCACTATAAAAATCGAGTAGAGGCCAATACGGGCAAATTTGACTCCATGACTCACTTCGTACCATCATCCCCGTTCCTCCTTTTGTGTTTCTGAACCATATGGAGTTAGTAATCTCATGGATTATGAATGGGGTGTAACTTTCACGGGTCAATCGTTGTTGCCTTTTATAATCCGTGAACGGTTTACAAGTTCCTTAAAAACTTGTTGGCCGTTCCTTATTTTCCTTATCCCTATTCGTTGTCTCTAATCGTATATGTTAATTCCCACTTCCTACGAGTGCCAAGCATATTCACAACTTGCTTAAGGTAGGAACACTTCGAACGACGCCTACAATTAGCAATGTAAAATGCATTGTATTTTCATTTGGTTAAAAAAACTTTGTTTGTATATGTTTGCATTTCATTTGACTCAATTAGCTTTTTCGAATGCATTTGAGTTTCATTTGATTTAGAAAGCGTTGTTTGAATTCGTTTGACTTTCGATTGATTCAAAAGGCATTATTTTAAAGTGTTCGACATTCCTTTGATTAAATTTGCTTTGTTTAAATGTGTTTGACTTTCATTTGATTCAAATAGCTTTGTTTGAATAAGATTAACTTTCATTTGAATCAATTAGCATTATTGAATGCATTTAACTTTCATTTTATTCAAAAACTTTGTTTAAATGAATTTGACTTTCGTTTGATTGAAAAGGCATTATTTGAATGTGTTTGAAATTCATTTTATTCATTTTTCTTTGTTTAGATTTCATTTGGTTCAAAAAGAATTGTTTGCATAAATTTAACTTTCATTTTATTAACTAGCATTTTTTAATGAATTTGACTTTCATTTGGTTCAAAAATACTTGTTTGATTTTTTTTTACTTTCATTTGATTCAAAAACCCTTGTCTGAATCTGTTTCGCATCTTCATTTGATTCAGTTAGCTTTGTTGAATGCATTTGACTTTTATTTGAGGCAAAAAGCTGTTGTTTGAATGTTTTTGGATTTCATTTGATTCAATTAGCATTGTTGAATTCATTTTACTTTCATTTGATTCAAAAAGCTATGTTTAAATAAGTTTGCCTTTCATTTAAATCAATTAGCTTTTTTGAATGCATTTGACTCTCACTTGATTAAAAAATCTTGATTTGAATATGTTTGGTTTCATTTGTATCAATTAGCTTTTTTGAATGCATTTTACTTTCATTTTATTCAAAATGATTTGTTTAAATATGTTTGGCATTCATTTGACTCAATTAGCTTTTTTTTTAATGCATTTGACTTTTGTTTGATTCAAAAGGCATTATTTGAATGTGTTTGACATGTATTTGATTCATTTAGCTATGAATGTGTTTGACTTGTATTTGATTCAAAAAGCTTTATTTGAATAAGTTTGACTTCATTTGACTCAGATAGCATTTTTGAAATGCATTTGACTTTCATTTGATTCAAAAAGCTTTGTTTAAATGTGTTTCACTTTCCGTTGATTCAAAAAGTCTTGTTTGAATGTGTTTGGCTTTCATTTGGTTCAATTAGCTTTCTAGAATGCATTTGACTTTCATTTGATTCAAAAAGCTTTGTTTGAATGTGATTGAATTTCATTAGATTCAATTAGCTATATTGAATGCATTTGACTTTCACTTGAGGCAAAAAGCTTTGTTTGAATGTGTTAGACTTTCATTTGGTTCAAAAAGGTTTCTTTAAATATGTTTGGGTTTGATTTGACTTAATTAGCTTTTTTGAATACATTTGACTTTCATTTTATTCAAAAAGCTTTGTTCAAATTCATTTGATTTTCATTTGGTTAAAAAAGCGTTATTTAAATGAGTTTGACATTGATTTGATTCAATTAGCTTTGTTTGAATACATTTGACGAAAAAAGCTTTACATGAACAAGTTTAAATTTCATTTGACTCAATTAGCATTTTAGAATGCATTTGACTTTCATTTGATTCAAAAAGCTTTGTTTAAAAGTGTTTGACTTTCATTTGATTTAAAAACCCTTGTTTGAATGTGTTTGGCTTTAATTTGATTGAATTTGCTTTTTTGAATGCATTTTACTTACATTTGATTCAAAAAGCTTCATTAGAATATGTTCAGATTTTAATTGACTTAATTAACTTTTTTTAATGCATTTGACTTTCATTTGATTCAGAAAGCTTTGTTTTAATTCGTTTAACTTTCATTTGATTCAAAAGGCATTATTTGATTGTGTTTGACATTCATTTCATCCAATTAGCTTTGTTTGAATGCGTCTGACTTTCATTTGATTCAAAAAGCTTTATTGAATGTGTTTGACTTTTTTTTGGCAAATAACAATTTATTACCAAAAGGAAGATATTACAACTTACAATGAAGCTAAGTTGTAATTACAAGGACACCACAAGAGCCACAACAAGTCCCTAACAACCTACAATACTAGCTCCAACTCCCAAATCCCACCTTCTATGATGGGTTCATTGGACAGAAAAGAAGCCAACCTAGCCTCAAGCACCCTGCTACCTTCCAAGAAGGGCATATGAAGCAAGGACAGGGACAAACACTAAATAAACAACAACTTCCTATCAATAACAAGACATCTACATGCAACAGAGATAATTATATCCCTAAAAGCTATGTTTGCAGGCTTGTACTCTCATGTGAACATCAAAGAATTCCTCAAAATCCAAATGTAGTGAACAATCTCTGGAAAGCACATTAACAATAGTCTGCCTCTACCAGTAGATCTTCTGTAGACACCTAATTTTGGCCACTAGTGGAAAAAAGGCCATCCGTAACGGGCAAAAAGGCCCAACCGTAACGGGTAGCGGCCCTTACGTATGCAACCGTTACGGATAACCTTTCTTATTCGTAACGGGCACCGTCTGTTACGAATAACCCATTATTCGTAACGGGCACCTGAAAAGCCCGTTACGAATAACCCCCACTACAAGAAAAATGTCTTTTCGTAGCGATTATTTCGTAGCGATTGTACATTCGCTACAATATGCAAGTATGTTTGTGAAATAGTTAAGGAAGTCGTATAATTTTACAATCGCCATGGTTTTCCTATATAAAATCGATACGGAAAACATAATAATACATATCCACACTATTTTTAAACATTTATATAATTTTGAGAAATCGTATCATTTACAATAGCCACTAAATCCTAAAAATTGATACGAAAAGCCTTTTCAACACTAGATATATAAATATTGTTTGACAAAGAATACATAAAATATGTCATAACTTATTGGTGAAACATTTAATATAAGAGTTTGAGGTTGCATGTTCGAATCCTGTAAAGATCATACGCATGTTTTTTTTTGAAATAAAATGAGTTAAACATTTGTAGCGATTACAATCGCTACAATAATCACCACAATTGGATGTAGTTTAGGCCAACCCCAGCGATATATAAAACCACTACCAAAGGCTAAGGCAACGGGGGATATTGTATCGAATAACCAATCGTTGGGAAAGCTTTTTGTTGCAATTACAATCAATACTAAAGGTTAAAATAATCGCTACGAAAATGTTGTTTTCTTGTAGTACCCATTATTTGTAACAAGCTTTTCAGGTGCCCGTTACAAATAACCCCGTTATTTGTCATGGGCTTTTCAGGTGTCCGTTACGAATAACGGGGTTATTTGTAACGGGCAGGTTATGCCCTTTACGAATACTGTGATATCTAATTTTAAAAAAAATCCAGCACATGCTGGACAGCTAGCTTGCACAATTATTTTATCAATTTACATATATATAATACAAGTATAGTATACACTTAATAATTAACGATTAATATACAATCAGCAAAAGGTGCTTTAATTATTTTCTAATAACCAAAACTAAAAGAAAGATCCTTTAAAAAAAAAAAAAAAAAAAAAAATTCCCACCTGTTACATTTTCCCGCATAAACAACATTTACACAAACAAACCGCCCAAAGTCTTATAAAGCCCTAAAAATTCTCACAAAAATTGAAACCCTTGTCTTTCTCATATACATTTTCCCGCAAAAACAAAGGAGCAGCTGTAGAATTAGTTCGGCGCCACTCTGTTCTGAACTCGGTCTCATATACATGGTTGAATCCTATACCTATAACATATTTAATCCCATCAATTGTTAGAGAAGTCTCTGCAATATTTGTGGCCAACACAACCTTACGTGCCCCTTTAGGAGTTGGTTCAAATATCTTTGCCTGTAGATCTGTTGGAAGGTTGGTATAAATGGGGCATATATTAAGTTCAGAAATGTTTGTGCCAAGGCCCCTTGTCCTATGCTTCAGTATTTCCTCTGCTGCTTTAATTTCTTCTTGTCTAGTAAAATATATAAGAATATCCCTAGGAGATTTTGTGACATGTATCTGCAACGCAGTAACAATGGCTGCATCCAAATAATCTGCTTCGGGTGCCTTTGTATAGTGTATTTCGACAGGGTAACGCCTCCCTGGAATTTTGAAAATTAGATCAGAATTAAAATAGTCACTAAACTTCTCGGCATCAAGAGTTGCACTTGAGATGAGTAACTTCAAATCTGGCCGAAAGCGAGAAACATCCTATTACACGGGAGCACTTTTCTGAGTATAAAACAAGATAAATTGGGAATGATCATAGAAACAAAACAATATTCACTGCCAGAGAAACACATAGTGCTAAACATCTAAATATTTCCCTCGACTAGATAAGATAAGAAAGTTGGAATCTTTACAAAGCACCACAACCCCATCATTTAACAGGTAGATCAACCTCACTTAAGTTGAGACCAACATCTGGGATTAGATGAACAAGAGATTGCACCTACCGTGACCAATCCGAAAAATATGTCCGTAGAAAGTGTCCTCTCATGGGCCTCATCCACCATGTTAACACTAGAGAAAATAATAAATCAGATGTCTAGGCATATATCTTGGATAGAAGAATAGAGTTAGACAAGTCAGGAAATAGCAAGTTACATGTAGCTAGCAAGGTGAGGCTCACCAAGAAATTCCCAAGAAGCTGAAAGGAATAGTGTCCTTCGAACAAGTGTATGATTCTGATAGTGGGTCCAAAATTATTAGAAAGCTAATATATTCAGTAAGGTCAAGTGATTGGAATGCCTAGTTGGAGGTCGCTTCCAATCAGTAATATTAATGAATAATTAATATTACAGCTTAATCTTGACGGAACCCTTCGGGTCACACCCAAGCAGTCAACGAGCCGAAGCGACAAATTTATTCGGAAGGAATTTGTAGACACCCAAATGTGTCTCCCCAAAACGAAACCCAGTGATGAGTACCATTCATGTCATTTGATTATCGAGTTATAGCGAAAGTGTGAAAAATCTAGTTATGAGTATGTTTTTATTAAAATATCTATTCTTTCTGTTTTTGAAAATATTTCTTTTCTTACCTTATTTATGAAAAACGTGCATTCTAGTTTAGTTTGTCCATGATGTAGGTCCAATAATGGTGTAGTTGGACGGGGCTTGAAAATACCTTTCCAACGATATATTATACGCCCAATTCCGATGAATAATGAGGAAGTTATGGCCAAAATACTAAACTGGGCTCGAACCGGATCTTACCTACGGCCCAATGATCATGTGGAGGGTCCAAAGGTTTAATCCTATTCCTAAACTAATTAGGATTAATTGGAAGCTTCTATAAGTTTCTAAAAGATCTTAATTATCCTTTTTTGAAAAGATAAGATTAAAGAATTTGAGTTAAATAAAAACTTTCCTTTTTCTTAAATCCTAATTCTATTCAAATTTAAAGACGTTCAAAGACAGTCAGATTTTATTTTCATGCCTCATAATATTTATCCAAATTGTATGTGGTTGGATAGATCTTGAAATTATCTTTCCAATGATATATTATAATATTAAATCCGAGTTATAACGAAAAAGATATGAATGAGATACAAAACTCTATCCAAAACTGACACCGTCCTACTATTTAGGCCATATCTTTTTATGTACAAAATATTTTAATCTGATTCTAATTGGATTAGAAATTATACTTCAAGAGCTTTCCAAAGAAATATTATATGTCTTATTTGAACTTTTAGATCAATAGATATGATAAAAACAAAATCTGCAAAAAATGCTGTCCATTGAGTTCTATTTCGATTCGAATTCGGATTCGAATTCGGATTTTTCGACTCTCTTTTTTCTCTATAAATAGAGGTCATATCTCCCCTTTCTTTTTCATCAACTTTCATCAAGAAATTCTTGATTCTCTCTCTTTTCTAAGCCTAGATTTTTACGAACACAATTTCTCATACATTAGCACTAGACACACCTAGCCAAGTTCGAAGTTGCCTTCGCCCTAGACGTGAAAGGTCTTAATTTCTGAGGGTTTGGTCCCAAATCTTGTCTAATCTATCTTTCAATTATTTAATTTAATTCTTGTTTATTATTTTCCTTGAAGTTACTAATGTGTGTATTTTGTTATTAGAAAGAGATACGAGGCATCCAAGTAAGTGCTTTAATTGATTTTATTGATATTATGTTTTAGAAATCATGTCTTGGTTGTTGTTATGATTTCTAGTGTCATGTTATGGTGTTTTGATCTTCCTAGTATCATGTCTAGGGTAAGGAATAAGTTTCTTAAATCAATTATGATTTATGCGTTGCTTCCTATTTTCTTTCCTAATATTCATGATAGTCGTATCATGTTAGGGTTAAAGCTTTGATTTTTACCGTTTAGTGACATATTAGGGTTTGTTATTAATCTTGTTAGTATCATGCTTAGGATCTTTCTATTATTATGATTTAACATGATTATGATAATTATGATTATTTTAATTATTATTTTGATTATTATTATGTTGCTTGATGCTTATTTATTGTTATTGCTTGATCACACCTTTTATGCATGTTTAAAGGGAATTTGTACTTGTAATCACGCTTAATAAGATAATTTATAAACTTGTTTAAGGTTAATTTGATTATAATTCAAGTGATCGCCAATAATAGTTTATTTGTGCATTATATTCAACAAACATAGATAAACAGGTTTAGGGTTAATTCTAATGATTGCATGTTAGTCAGAAAGCGCACATGAATACGATCAGAATAAAGTAGAGGTCTATTATTAGTGCAGGTTCAATATCTTTTAGGTTGGATTTGTACCTTCATCCCCGAACTACCAGTCATGGTTCCAGACCTATTGGAGTTAACGAGCTCCTGGATTGTTAAAGGGTGTAACCTTTACCTCGTGAACGGTTTACAAGTACCTAAAACTTGTTGGTGACTCTTTTGCTCTATCTTCTTTCCCTTTGGACGCCACCGTACTTTAGTGTATGATTACAGTGGGGTTCAAGCTAGGGGTATTGCTTGAAATATTCCATACAATTTTTGGCGACTCCATTGGGGAAGATTTTTATTTTAATTACTGAAATTTATTTTGGCAATGATTTAGAATGAGTGGATGAGACTCGAAAAGTTCTAAGTATTTCATGTGCGTAATTTTGATTAACATTATTGTCATATGCATAAAAAAAGATCTCATTGGTAAGACCATCCATAATGATTTAAAAACATAGGAATTTTACACGTAGGAAATTTGAGGAATATCTTCCACAACTAGGACTGAAATAATGCTGCGCGAAACTGGAAAATTTTATCGAGCCCAGAAAGCTGTTGAGGCATGTAGGAACTAGCGTCAGGAAACAAAGTCTAGCGCCACTTATTTGACTTTAGCGTCAGGCGACAACTTCTGTCGCCAGGTGCTAAAGCCAAATTGTGACGCCGGCCTCTGTTTGCTGGCGCCAAGTTCTTCTTCCACTACCGAGCCAGAACTATGCGTTCTAATTTTGACCAGTTTTTAGCAATGTTTGCTCGATCCTACTTCCTGATTGAGTTTTTCTCACTTTTTAGAAACCCATATGTGTTCTACATATAGACATAACCCTTTGGGAATTCATGCTCCATCTACCTGATTGAACGCTCTGAGCAACAAAGGGTACATCCGAGAATGTTAAATTCACCAAACCATGGAAGTGAGTTTTTCTAAATTCGCGGTGTCCCATCCACTCGCGCCAACCCTTCACGGTTCGTCTTCCGCGCGGTGCATCCGGACAATTAACCAAGGACCCTCTATTGACTAACCCATATCCCGAACTTTAGAGAACTAGAGCCATGGTTAGGTTGCAAACTCATTGCATCATGTTGTGACTACTTGACTACTTGTGCATCTCTTACTTGTGCATACTTATTATGTGACTAAGCTAACCGTTTGGTTTGACTTGTGCTTGTAAATAAGTCTTAATAAACTAAACTAATTAATGACTAAAGGATTTTTTTAATTAATTAATTAATTAATTTGAGTTAATAAATATGTCTAAAATCGAGTCGTAGTTCCTTTAAGTCAACCCGAATTCTAATTCCCGTATACTGCACAAGCGTCAACTTGTTTTGGTCATATATGGAGTTATAGGAAGAACTACGAGTCTTACAACCTTATGGGTCTGTAGCCCCGAGTTTTATTTTTAATTTGGCATTGGTTTCATCCCAATCAGAGTCACAGATCAAAAGTTATGACTAAAATACCACAGCCTGTCCAGTTTAAATCATATACGTGAAGTCTTAACTTAGTCTTTGCTTGAGTCTAGCCACATGGTCATGAAAAGAGTCTTAACATGTCACCTACACTCACTAGTCTTAGCACACACTTTGAGTATATGTCACCATGACCATGTCTTAGGTTCATGCATGAGTCGGTTTTTTCCGTCGTTCGAGTTGGGGGTACACTCTACTCCTAATTTCTTCATATCTCTCCATGTACATCATTTTTTTTCACATCACCTTCTTTCATATATGCATGTTGAATAGAGTTGAGTCAAATAATTAACAATGAGTATCCCTAATTTCCCTTCCCAAAGTACTTGGTCAAGGAGAGAAGGGCGATTAATCAAGGACAACACCATTATTCAAGTCTTACTTTTTGATAAACCAATTCGTCAAAAGAGGAAAGCTAAAAAGATAATGGCAACTCAAGAAGAAGTCAACGAACTTAAGAATCAATTGACTACCGTAACCAAGGCATTGAAGGTTTTAACCCTCAAAATCAATGACCCTATGAAACAACAACAGATGGACCTCATGCAAGAGGGTCTGAGCAAACTGTCTAGTGACTATAAGTTTCAAGGGATTAGCTCACAGGGGTCTCGGTGGACAATGATCTTCTTTTGCAGAATTTCAATGCCAACGACATCCCGAAATTCAAGGCAACTGACAACCCTTATTTTCATCTAAGAGCTTTTGAAACAATAATGAGTATTAAGGGTATTGATAAGAAATGTTTCCCTCTATATTTTCTCTACCTCTTGAAACCGTTTGCCAACAATGGTTCTTCTCCCTTGACAAAGAGAAAACCTCTACCTAGGAATCGATAGTAAACACTTTCATTGATAGGTAGAAGTGCAATATTCAAGTTGAAACCGATTATAGACAACTTGAGATGCTAAGACAAAAAGAGAATGAAGGCTTTACTTCTTTCTTTAATAAATGGAGGGAAACTTCCGCTAAGATGATTGAGGTGCCCACTGAAAAAGAATCTGTGAGGATGTTTATCAAGAATCTACAAGAGAAGTATTCGAAGCATTTAAAATATCAACACAATCTGAATACTTTCAAGGCCGTTTATGACATCGAAATTGAAATCGAAGATGATCTCGCAAAACAAAAAGCTACTAACAATAGTAACCATAGTGGCTGGAAAGGAAAGAAGAACGACAATCCTTCTTCTTCCGAAAACGCCCACTCTAGTAATAATGTTAGTACCATTGACCATAATGGTGTCTTAGCCATGGAAAATCAAGGATCTAAAAGGAAACCCAGGAGAGAGTTCACACCCATTGGAATGACCTACAATGTTGCTTTTGATCGTCTCTATGATCGAGGATTAATCAAACCTATTGGCCCTACCGAGAATCCAACGCCAGAAAATCGATTTTCGAGATGGAATCCCAACTCTTATTGCAAGTACCATCAAGGACGCGGTCATACTACTGATGAATGCTACAGGTTTTAAAATCTCATTTAAGATCTCATAGAAGCAAATAAGATCCCATTGCCTCTAGCTAACGAGAAGACTTGGTGATGATGAAGCAAACAACACAAGACAGAGGCGAGCTTCAACGACGAGATTTCATGACCTCTTTTTTCTATTTTTTTTTATTTTTCGTTTCCCCCAACAAGTCTAGCATAGGCACCTTTCTTTTCCCTTAGATTAATTTTGTAGAATCTTTCTTTTGGCCTTTTAATAAAATGAGTATTTATTTCCTTGCATATGATCATTTCATTACATTGCATTAAAAAAATAATAAATAAAAAAAAATTAAAAAAAAATGTCAAACTAAGCACAAGGTATACTAATGATTTGAGGCACCCCTTGTAGCTACATCATATCACCTTTCACCCTTCAAATATGCAATCCTTTGTTGGTAAACCACTTTGAGCCTCGTCTAATGGTAGACCTTTCATTTTTCAACCCATATCTACCTAACCTTGCGATGGGATGGTGTCCAACTTATGCAATTTTCAATTTCATAAAAAGCTTGAGTGACTTCAAAATATTAAAATAGCAAAAAAAAATAAATAAAAATAAATAAATAAAAGTGTACAAAAGGGCAATTCCAATGTCTTTGATATGAAAATATGTTTGATATGAACACGTCTCAGATTGCGTCTCTTATCGAGTGCTCGGTACCGTGCCTGAGAAACATGAATGCCAAGTGAGTGATAGACCGCATGATCGGGATTGCCCACACTTATAAAAATAAAATAGATGCTAAAGCAAAATATAAAATAGAGCTAAAAATGAGTTAAAAGCCTCAAGCGTAAAGGCATAAAGATTTAAAAGCAAGGTTGCACATCTTGGGGGCTTATCAAGGGTCTTGAGCTTTTATCCCTTTCTTTTATAACCTTTATCCTAACCACGTTACAAACCCTTAAAAAGACCTTTTGAGGTATACCCACAATTGTGCGAGGTTCGGCTAGAGCTACGTTCGGCCTGATTCCTAACGGATACATAGGCAACCTCACATCGAGGTGCAACCGCAATAAAAATGCATTTATATTCACATTCACACAACTTACATCATGGTCATATCAAGGGATCTCCAATGCTCATCCCTATTCACTTAGAGCTAGACTTGGGGGCTTGATCCTTACATCATTAGCTTACCTAGCCTAAGAGTCAGCACCATTTGACTCTTTTAAAAATTAATATCTTTCCACACACTTAGCCCTAGCGGTCTAACTTTAGTGTCACTATCACACACATCACATATACATGACCAAATTTACTTCCCTTAGGAACCCTTTGTCATGAAATCTTAACACAACGTTGAAGCATGCCTTGTCATATCAACAACACTCATCAATCATAATCATCATTGTATCGAAGTATGAAGTGCTTAGCCTCCGTGCCTAAGTTACCCAAATACTTTCATCTTTGAGTTAACTAGGATAGACTAGATGAATTAACCTTTGCACCTTGAGAGATAGTATCAAATGACATTTGACTAATATCATTCAACACGCACCTGCAAAAACTTTGAAGAGCAAAAATAGAGTATGACCATGGATGATGTTTCGCTTGAAAGCTGGCTTGATGGGGAAGCAATTGAGGAGATTCCGGTGAGAATGGTGATGGAGGAGGATAAAGCTTTGCATAGTGAGGAGGATAAAGCTTTGCATAGTGAAGAGTTCAATTGGCTTCTATAAAGACTTATTAGGCACTGGTGGGACCCTTTCTAGACAAATCCATCATACTGTTATAGCTGCAGGTCCTGTTTTGGATGATGAACATCATATGAGTATTTGTAGGGATTTTTCTGATGAGGAAGTGAGAAGTGTTGTCTGGAGTATTGAGGATGATAAGGCTCCTGGTCCTGATAAATTTTCCAGCAAGTTCTTCAAGAATGCTTGGGGAGTTGTGAAAAAAGAGGTGTGTAAGGCAGTTCTGGGGTTCTTTGAGCATGGTCAGTTGTTGAAACAGGTGAATGCAACTACTCTAACTCTGGTGCCTAAATTGGATAATGCTACTAAGGTTACTTAGTTTAGGCCAATTGCTTGTTGTAATGTGCTCTACAAGATTATTTCTAAGATGTTATGTGAGAGAATTAAAGAGTTGTTGCCTGGTTTGATTAGTGAGAATCAAAGTGCATTTATTGCTTGAAGATCGATTTTAGACAACATTTTAGTGTGCCAGGATATGTTAAAAGAGTAAAATAATAAGAGAAGATCTCCTAGATGCACTATCAAGGTGGATTTGAGAAAAGCTTATGATTCTGTGTGTTGGTCTTTTATTCATGATATGTTGCAGGCTTTGAATTTTCCAAATAGATTCATTTCTTGGGTCATGGAGTGTGTTACTTCTCCTTCTTTCTCTCTTATGATTAATGGTGGTTTGAATGGTTTTTTTAAGGGCAAGAGAGGGATCAGAAAAGGTGATCCTATGTCACCTTTGGTGTTTGTAATTGTGATGGAATATCTTTCAAGGTTGCTCAAAAAGGTGGGTGCAAAGAGAGGCTTTAGATTTCATCAGAGATGCAAGTCTTTGAGGTTAAATCACTTAATATTTGCTGATGATTTGATGCTGTTCTCCTATGCTGATAAGAAATCTGTCTCCCTTTTAGTAAGGGTTCTTAAAACTTTTGAGGGTTGTTCTGGATTATAGGCTAATGATGATAAGTCTGCTATCTATTTTGGTAGTATGCAGCCTGAAGTGCAACAAGGAATTGTGACTGATTCTGGGTTTATAATAGGAGAAACTCCTTTTAAATATCTTGGCATCCCTTTAAATGGCTAAGTATTTGAGAGTTTCTGACTTTGATGCTATTGTAGATAAAATGCTGGCTAGAATAACTTGTTGGTCTAGCAGAAATTTGTCATATATTGCAAGTGTAGTGCTGGTGAACTCTGTGTAGATTAATTTGCACACTTACTGGGCTCAATTTGTGATGTTGCCTAAATCAGTTATCTTGAGGATTAATCAGCTTTGCAAAGCTTTCCTTTGGTGTGGAGATGCTTTTTTGTCCAAGTCAGCCCCTCTTGCTTGGGATTAGGTTTGCAAGAGCAAAGTTGATGGTGGTTTAGGGATTAGGGACTATGGCTTGTGGAACAGGGCAGCATTGGGGAAGTATGTGTGGAAAATAGCTAAAAAAGAGGATTCACTTTTGGTGAAATGAGTTCATGCTGTGTACATTAAAGGACAAGACTGGTGGGCTTATAGTCCTAAGAGATCTGCAGGATGGGCTTGGAGGAGACTGTGTGCAATTAAGGACCAATTAAAAGAAGGTTTTGAGCAAAATAACTAGTTGAGTGACACTTATAAAATCTCTGATTGTTATAAATGGTTGTAGGGAGCTGGCACAAAGGTGGATTAGTGTAATTGGGTATGGAATAAGTTCAATATTCCCAAGAATTCCTTTATTCTCTGGATTGCTATGCATGATAGGCTCAGAATATGGGAAAAGCTTTGGAAATATAATGCTTGTGCTGAAGACAAGTGTTTGTTGTGTGGTGCTAAAACTGAGGATAGACAACATTTGTTTTTTCGTTGCAGATACAGCCAAGAGTGTGTGCTGATAATTTCTCATTGGCTCCAAATTCCAGTTCAGAATTTTTACATTGAAGAAGTTTGGAAGAAATGGCTCAGAGAAATAAAAGATAATGTGCAGCAGAAGGTTGTTCTGGCAGTTTTAGCAGCTGTTGTGTACCACATTTGGTTTGCTAGGAATACAACGTTTTGGCAGAAAGCTGTTATTCACCCTTCCAAGCTCTGTAAGGCTATTCGAAGGGTGAGCATGGATAGAGTCAAGCAGCTTATCAACAAGAATTGGAGCAGATTGTAGTGCAAATGGATACAAGAACTGTGCAGCATGCAACATTCCAAATTAGTTTATTTTTTTTTTTGGTTTGATGCTGTGTTGTTTTTACTAGTCCTTTACAGTTGTGGTTTGTGTCCTTCCTAGAAGGCAACAGGCTGCTTATGTTCAAGTTGATTTTTCTCCATCAGTTGAACCCTTCCTAGAAGGTGGCAACTGAGGAGATTAAAGCTTGAGGGGGGGGGGGGGTGGACCATTTTTGGTCTTGTGTAGCTTTGGAGATGCCTGCTTGTCAGGCCTGTATTCTTTGTACATTTTTTACAGTGTTTTGATAGTAATATACTTACTTACTTACAAAAAAAAAAAAAAAACTTTGCTTCTTTCTTTTTTCGTGTCTTTCTTTTTCAGGAGAAAGCCGGTACCCTCCACAAAAATGACGGAAAATTTTTTCTTTTTTGCATTTTCGAGTCGCACAATCACATTACAATGCACACACGAGTCATGTACACATTGAGTCATATCGTGTCATATCACCTTGATTTGAGTCCAACACACGTGACAAACACTTTGAGTCGAGTCAACCTCGAGCCAGTCAATCACAGCGGGTCAAGTTCATACCTGAGTCACGACAAGTCAAGGAGTCAAGCAATACTAAGTCTTAGGTCAACCCTAAAGAAATAAATGCAAAATTCTATAGTCAAAGATATAAATGCAGGTGCATCCCAGCAAGCGAGGACATTCCCGGATTTTTTTTTTGAAAAAGAAAACCGCGAATATGACACAGGAGATTCCTCCAAGATAAGAGGAGTTACATAGATCGGTAAATTAAAGATGAAGATCTTTAATTTACAAAAGATTTGAGCTGATTTGGTTGAAAGGAAACGACCAAGCTCAAAGTTTGGAGTAAAACCAAGCAACAGCGGCAGCAAGAGCAGAATAGGGAAGACCTGACTCCAGCGCCAGGCAACAAGGGTGTCGCCTGGCGACAACATCTGTCGTCTGGCGACAAAGTTTAGCGCCTGGCGCTAGATCCCAGCGTCTGGCGACAGAGCCAATTCTTGGCGCCAGCCATATTTCACCAGCGACAGAGCTCGAAGCCTCTAAGAATGGTTATTTTGACCTCATACAGCGATTTCGGGTTCCTTGGTACGCCAGTTAGCCCCTATAAGAAAATTGATAAAATTAGTAGTCGGCTCGATTACAATCGTAGTAAGTGATTTACCTGATAAAAAATCGTCTCACTTAGCTTAAGCGCCTAAGCATTGGCTCATTACAAGCACCAAAGCATCGGTTCACAAGCATGCATTTATACAAAAAAAATTTCCAAGATTGGATTGTCATCCCCAACTAACAATATTTCCTAATATGGATTGTCGTGCATCTTCTTCAACGATAATTTTTCCAAGATTGGATTGTCAGCTCTGGCAAAGTTTCCAAGCGTGGATTGTCATGCTCCTTCTTTGTTTGGGAAGTCTTTCCAAGTTCGAATTGTCATACATTCATGCATCTTTGGCAAGTTTTCCGAGATTGGATTGTCATACACCCAGTTTCCTATGGCAAAATTTCCCAAAGGATTGTCGTAGGTCTCTACTCATCATAAATTTCGACAAAAGTTCCTCAATGTGGATTGTCATTCATTTCAGCAAGTTGCAAATTTTCCCGAAGTGGATTGTCGGTCGACTCTTTTTTGCAAATGCTCCAAGACGCGGATTGTCAATTGTGGCAATATTTTCCTAAAAGGATTGTCGCATAGCGTTGGCAAATTTCCAAGGTGGATTGCTTTCAAGATTTATATTCCAAGATATGGACTGTCTATCGTAGCAAAATTCTTATGACAGATTGTTACGAAGCATTGGCAACTTTTCCCAAAAATTAGATTTTGGCAAATTTTCCGCGATACAGATTGTCGCTTCATCGTGGCAACATTTCCAAGGATGGATTTTTACAAAGCACTGACAACTTTTCCTAAATCGGATAGTCATACATCATACAAGAGTTGTGTTGGTAACTATTCCCAAAGAAAAGAGGATTTTCATCACAGCAAAAGCACCGACATACTGGTTCACAAGCAACAAAGCGCCGACGTACCAGCATAGCAGCATTAAGGATCAACAAGCAGTGATCCTTTCGAAGACTATCACAGCAAAAATAAAAGGCAACTACAAGCGTAGCAGTCTTCAGGCGGTATTCTCTAGCTTGCGGAAGATCGTCAAAACATCAAGATGGCGTTCCATAGATTGTGGAAGGTTGTCACAATAGTAATACAGCAGCAAATCAGTTACTTCCAGAGACGTGTGCTCGACGGTGCAAGATACGCGTTTCTTAACTCTTTTATCTGTTTAATAATGCTAGTTTGCAAGTATCGGCGTTACAAGAATGATTTAGGATCGCAAAACGTTTTGAATCATTCTCCGTCCCTATCGATACTTTAACTTTCATTTTCGAAACTTGCGTTTCTCCAAACTCAGTCAAAGTGGGGGCTTCTGTAGACACCCAAATGTGTCTCCCCAAAACCAAACCCAGTGATGAGTACCATTCATGTCATTTGATTATCGAGTGATAGCGAAAGTGTTAAAAGTATAGTGATGAGGATGTTTTTATTAAAATATCTCTTCTTTCTGTTTTTGAAAATATTTCTTTTCTTACCTTATTTATGAAAAATGTGCATTCCAGTTTAGTTTGGTCCATGATGTAGGTACAATAATGGTTTAGTTGGATGGGGCTTGAAAATACCTTTCCAACGACATATTATAAGCCCAATTCCGATGAATAATGAGGAAGTTATGGCCAAAATATTAAATTGGGCTCGAACCGGATCCTACCAACGGCCCAATGATCATGTGGAGGGTCCAAAGGTTTAATCCTATTCCTAAACTAATTAGGATTAATTGGAAGCTTCTATAAGTTTCTAAAAGATCTTAATTATCTTTTTTTGAAAAGATAAGATTAAAGAATTTGAGTTATATAAAAACTTTCCTTTTTCTTAAATCCTAATTCTATTCGAATTTAAAGACGTTCAAAGACAGTCAGATTTTATTTTCGTACCTCATAATCTTTATCCAAATTTTATATGGTTGGATAGATCTTGAAATTATCTTTCCAATGATATATTATAATATTAAATCCAGGTTATAACGAAAATGATATGAATGAGATACAAAACTCTATCCAAAACTGACAACGTCCTACTATTTCGGCCATATCATTTTATATACAAAGGATTTTAATATGATTCTAATTGGGTTGGAAATTAGACTTCAAGAGCTATCCAACGACATAATATCTGCTTTATTTGGATTTCTGGATCAAAAGATATGATAAAAACAAAATCCACAAAAACTGCTGTCCATCGAGTCTATTTCGATTCAAATTCGGATTCGAATTCGGATTTTTGGACTCTCTTTTTTCTCTATAAATAGAGGTCATATCTCCCCTTCCCAGTATCATGTCTAGGGTAAATAATAAGTTTCTTAAATCAATTATGATTCTTGCGTTGCTTCCTATTCTCTTTCCTAATATTCATGATAGTCGTATCATGTTAGGGTTAAAGCTTTGATTTTTATCGTTTAGTGACATGTTAGGGTTTGTTATTAATCTTGTTAGTATCATGCCTAGGATCTTGCTTGATTATGATAATTATGATTATTTTAATTATTATTTTGATTATTATTATGTTGCTTGATGCTTATTTATTGTTATTGCTTGATCACACCTTTTATGCATGTTTAAAGGGAATTTGTACTTGTAATCACGCTTAATAAGATAATTAATAATCTTGTTTAAGGTTAATTTGATTATAATTCAAGTGATCGCAAATAATAGTTTATTTGTGCATTATATTCAACCAACATAGATAAACAGGTTTAGGGTTAATTCTAATGATTGCATGTTAGTTAGAAAGCGCACATGAATACGATCAGAATAAAGTAGAGGTCTATTATTAGGGCAGGTTAAATCTCTTTTAGGTTGGATTTGTACCGATCATCCCCGAACTACCAGTCAATATGGTTCCAGACCTATTGGAGTTAACGATCTCCTGGATCGTTAAGGGGTGTAACCTTCACCTCGTGAACGGTTTACAAGTTCCTAAAACTTGTTTGCGACTCTTCTGCTCTATCTTCTTTCCCTTTGGACGCCACCGTACTTTAGTGTATGATCACAATGGGGTTCAATTTAGGGGTAATCTTGAAATATTCCTTACAGAATTAATGAGTCGACCGAGTAATATTTATTTAGACGTCGAAAATTCGAGCTTAGAGCGTCAAAACCGAGCGTCGAAAGTCGAGTCGAAATAAATAAAAGACGACACGCCAAAATGGTAATAAATCAATTATGACAAAAATAACCCTAGCATCGGAACACCGAGTTCTAGGGGGTTAGCAAAGCTAGTAGGCCGCACCAAGTGCGAGGCTTGCTAGCAAGCTGCGGCCAGCAACCCGCACTTAGTGTGTGGCGTGCTGGCGCGCTGCAGCTAGCAGCCCGCACTATGTGCAAGGCGTGCTAGCAGCAGCCATCGGCAGCAGCAACCCACACGCATGTGCGTAGGCATGCTGGTCGAGAAGGCTAGAAGTAGAACCCCGCCTTGGTTCGGGGCTTGGTTGTGCCGAGTAGCAAGCAGCGGCAGTATTTGGGTAGCCCACATGAGTGGGTTGGAGGGAGGTGCCAAGTGGCGCAAGGTGAGGGAGAGAGTGGGGAGCCAGTTTGATCTCTCCTCTCTAAGTGGTCCTCACCTACTCCCTCATATATAGTTGACACTTGTTGATTTATTACTAGCTTGCTTAAATAATTTTATTTTGCTTTTAAAATAAAATGTGAAAATCCCACTATCCCACATTGGTGGGAGAGACAATCATACTCTCATCATTTCCTATAAATACCCAATTAAGGACATTGGAAATGATGCTTGAGTAAGAGTTGTACAGGGCATCACCAGTAAGTGAAAACCCTCGAACTCAAGAGTTAGAAAATGTATCGCATTTTGTGAAAGCCTATGAACTCAATTACTCGGGTTTTATTGGTTGGGTCTTGCTATCCCCAAGACATTGGACCTTGTCGGTATTCGTTGGTGCGGGTGAATCAACGTTGGAGGATTCGTGTTTTCGAAGCTAGCATTCAAGTAAGAGCCCATTCGGTCGGGCGAAGCATGCTTCAAAAGGTAATTGTTTTATCTTAATGTTGTGATTAATTTAATTATGTTTATGGTTTTTTTTTATTGCGAGTGCGATATTATGTTTTGGGTTTGTTTCCGCGGTGAGTCGGACTCACTAAACCCCAACAGCGGTATTGGAGCCTCGCTCGTTTATTTTCAAAATTATAATATTTTTCAAGGTATTTTTATGGCTTAATTTTTATGGTTTTAAGTTGCTAATTAGATTAGTAGCTCATTTTATCCATTTTAACCTGTATTAGAGCTGACTTCAGCTCCCGAACCCAGATATCTACCCAAAAATAGTGAATTTTGAGTGGAAAAGGCGTTTGGGAAATGGTTTTATGCTTTTGGACTCGATTTTTAGTGAAAAAACGACCAGAAATGTATTTTTCGAGGGGTTTTTTGTTTTATGAAAAATTTTAGGTCTTTCTAACCTTGAAAATTAATTGCATATTTATGGTGGTTATGTAATTGGTTCAATACATATTTTATATGCAATTTTAAACCTCTTTAGGCATGATTACTTGGTGGTAATTTGTGTTGGAAAGCCTGGTTTTATTTTTCACATAATTGCAAATGAATTACATTAAGTGTGAAATTGTTGTTCTTTGAGGCTTGCAAGTACTAAAGATTCAATCTTTAATTATGTTAAGTGATTGAAACTTTGAGTTACTAAATTCCATGAATTTTTGTTAAAATTTGTTGATTTAATCATTTTTTAGTTGATTGAAATCATAAAGTTTGAAACTTGTGATAGAAATTTGTTTATCATCATATTGGAAGATATAATTTTTCAAGGATTCACAAGTATTAAAGTTGGAATCTTTATTGAACTTATGTTCATTTTTCCAACTCCTTTTTATTTTGTCAAAAACTCAAGATTAATTTAAAATTGATTAAGTTAATAATGAGTAATTGCCCACTTATTTTTGTTGCTCCAAATTAAACAAATTTTATTAAAGAATGGTTCTTGGAAATAATTTTGTTTACATGCACTTGTATGATTTTTTATTTAAGTTAGACTTTTTTAAATTTTCAATTTTGCTCATGAAAATTAGTTCTAAAATTAATTTAGAATTAATAAATAGTCACGCAAAATTTGGGATTAAAATCCCGAGGTTATGGCACGCAAATTGAGGCAAGCCTCCCTTGGCTAGCCGAGCTGCATAGCAGCCCTCATGTGGCTGCCAAGGGGATGCTCGATGCGTGCGGCCATATGTATGGCATGCGCGCCCAGCCACAGCAGCAACGCACCATCACTAGCCATGTGCTTGGCGTGCGTGCTGCTGCCGTAGTGCAGCCCCATGGCTGCTATAGTGCGTGGGGTGTGTGAGCGTTTTAGTGCGTGTATGTGCTTGGTGTTTTGGTGTAAAGGGGCAAGAAGTCGTGGCCTTGTGTCTAGAACCTTGTAACCCATAGCTAACGCTATTATGGTGTACCTAGCTAGTGCTACGTGGGGTGGTGAAGGCCCGTGCGCCAAGTTGTATAGTGCGGAATTGTTAGACAACGTTGACTTTCATATGGTGCGTATGTAGCGCGTGAACCACTTGAGTACAGTTGGCTTCGTGTTTGCTTATTTTGCCATTTTAATTATTTATTAATCTAATTTGGTTTTAATTATTTTAATAAATTTTGGAGGCTAGGCCTCGCTTTTCAAGAGCGACATTTGCTAATTTTATTTTGGCAAATAATTGGGTTTTACCGATTTAATTAATTGGATTAATTAAGATGGATGCGGAATTTAGTGGGAGCTTCAAATATTAATTGCTCTTATTTACATGATCGGTTAAAACAACTTTGACTAGTTTTAATTAGGCGAGTTAAGTGGATTAACCACCAAGATTAAATACTAGTTATCGCGTGTTTATGCATTATTACTTGTTTATTGTTGTAAAATGCATGGGCCATTCACAAATAGTGAATGGATGAATGGAATGTATATTCTCTCACAGGTTTTATAAAAAAAGCAACTAGTGGGGCCCGATTAGAATAGAAAATACGGACTGCGATCCGTGATGTATTTTTGTAAATCTAAATACGGTCTGCGTACCGTTGAGTATTTTTGTACCTTAATATTTAGATTAGTCCTAATTATAGATAATAGTATTGCATAATTATGGTCAAGTCTTGAAGATGGAGATTCTTGGAAGACAAAGCCATGCAATTGCAATAGAAGACCTTTTAAAGACTTGAAAAATTCAAGGGATCATGCTAGTTGCCAATATGCATCAAAATGGTTATGGTTTACATATTCATTATTATTTATATATATTAATTATATGTTAGATGCATGCTTAGGATTTCAAATGTTGTGATAATTAATTAAGTTCACTTAAATCAACTAACATATGAACCCTAGGTCCCTAAATATTGAGTAAAATTGCCATTCCAAAACAACACTTATCGACCTATTGAGAGTAGTGATGGGCTACGCCAAAGCGAGGCATCACTACTACTCCCTAGACTCATAAGGCATACCGGGTATGCAAATTGTTTTTGGTTGTACTCAACGATATGAGTGATGGAGTCCTAACATGTCGTGGCAAAGTGGATAAATAGTTGAGAGAGCATTAGATGCGACGATTTATTTAACCTAGAGTGGCTTAGAGCCATTAGAAAAGTGTTGCTTACCTTGGGAGATTGAGTGCTAAGATAAGCCAAAGCATGCTTAGCCACTCTTCGTTTCCTTGGATATTGGAATCGACTTATTTTCACCAAAAAAGGGGATAAAATTTAAGTGTGAGTAAGACGTTTAATAATCTTGAAATATGCATGATTTAAATTCAATCTTATTTAAGTATTATGAATGGTTTTTCTTTAAATTCTTTCAATTGTAGAATCATGTCTTCAAGTAACTCAAACAACCAGTTTTCCTTACGCTCAATTCTCGACAAGGAGAAGTTGAGTGGGCCAAATTTTCTTGATTGGCAAAGAAATTTGCGAATTGTTCTCATGCAAGAGAAAAAGGAATATGTCCTTGATGAGGAATGCCCGATTCTCTTAATGAGGTAGTGACTCAGGCTGCCCTAAACCGATGGCAAATTGCCAATCTGGATGTTAAATGTATAATGTTGGCCACAATGTCTCCCGAGCATCAAAAGACTTTCTTTGAAAAGGATACAACTTTTGAGATCATTTCTAAGCTGCAGAATATGTTCCAAGAGCAGGCCCGAACCGAATGGTTTGAAAACCATAGACAGATACTTGAGAGCAAGCTCAAGAAAGGAGAGTCAGTCAGCCCACATGTACTCAAAATGATAGGATTATTTGAGAACATGGGAAGGCTTGATGCGGGGTATTCAACTGAGATGGCAATTGACATCATTCTCCACTCGTTGCACAAAGGCTATGATCAGTTCAAGATGAATAATAATATGCACAGCATATAGAAAACCCTCACTAAGCTTTCTGGTATGTTGAAGCAAGCCGAGAAAACGCTCAAGGATGAGGGAAAACATGATATGCTCATGGTGAAAAAGGGCAAGCCGTGCAAGCACATGGGCAAGAAGAAGAAAGGCTTCAAGGGGCATGGTAAGAAGAACTTTTCGCCTAAGCCGAAAGCTACCAAGGACAACAAAGAAAAGAAGGCAGCATCTTCTAAATCTGGTTTCGAATGCAACTATTGTAAGAAGAAGGGACATTGGAAGAGAGATTGCCTTAAATTCAAGGAAGATAAAAAGAACGGAATTGTTTCTTCTGAATCAGGTATATTCGTTATAGACTTAAACTTCTGTAGCTCAACATCATGGGTATTATATAGCGGATGTGGCTCACACCTTTGTTCCAATTCTCAGGGACTAAGGAATGTTAGGAAGCTAGAGAAGGGAGAGGTTGAACTCCGGGTCAGCAATAGAGCCAGAATTACGGCCGTATCTTTAGGAACTCTCAGTTTATCTTTGCCTTCTGGGCTTGTTTTGGAACTTGATAGTTGTTACTATGTTCCCAACATTACCAAAAACGTCATTTCAATTTCGGCGTTGGACGCTAAAGGTTTTGAATTTCGAGTAAGAGACAATGAGTGTTCATTTTATCTCGATAATGTTTTATATAGTATCTCACATTCTGAAAATGGTCTTCATGTGCTTTCTTTAGACAAACAAGTTTATAATGTAAATAAGACTACCAAAAGAGCTAATACTATGGAGTTAAATCAAACTTACTTCTGGCATTGTCGTCTTGGCCACATTAACATCAAACGCATCAAGAAGCTTCTTCAACAAGGTGTTCTTTACTCTTTCGATTTAGAATATTTAGAGAATTATGAAGGATTTTTATTAGGCAAGATGATAAAGCAGCCATTCTCCAAGTTGGGAGAAAGAGCAGGTGACTTATTAGGTCTAATACATACCGATGTATGTGGATCAATGAGCTCTGCCACAAAAAATAGACATTGATATTTCATCACTTTCACAGACGACTATATTAGATATGGCTATGTCTACCTAATGTCTCAAAAATCTGAATCGTTTGACAAGTTTAAAGAATTTCAGAGTGTAGTGGAAAATCAACTTGGCAAGAAAATCAAAGCCCTTTGATCGGATCGAGGCGGTGAATACTTGAGCCAAGAATTCGATTACCATTGATGAGTGTCATTTATGGCACTCATAGGGTAGTGTTTTAGGATATTTTCACTATATTTTTCATGCTTTTCTTTTACCATTTTGGTCATTTCTCCTTTAGTTTATCTATTTCTTCTTCCTTCGTGTTTTACTTTCCTTTATGTGCTTTTCTTCATGTCTTCCTTTTATATTGCTCTTTTTCTCTTCTATTTTCTCTCTTTAGTTTCTTTGTAGGAACCTAAAGACTTATCTTTGCAAAGGATTCAAGAGGAGCAAACAGAGAAAAGCAAATGAGTTTCAAGCCTCATGGAGAGGGCTTGGAGAAGGCTTGGAGAAGGCACTCCGCTTCTTCACATGACCGCGGGCGCGGGAACTATGGGTCGCGGGCATGGGTTATATGCACCATTTTGGTGATTTTGGGCAGGAACTCTCCGCGCCCTAAGCCGCGGTCTACCCGTGGGCGCGGAGAGTTTGGAGAGGCTGCTCTAGATTAGGGAGACCGCGGCCCCCTGCTTCAGCTGGAACAGGACATTTACCTTGCCTTGAGTCGCGGTCGCGGGCGGCAGTGCCGCGGGCGCGGGCTACTGTACCCGCGGGCGCTGGTTTTGCCCAGATTGCCTGCAGAGTTAGTTATGGGTTCCGTACCCATTTCTGCGTGCCCGCAGAGTTTTCTTAGAGAGGGCGCGACCGCTCAGTTTTTATTCTTTGTCTATATATACTCTTGTAAATTCTATTGAGAGAGAACTTTTAGATAATATTTCATTTGCTTAATTTTTAGAGAGAGAAACGAGAGAGAATTTAGAGAGAAAGTAGAGATTATAATCTTTGGATTTGATTTGTAATCAACATTGTTTTTTCAATCAAGTTTGTGATTCTTCTTCATATCAATCAAAGTTTGTATGATTTCTTTCCTTTGAATTTACTTCAATTGCAATTTACTTTTATGCTTGAATGTTTGGTTTGAATTTTGATTTAGTTTTTAGAATTTGTTGATTGATTGTATTTTCTTTTTATTTAACTTGAGATGAATATGTTTGTGATTGAATATGTTTTGACTTTAGATTTCACCATGATTAGTGAGTAGATTAGTTGCTAGGGAGAAGGGGAAGCATGCTTGATTTATGATTTTGGCAAGTTGATGATCTTTCATTGATTGATTGTTGCAATCAAATTTGTTGACATAGTTGTGCATGTGATTAATTAGACTAGGAGTGATCAACCTATAAGATTAATCTAGATTGCATTGCAAATCTCAATGACACGAACAATTGATTTGGGAATTGCTTTAATTGACTGAATTTGATTGTGATTCTCCTTGTCAATCATTCATAGTGAACCCTAGTTTGGTTTATTATAAATAACCCTTGAATTCCTTTGATTGCAACTAATGTTTGTCCCATGCAATGTTTGAATCAATTGGGTATTCTATCAATTAGCATGATTGTTAAGCTTGCATGTGGAACCTATATCCCTAGTGTTTAGCAATTTGATTGAATTCTTGATTCTTGTTATCCTAGTTACCATTCTCAACTATTAATAATTCTTCGATTTAGCTTAACAATAGACTATAGCATAACTTCGATTCATTCCTTTGGGTTCGACCCTTAGCTTGCCTCTATACTCGTATAAGGTTTGTTAAGCGTTTACAATTTTGAGAATTAGATGACGACCTAGTTCCAACCCTTGTCAAAATGGCGTCGTTTCCGGGGAGTGATATTGGTGCTTTGTTATAGTTGTTGAGTCAATTTCATTCTATAAAAAAAACAAAAAGATTTTTCTCTTTAAGGCTACACTTGTAGCCGTGCTACTAATCATTTCCTTTGAGTTGTATGCATAGAGCACGTGGTTAGTCACTTGTGCCATTTGATCCGGAGATGGAGAGGACTATTACAAGGCTAAGGGTTTGTAGGCCATCTTTTAGCTCTAGCATTTCCAGCGAGGAAGAACCGCAACAAGAGGAAAAAGCAAGAATGGGAGAGAATTCGAGAGTGGCATTGAAAGAATTGGGGATTCTCGGTGCGTATAGATTTGAGAGTGGAATTTCTCCACCTAAAACATCGTCAAATGATTTTGAAATTAGGCCGGCTATGATCACTTTGATAGACAGGCGACAATTTAGTGAGGCCAAGCATGAGAGCCCGCTAAATCATCTCAAGAAGTTTGAAAAATATTGCAATACTATCAAGGTGAACGGAGTTTCCTAAGAATTCATCCGCCTCAAGCTCTTTCCCTTTTCTCTCTTTGGGTGTGCTTTGGAATGGCTAAACTAGGAGGTTAAGCCGAATTCTCTAACTACATGGGACGAGGTTACAAAGGAATATCTAACTTGTTTCTATCCACAAAAGAAAACGACGGAGGCAAGAGCTTTGATTCAAGGCTTCAAACAAAAGCCAAGTGAGAGCCTCTATGAAGCATGGGAGAGATATAAGGAGTACCAAAGGGATTTTCCTCACCATGGGATTCCAACCTATCAAATTATTCAGATTTTCTATGGAGGCCTAAGTCCCCAAGGCAAGTCATGCATAGATGGAGGAGCCGAAGGTCCCATCATGAATAGGATGGAAGAAGAAGTGGTGGAAAACATCATTGAGGATGTTGTGAGGTACTATATATATTGGCAAGATGGTGAGAGAGAATCACCTTGCAAGAGTATCTCTTTGGTGTACTCGGTTGATCATTTGAATGCAATCAACAATCTCTCCTCACAAATGGCAAACTTGGGGAAGATAGTGAGTGCAATCAAGGAAAAATTGGAGAGTTCTTCTTCCCAAGCTCCAAGTCTTCCCTCCCAATTTAAGGGGAGAGGTACTCCTTCTAACTCCCATCCCCCTCCTTCTTCTAGTAACATGCCTAGTGGTTATTTGTTTTGTGATGTGTGTGGTTCATATGATTATGATTCTAGTAATTGCCCTCATGCTTTTTTGGAGAGTAATGATGATTTTGATAATAATGAGAGTGAACATGTGAAATTACCAAAACCATGGTAATATTGACAATTATAACCAAGGTGGTGGTTATAGGAACCAAGGTTCTCGAGGTAACTATAACAATCAAGGTTATAGTGGCCAAAATCAAAACCAA
Source organism: Chenopodium quinoa (assembly GCF_001683475.1). NCBI lineage: Eukaryota > Viridiplantae > Streptophyta > Magnoliopsida > Caryophyllales > Amaranthaceae > Chenopodium > Chenopodium quinoa. The sequence continues at coordinate 183,419 of NW_018743905.1, read as the reverse complement.
AATTATGGTAATCAAAACCAAGGTTATGGAAATCACAATCAAGGTGGTGGTAACCATAATCAAGGTTATGGTCAAAATCAAAATAGGGGTAATTGGAACAATCAAGGGGGAGGTAATTTTCAAAAAAATTCTTAAAGAGGCCCTCCACCCGGATTTGCTCCAAAGACTCAAGTTGATAATTCCTATTCACAATCCTTTTCTTCTAGGACTAATTTGGAGGAAATCATTTAAAATAAAACAAAGTTGTTGAGCACTTACATGGCCGTAAGTGACAAGAAGTTTAATGAGGTGATGACTCATAATAAGATGCTTGAAAACCAAATTTCTCAACTTGTTAATGCTTTGAAAGACCATGCTAGTCCTTCTTCTTTACCTTCCCTAGGCTTAGATCCCAAGAGACCCGTGAATGATATTATTACAAGAAGTGGTAAGGTGCTTGAGGAGAGTTTGCCTAGGAAGAGTGGAACTAAGGAGGTCCCTAAATAGGTCTTGGTAGAGGATAAGGGAAATAGTGCATCTTTGAGTGAGGTTGTGATTGAGAAACCTAGAGAGGTGAGAGTACAGAAAGAGATTGTGAAACCCAAGCTTCCATATCCACAAAAATTCATGAGACATAAGTTGGATGAACAATTTTGAAGATTTATTAACATGCTTAAGCAACTTCATCTTTCTCTACCTTTTACCGAAGTTGTTACCCAAATGCCCAACTATGAAAAATTCCTGAAAGACATTTTGAGTGGTAGGAGGTCTTGTGATGTAGTGGAGACGGTCAACTTGATCGAGAATTGTAGTGCAATTATAATGAACAAGATGCCACCCAAGTTGAAAGATCCCAAAAAATTCTCTATCCCTTGTTCCATTAAAAAAATGCAAACTGATAATGCTTATGTGACTTAGGAGCTAGTGTTAGCTTAATGCCATATTCAGTTTATCAAAGACTTGAGTTAGGGGAACTTATTCCTTCTAAAATCACCTTGCAATTGGTTGATAGGTAAATTAAGATTCCTAAGGGGAAGGTTGAGGATGTTCCTTTGAGAGTAGGGAAGTTTGTGATTCTGGTAGATTTTGTGGTGCTTGAAATGGATGAAGATGCTACCATTCCCATTATTCTTGGTAAACCTTTTCTTGCAACCTCTGGTGCTATGATTGATGTTAAGAGTGAAAAAATTTCACTCAAGGTAGGAGATGAGGTTATTGAATTTGATTTGAATGAAAGCGTGAAGTATCCATATTCTTCCTTAGAAAATTACATGTTGATTGGTTCTCTTGATCCTGTTGTGTCTTCCATGCATGAGCACTTACTCACTTATAATGATCCTCTTGAGAATGTTTTGTTGAATAAGGATAAGATAGGTTCTCCTATCAAGGAAGTGTCAATGTATGAGGATTTGCTAAATGGAAGCATTGAGGAAGTGGATGAGCATATGTGCATGAATATTTCAAGCCAAGAAGCTTTGCAAGCAGCCACTTCAAAGAAAGGTGAAGGTGTACCAATGATTGAGGTCAAACCTCTTCCATCACACCTTAGCATCAAGGGATCAAGATGGAGCGGTCCCAATTCGGCCAAGAGTGGTTTTCCAAATGGTTTTATAGAAGTCTCAATGAAAGATTCTCCTTCTCTGTTCAAGGCTAATGTCAATCATCTAATGAAGTATTTCGACGATGCTTTTGTTGATTTCGTTAACTCATTGTTTCTCTGACAACCACCTTAATTGGTGGAGGACGTCGAGCTAACGACGTTAACCAAAAGCGCTACCCGGGAGGCAACCCGGTTTTTTAACCTTTTTCTTTGATTCTACAATTCTCTATATTTCCTTTTTTTTAGAACTTTTCTTATTTTTCTCTATTTTGGTTTAATCTTTTGATCCTAGGTACCATGATATTGGATCAGAGAAAATTTCCAACAATTTTGGTGCTACTTCAAGACTTCGTGAGGTTTGGATAAGCTTAAAGGAAAGGATTCGTTGAGGTTATATGTTCTCGTGTTTGCATTCCCATTGATTTTTTTCATGTTCAAACATATTTTTGATTTTTTCTTATGATATTTATGAGTCCTTTATCATGACATTTGATAGGGACGGTGAGAATGAAAACACGAAAGCATCATTAAGGGGTGTTTCTCTTTTTAGAGCCTTCCTGAGAGTGCATGTGGTGCGCACGCACTAAGCTGCGCGCACACACCACAAAGATCACCCGCGGGCGCATGTCTTCAAGCCGCGGACGCGGATTCCTGTTTACCAAAAATACCAAAATTCGACCAAGAACTCCCTGCGGGCGCGACATTATCGGGAGCGGGCGCGACCTTCAATTGCGCGCACGCACCTGCTGGCTGCCCCTATAACCCCAGAACGCACCCTACTTTTTCAATTCTCTCATTTTTTCCCTCCTAAAACCCTATACCCTCTCTTGAAATATCAAACCTACTTCACCTCTTTTGTTATCATTTCAACATCAATTACAATTGCCAACATTAAGTTTTCAAATCTAAAACCCAAAAATTTCAGATTTCCTTCCCCATTTCAATAAAAAATTGGGACTTTTTCAAAAATTTGAAGTTTTATGTTGAGGTCTGGAGCTTGTTTTTGGGAGTTTTATTTGTTATCACATCTTGATTTTGAGTATTTTACAAGCATTTCATGACTTCATTGAAGTATGGTTTCTTATTGTCTATTCATCATCTTCCTCTTTGATTTAAGCTTGAACCTTTACGCTTTCATGGTGAGACTATATGGTTAGTTCTTTTCACTTGGAATTTATGTTGAATGATATCATTGGGTGTTGAATCGAAGTTTCCTCATGATAAATGTGTGAAATTTGATTTAATTCTTGAATAACCATTGTTGGCTATTTTCTCTCTTATGGGTTTTTTTTATAATAGTTTCATATCTTTGATAATTCAATGTTTAGGATTTACTTTGCTCAATTTGACTCATGATTTGATTTCTAATGTTGAAATTTTCCTTCAATCCATGTTTCTTTGCTTAATATTCATGATGTTATCAATGGCATTGTTCATTTGTTACCATTTCTTACATCTATTGTGAAATATTTCCATTTTGTGCTTGTTCTTGAACAACTACTTATGCTAAGTCTTGATACATTGTAAATGGCCAAACTTCGTCATAAGAAGCGAGCTAGAGCAAGTTCAAGCAAGCCTAAGTATGTTGTTCCACCTCCACCCGAGGTTGAAGAAACTTATGTCATTAAATTTTAAAACGAATCACATTGGGATTGCTTCAAGCGTCTATCCAAGAGAAAGCTTAGACCAACGAGATTCTACGATCAAACAACAACCAAGTTTCTAGGAATTGATGAGGATGTTCGCCTTCTTGCGGAGGGTCTTGATCTTTTAAAGTTCTTGGATTTGAGTACCCCTACTTATGCTAGGGTGACTTATGAATTCCTTTCTTCTCTCAAAGTTGTCCATGAATTGGGTGCAAATTACTCAAAGATTTTGACTTTCCAACTCTTCAACAATGATCACTCATGATAGATGCTCAACTATGTTCATATTTAAAGTTTCCTTGGGCCGAGGTTTCGGATCATTATATCTATCCGGCTTATAGTAGAATGGAAAGTGAGCATGGATATGATGAGCAATGTTGGTGGAGGAGTATCTCGGAGGAAGGAAATTATGAACCTCAAACTTCAAAGTCCGCTTCCATGATTCATCCGGCTATGCGGTATTTCAACCGAATCCTTACATTTGCTCTTTGCTCCGCGGACTCTTTGGGAGCTATCTCCCGTGAGGAGCTTTGTTGGTTGTAGATAGCCGACCAAAACGACTTTGAGATTGAGTCGGTGGATTTCACGGAGCATTTGATCTCTCAATTCTTGGATATTTGTGATGGAGTTTGCTTATCGGGGTCCATCTAATTGGGTGGGATGATTTGTATCCTAGCTCTTTGCATCAATGATGATTACAAGACCATGTTAGATGAGCTTCCCCCGATTATTGATCCTTGAGAAAAGTCTCCCTCTCATTTCCTAAACATCTCCGCCCTAGTGAATCAAAAGTTTCTTGATCGAACAAGGAAGGACGATGTTTTTTTGGAAGGTTTCTCGGAATAAGGAATGGTTCCTCATCCCTTGAAAGGAGGCAACTACTCGACCCTAGAAGAGAGATTCTTTATCATGGAGGCCCCCGGTGCGAGATATTAATCCCTCTATCCGACGAAGGACAAATTGTGCAAGAGGTCGTTCAACCAATGCGAGACATTCTCTTCCCCCGATTGAACCGGGAGGTACACCTACTCTTTCCCCCTCTCCCACTCATACTTTTGATATGTTAACAATTCATGCCAAGCTTGATTATATTGCTAACATGTTGTACTCCATGCCTTCTGTGCAACCCCCTTCCCTTGGTTATGATTACCATACATATCGATTATATGATTTGCATGTTTAGAGGGCGGAGATAGAACCTTACGTCAACTATCCGTACCTCCCGGTCCAACAAGGAACTGTTCCCCAATGGGAGCCTTTTGATCCTATTGTGGGTCCTAGACTTTGTTACCCTTATTTAGAGGGCCCCCATATTCACCCTAGTTCTATCATAGGCAATACTCAGGAACTTACGATTATAGGCGGCCCGGTGGTTGTGATTATGTGTATGATCAGGCTAATCCTTCGCCTTTTTCGGACCCCGAGACTTTTGGTAGGTGGGGTAGGTTGGGTGAGAAAATCATAGATGACTGGTCTCATTATTTTGAGCTTGATAGAATTAGGAGGGAAAGTCGGTTGAAGGGTAAGGCTGCCATGGAGGTGAGCGAGATGGCAAGCTCTAGTTATTTAATGAAGAGCGGTGAGGGGAGTTCTCGTTACACCCCTTACCATAGTGCGAAATGATACTGCCATGGCCCCTTACCTTCTTTTGTGCTTTATATGATGTTTCTCTTTTGCCTATATGTCGTTAGGTTTAGAGTTAGGGGGGTGGCCCATTTTAAGCTTGGGGGTATTATATGTCATTTGTTGTCGTGCTTTGTTGATTTTCCCCCTTGCTTTTGTAGTTCATTCCTTGTCTTGTCTTCCTCTAGTGTCGACCTCTAAGTCCTTTAGTTTTATGATGATGATGCTGTGCTTCTATTGATTTCTCTGCCCAACTTTTTGGAATTATTGTTTGATTTGATGATCACTGTCTGATGTGTTTCTCTGTTTCTTTATTTTAATGATTCCTGATGATGATTATCTGATATCATGCTTCTTGTTACTGTTTCAGCCTGATATCTCATTGGATATTACTCCTATTGCTATTTGCTATTTCTTTATTTTCATTATTTTATTTTCTTTCTTTTATTCTTTTATTTTGTTTGGAAGTTAATAACAATTTTGTTTTTATATAGTTCTTATATTCTCACCTTGCTCTATTGCTTATGCTTTGGATTTCAACGATTCGTAAGGTGCTTTTATACCTTGATTATGTAGCATAGCTTTGGCACCCGTGAGATCTTTCTATATCTCATCTTTTTCTTTTCTTGGATGTTTAGTTTAGGATTAGCTTTAGGATGAGTTGAATGGTTCGAGGATGTTTTCTTTGTAACATCTGGCGTGTTTGGGGTCATTGGCGTTGTTGTCGAATGACCACTTGTTTGACGATTGGGTATTACTTGTATTTGCTTGCATTCTTGTGCTTTTCTTTCTTTCTTTTGATTTTTAGTTCTTTTATTTCTTTCAAATGCAAATAAAACATTTTTTAGGCTATTCTTTTTCTTTTTTGCTTCTTTAGCTCTTTTCTTTGGACATTGTACATCTAGGAATTTTTCCTTTGCATGTATGCTTTCCTATGTTTAATTAGTGTGCATGTTTTTAGAATATTTGCAGTTGGCTCTAGGATAGGGTATGCTAAGGTAGCGGTTTAGACCTTTTAGGGCCTTGAAGCCGGATTCCGTTGGGTTTGTTGTTAGACGGAGTTGCTTCCTTTGGTTGATTTGACGCCCTTAGTGAGTTTTTGCTACATCCATGTGAGGTTCATTATTTTTCAAGCCTTCAACATATATTTGCATGAGCGGCATGGATCCTTGACTATTGCGGACCTAATCTAGAATCTTGACTCATAATTCTCAAACTCGAGACCGAACTAACTAGGGTGGACAATGGCATCTTTTCGGGGTGGTAATTTTTCATTTCTAGGATTTTTATTTCTTTTTAGTTCATTGGGTTTTACATTTGCCATCTTGCTAACTATTTGAGCCTTTTCCCTTCTTTTCAAGCCACATCTTTAGTTCTTGAGCCTTTTGTTTCATTTTTGTTTCCATTATTGGTTTTTGTGAAGCAATTGATCATTATTGTTGGAGTTTGTGGTGAAGAAGTTCGGGTATTTGGTTCTCTTCAAAGCAAGTTTATGTTGTGATATTTGTGTGAATAATGGCAAATGAATAAAGTAAAAGCCGTCCAAAGTAAAACAAAAGGCAAGGACAATGCAATTGCATATTTGTAAAATTCGTCCTAAGTTTAAGAGGCAAGGACAATTGTTTTGATATTCATGACAATACAAGAATATATCAAAGAAAAAAAAAGTGAAAATAAGAAAATTAAAAAATATTTTGATGTAATTTCTTTTCCCTTTCAAGCATTGAGGACAATGCTTCCTTTTAGATTGGGGGAGAAGCGTTTACGCTTTTTGTATATATGCTTGTGTATATAGCTTTGAATAAGCTTGGGGGTGTTAGTTTGTTTTTGTTGGGTGACTAATTGATTGTGATTCTAAAAAAGGGCCCGTTCTTTGCTTCACTTTTTGGGATACCACCAAATTTTAAAATTTTAGCCTACCCCTAACCTTTTTCTCTTACGTTATAACCTTTGAGAAAGTCCTTTCGACCTAGCGGTTGAGTTATATACCGAGGGAGGGAATTATGAGTTAAAGCCTAAGGAAAAGGGATGCAAGGTCAAGATGTCGAGAAACCCTAAAACTCTACTCTTTTTTCGGTTCCTTCGAGGAACCATAGGGACGCACACTAAGGGAAGAATTGAAACCATATGGAGAACGCAGCTAGATTGGTTGGGATGAAAGTGGATAGAGCTTCATTAGTTTTCTACGCTTAGCATACCTTATGTTTCAACCAACCGCGAAAATGGTAAAGAATACATACCCATTCCATATAGAAAAGTGTTCATGCATTTACATTTGACCGTTTGTGAAAGTCCTTGTAAAGAGCTATTTGTTTGAATTTTTGCTTTACTTTCCTTTATTTTCTTTTTAAATGATTTTGCCTCATTTTATTTCAAAAGAGTTTTGGGTTAAGCTCTTAGGAAACCCTTACGAGACCTTACTCGTCCTCATAGGCAACTTTGGGGTTGTAGACACCCATTTGTGTCTCCCCAAAACAAAACCCGGTAATGAATACCTTTCGCGTCGAATCATAATCGAATGAAGTGAAAGTGTAGAAAGTCTGGTGTTGCGGATAGTTTTAATTTCTTTTCTCTTCTCTTTGTTTTTGAAAACCTATTTTAAGAAAATAGCCAATCCAGTTTGGTTTGGTCCATAGCAAGGGTCATTAATGGTGTAGTTGAATGGGGCTTGAAAAGAGCTTTCCAACGATGTATTCTAAGTCCAATTCCGATGAATAATGGGGAAGTTATGGCAAAATTACTAAACTAGGCTCGGTTTGATACTTATATGCGACCCAGTGATCTAGAGGAGGGCCTAATATGGATTTATCATTCCTAATGCAATTGCAATTGATTTTAGTCTTCTAGATTCTTCTAGAAGGTTCTTTTCGTTCCTAATTCAATTAGCATTGATAAATTGACTTTGGTTGACTTTTTGGATTTTTATCATTCCTAATGCAATCAGAAAAAAAAGAGTGTTTTTAAGGGAAATACGATTTTTCCCTTCTGTACGGCTAAATTTTTTCAGAATTAAGAAAACGCGTGAAAGTAATTGTTAGCGCCTGACGACAGGGATTAGCGCCTGACACTAATTCTTGGTGCCTCGCGCTAGCCTTAGCGCCTGGCGCTAACCTGTTTTATCCTTGTCGGAACTCTGATTTGTTTTTCTATCCGTTTGGTTGATTTTCTCTATAAATAGCCTCCTAAACCCCTCATTTTCGATCATCAATTCTCATCAACTCTCATCAAGAATTTCTTGATTATCTCTCTCTCTAAGCTAAAGCTTATTCTCTCACTTTTCTAAACCAACCCTTTTGCATACAAAATTCGGCATTCACAAGACCAAGAAACACCTAGCATAATTCGAAGTTGCCTTCGCCCTAGACGTGAAAGGTTTTAATTTCTGAGGGTTCGGTCCTGTAGACACCCATTTGTGTCTCCCCAAAACCAAACCCGGTGATGAGTACCTTTCACATCGAATCATAATCGAATTAAGTGAAAGTGTGGAAAGTTTAGTATTGCGAATAGTTTTAATTTCTTTTCTCTTCTCTCTGTTTTTGAAAACCTATTTTAAGAAAACAGCCAATCCAGTTTGGTTGGTCCATGATATGGGTCCAATAGTAGTGTAGTTGGATAGGGCTTGAAAAGATCTTTCCAACAATATATTATAAGCCCAATTCCAATGAATATTGAGGAAGTTATGGCCAAATTACTGAATTGGGCCCGGTTTAAGCCTTTTATGCGGCCCAATGATCTAGAGGAGGGCCTAATATGGATTTATCATTCATAATGCAATTAGGAATGGTTTTAGTCTTCTAGGTTCTTCTAGAAGGTTCTTTTCATTCCTAATTTAGTTAGGATTGATAAATTGACTTTTGTTGACTTTTTAGAGTTTTTATTAGAATAAAAGAACGTTTTTGAGGAAAATACGATTTTATCCTCCTGTACGGCAATTTCTATTTGATTTTAAGAAAACGCGTCAAAAATTTAGTCAGCGCCAAACGCCAGCAGTAACGCCTGACGCTAAGCTTTGCGCCTGGCGCCAGCGTTAGCGCCTGGCGCTAATGTCAGCGTTTGGCGCTAACCTGGTTTTACGCGTTAGAACTCTTTTTTGATTTTTTATCTTTATGTCTGATTTTCCTTATAAATAGTTTCCTAAAAACCCCGTTTTCATTCACCAACTCTCATCAAGATTTTCTTGATTACTCTCTCTCTCTCTTTTCTAAACTAGCCTTCTCTCAAATGCAAAATTCCGCATTCATTAGATTTAGAAACACCTAGCCATATTCGAAGTTGCCTTCGCCCTAGACGTGAAAGGTTTAATTTCTGAGGGTTTGGTACCAAATCTCTATTTCAATTACTTAATTTAATTGTTTTGTTTATTATTTTCCTTGAAGTTATTAACATTTGTATTTTGTTATTAGAAAGAGGTACGAGGCATCCAAGTAAGTACTTTAATGGTTTGATTGATATTATGATATAGAAATCATGCTTAAATTTTTTTTTTTGATTCCTAGTATCATGTTAGGATGTTTGCCTTAATTTGATGTTTAGAATGACAATAATAAGTTCCTAGTATCATGTTTAAGGTAAAGAATAAGTTCCTTAAATCAAGTGTGATTTCTGTGATGCCTTTGATTTTCTTTCCTAATATCATGCTAGTATCATGTTAGGGTGAAAGTTTTGATCTTTAATGTTCAGTGACATGCTAGGGTTTGTTATTAATCTTATTAGTATCATGCCTAGGATCTTGCTATTATGCTTTAACATTATTATAATTATTATTTTGATTATGATTATTTTATGATGATTATTATTATGTTTATTATGTTCCTTGATTATATTTATTGTTATTGCTTGATCACACCTTTTATGCATGCTTAAAGGGAATTTGTACTTGTAATCACGCTTAATAAGATAATTTATTAATCTTATTTAGGGTTAATATGATTATAATTCAAGTGATCGCCAATAATAGGTTTATTTGTGCATTAAATTCAACCAACATAGATTAAACAGGTTTAGGGTTAGTCCTATTGATTGTATGTTAGTCAAAAAGCGCACATGAATAAGATTAGAATAAAGTAGAGGCCTATTATTAGGGCAGGTTCAATCTCTTTTAGGTTATATTTGCACCTTTATCCCCGAACCCTATTTGGTTCAAGACCTTATGGAGTTGACGATCTCTTGGATCGTTAAGGGGTGTAACCTTCACCTCGTGAACGGTTTACAAGTTCCTAAAAAAACTTGTTGGCGACTCTTTTACTCTATCTTCTTTCCCTTAGGACGCCACCGTATATTAGTGTATGATCACAGTGTGTTTTAAGCTAGGGGTTAACGCTTGAAATATTCCCTATAGTTTTTGGCGACTCCACTGGGAGGATTTCTAGTTTAAGTCCTGAAATTTATTTCGGCAATGATTTAGAATGAGTGGATGAGACTCGAAACGTTCTAAATATTTCATGTGCGTAATTTTGATTAACATTATTGTCATATGCATAAAAAAAGATTTCATTGGAAAGACCATCCGTAATGAGTTAAAACATAAAATTTTACACGTAGGAAATTTGAGGTATATCTTTCACAACTAGGACCGAAATAACACTACGCGAAACTGGAAACTTTTATCGAGCACTGAAAGCTGCTGAGGCATGTAGGAATTAGCATTAGCGAACAAAGAGTAGCGCAAGAATTTTGACTGTAGCACCAGACGACAGTTCTGTCGCCAGGTGCTACAGCCAAAATCCGGCGCCAATCTCTGTTTGTTGGCGCCAAATTCTTCCAATACCGAGCCAGAAATATGCGTTCTAATTTTGACTAGTTTTTCGCATTGTTTGCTCGATCCTACTCCCTGATTGAGTTTTTCTCACTTTTTTGAAACCTATATGTGTTCTACATATGGACATAACCCTCTAGGAATTCATGCTCCATCTACCTGATTGAACGCTCTGAGCAACAAAGGGTACATCCGAGATTGTTGAATTCACCAAACCATGGAAGAAAGTTTTTTCTAAAACTCGCGGTGTCCCATCCACTTGCGCCAACCCTTCACGGTTAGGCTTCCGCGCGGTGCATCCAGACAATTAACCATGGACTCTCGATTAACTAACCCATATCCCGAACTTTAGAGAACTAGAGCCATGGTTAGGTTGCAAACTCATTGCATCATATTGTGCCTACTTGACTAATTGTGCATTATTTGTTGTATATGTTTTTCTTAACCGTTTATTTGGCTTGTGTTAAGATTAAATAAATTAATGACTAAAATAAATTTGCCTAATTAATTAATTTGAGTAAATAAAGTCTAATATTTTAACCAGAATTGACCTAGTACGACTTTAGGATACCCCTGTTGATTAATAACACCGAAAACAGTTTCAGATTGAAGCTCCAGCAATGGCGCCAAAGTTTGAACTGTAGCGCTACTCTGTGGAGTGTGGCGCCTGGCGAAAGCTCTGTCGTCTGGCGCTACACTACAAAGAGAGGCGCTAGTCATGTCGTTTTGACGACAGTTCGGATTATTGATCGAGCCATCACCTTGTGTCTAATTAACCAGTTTGCTAAGTAATTCAGTTAAATTTTACATTCAATAATACTTTGTTAAGTTATTAATTGAGTCTAGTCACTAAGTCCCATGGTCTTAGACAAGAGTCCAAACATGTCACTTACACTCAACGCACACACCAATACACATACTTTGACCATGTCTAAGAGTGTCTTGTATGTGCGTTTTTTTCGTCATTTTTTTATGGGGGTAAGTCGGATATTAATCCTCCAATTTAAATACCATACTTGGTTTCTTAAAAAAAATATATATACATTATTTTTGCCAAAAATATGCACCTATTTTTCATTTTTTCTCTTTAAAACCGTAAAGTCAAGGTCGATTTGAGTCAAGTAATTAAAATGCAAAATGGTTTAAATTACAGCGCGTGGTCAAGAAAGGAAGGGCGGTTAATCAAAGACAATCTTGTCGTACAAGTCCAACTTTCCGAAAAACCCATTGATCGTAAGAAGAAAGCTAGGACAGTAATGAAAACACAGGAAGAATTCAATGAGCTCAGGAACCAAATGGTTACTGTGACTGAGGCACTAAAGCTCCTAACCTTTAAGATCGATGATACCGTGAAACAACAACAGATGGACCTCTTGCAAGAGAGTCTAAGCAAGCTATCTAGCGACTACAAGTTTCAAGGGATTAGTTCATAAGGGGTCTCGATGGACAAAGATCTTCTTCCGCAGAAGTTCAATGCCAACGACATCCCGAAATTCAAAGCAACCGACAACCCTTATTTTCATTTAAGAGCCTTTGAAACAATAATGAGTATTAAGGGTATCGACAAGAAGGTGTTCCCCTCTCTGTTCTCACTATCTGTCGAGACCGTTTGCCAGCAATGGTTCTTTTCTCTTGAGAAAGAAAAAACCTCCACCTAGGAGTCCATATCAAACACTTTCGTTGATAGATACAAATGCAACATTCAAGTTGAGACTGACTATAGGGAACTTGAAATCCTCAAGCAGAAGGAGAACGAAGGCTTCACCTCCTTCTTTAACAAATGGAGAGAAATCTTAGCTAAGATGATTTAGGTGCCGAGTGAAAAAAAGTCTGTAAGGCTATTCATAAAAAACTTTCAAGAAAAATACTCCAAGCATCTCAAGTATCAAAATAATCTCCATACCTTCAAGGCCGTCTACGACATTGGAATCAATATTGAAGACGACCAGGCTAAGTTAAAATCAGCCAACAATAACTCCAACAGTGGCTGGAAAGGAAAGAAGAACGACAAACCTTCTTCTTCCAAAACCACCCACTCAAACAACGTTAGCACTTTTAACCTAGGCAAAGTCCTTGCCATGAATCATCAAGGACAAAAGAAACCATTTAGGAGGAAATTTCCTCCTATTGGCATGAGTTATGATACCGCATTTGATCGATTAAATGCAAAAGGTCTTATAACTCCCATTAGACCATTTATGGACCCACTAGTTTAAAAGAGGTCGGCTAACTGGAACCCCAATGCACACTGCAAGTATCACCAAGGTAGGGGCCATCACACCAAGAACTGTTGGAAGCTTAAAGAAGCTATCCAATACTTAATAGACAACAACAAATTGCCATTGCCCCCTGCCAGTAAGAAGCCAAGTATTGATAATGCGCCTCTCGCTCATTCCTTGGCTATCTCTGATGAGGAAAACGGGGTTGAACCCTCGTCTCTCATCAAACCTATTAAATAAATCCATGCCATCAAAGAAGAGGAGGAGATCTTTTTCGACGCCATGGATAACCTTCCAGAACCAGCAAGTAAAGAGGACATATAATCGCTCACACTGTCTATGATGGAAGGATCGCATTTGCTACGTGAAACTCTCAAGGCTATAAAGGAACTTCAGAAGAAATATGACGAGGTTCCACTTCCGAAAGATGAACCTAAGAGAGAATTCACACCCATGGTAACGACTTATGAGGCGAAACGTTTTCCTTTACAAGTCACCGAAAAACCCAAGAAGATTAATAGACTCTACACTCCAATTGGGATCCCATATATACAAATGTTCGAAATGCTCTCCGAGAGTGGCGAGATCAAACCTCTCGAACCGAGACCATTCGAATCATTGAAAAGGACAGATAGATATTACTGTCAGTATTATCAATCAGGGGGTCACACTATCGAAAACTGTTTTAAATTTAAGGATTTAATTCAAAAAATGATTGATGAAAAGAAACTAGTCCAAGTTCTACAAGAAGAGGATGAAAGTATTAATGGAGTTTGGGACAGTGACGAAGAAGACGTCTAATTAAAAGACATGGTAGGACCTCCACCTTTGGTGTCATACGCCATGGATGACTTTTGGGTTGAAGAAGATTCATCGGTAGACGTCCTCACAAGATCCGGGAGAATGCAACCTCCCGTTTCAACACAACCCATGCCAACCACACAGCAAGTTCCCATACCTATCATTGAAGATAATGATATCGTCAAGCAGTTCAAGAAAACAAAAGTTGAAATGAACGTATGGAAACTTTTGGCGACATCCCGAGAACATAGGTTGGATGTAATGAATGCCTTGGACAAAATAGGGATAGATTCCGACACCACTCCTGAGAGGTTGGCTAACTTCCTCACGAGTGACCTACCTAGTCCCATCAATTTGATCACCTTTTCTGACAAGGATTTACCCCCAGAAGGTGACAAACACTATAAGGCATTAAACCTCACAGTAGTTTGCAAGAGAATGAACGTCGCTATGACTCTTGTAGACAATGGATCAGCCATCAACGTCTGTCCACTTAGAACTGCGAGGATTCTAGGCATAAGGGATGAAAAATTAACTTTGTCAACCCAAGGAATAAGAGCCTATGATAACACTCGTCGTCAAGCTCTTGGTAAATTTACCATGAATCTAACGGCGAGAGCGATAGAAGATGCTACTACTTTTCAAGTAGTAGATATCAAAGCTTCATTCAATTTGCTGTTGGGACGCCCTTGGCTTCATGACCTAAAGGCTGTCCCCTCATCTCTCCACCAACAAGTAAAAGCCATAGTTGGGGGAATTCCTATCACCATCGATGCTTAACCGATGAGAATCAAGTCTATAGAAAATCCCATAATCAATGTGGAGCACGATGAGGATGATGAAGATTTATGGGGCTTTAACGAAGAGGTCTCCTTAATCCAGGAGGATGAAAGGACCCTTCTCTGCCACGACCCCCATTCTAACATGATCGTAAATGCTATTCTGAAGAAACAAGGACATTTTCTGGGATGACCCTAGGAAAGAAAAAGGGAATAGCAAAACCGCTGGAGTCACCTGGCCTCCCTAAATTAGATACTTTCGGACTTGGTTTCGAACCGACTCGGAAAGATCTTAAGCGAGCCCAGGAAAAATCAAAGGCACGTAGGGACGCTCGCATTCAAAAGAAAGCAATCCCAATGGATCAGTACCGTCTTACACTTAATTGTCAATTCATAAAGAAGGAGAGGACTATCCATGCCTTGAATTTCCCGAGCAATTTTTCATAATCGGCATAAGGCAACCGGGATTTGAAATTTTCTTGGATTGTTATTTCACAGATGAAATCCCAACTCCTGTCCATAAGGAGAAAGCACCCCCATGCTTTGACTTTAACGTCATGGGATTATTATTTGGGCGAGAAAAGGATGAGCCAACTTACAAAGAGGATATCTCCTTGCTCATTCAAACAGTCCTACAAAGTGAAAGCTTTGATCCCTCGAAGCTAATCACTCCAGCGGAAGGATCACTACAAGGGTGGCGCAAGACCGTCAAGGTGACTACTCCAAGTGGAAGAACGATATCCATCACGACAGGGCAAGGAATGATGTTCGAAGAGTCATCTAAGTCAGAGTCAGAGTCAGAGTCTCTCCCTATAGAGTCGTCTATGTCTTTAGTAGTAGCACCTTCCCCTTCTATCTCTTCTCGTAGAATAATTAGTGATTAAGTCCTTGTGGACATATCACTCTTTGATGTAATGATCTTAGAGTATAATAATATAACTTCTTCTCCTTACTTCTTGTGTTCTTCTCTAACCCAAGATGACGAGCATTGCTTAACTAACAATGAAAAAGATAAAGAACTTATTAAAGAAATGGAAACACTCGAAAAGAAAACACCGGTATTTGAAGAAACTGAGACGGTTGATATCTCAAATGATTCAACCAATAAAAGAGAAGTTAAAATCGGAATAACACTTAATGAACAAGAAAGAACCGATTTAATTATCTTACTTAAAGAATTTATCGATGTATTTGCTTGGTCATACGAAGATATGCCAGGCATTAATAGAGAAATAGCCTCAACACACTATACCACTAATTCCGAGAATGAAACCTGTAAAACAAAAGTTACGTCGAATGAAACCCGACGTAGCTCTTAAAATAAAAGAAGAGGTCCAAAAACAAATAACTGCAGGTTTCATCAAGGTATCTAAATACCCTGAATGGGTCGCCAACGTCGTCCCAGTTCTGAAAAAAGATGGTAGGGTAAGAATGTGTGTCTACCATTGAGATCTAAATAATGCAAGTCCAAAGGACGACTTCCCTTTACCACACATCGATATTCTGGTAGATAACACGGAAAATCACACACTTCTCTCGTTCATGGATGGATATGCAGGTTATAATCAGCTTCTCATGGTAGAAGAAGATATGGAGAAAACAACCTTCATAGCACCATGGGGCACTTACTGCTACACGGTAATGTCATTCGGGTTGAAAAACGCGGGTGCCACTTACCAACGTCCATCGACTGCCTTACTCCATGACATGATGCATAAAGAAGTCGAAGTATATGTCGACAACATGATTGTAAAATCAAAAGACCACCTAGGCCATCAAGTAGCCTTAAGGAAATTTTTCGAAAGGCTAAGAAAATACAATATGAGGTTGAACCCATCTAAGTGTGCTTTTGGAGTCACCTCAGGCAAGCTTTTAGGTTATGTCATAAGCTCTAGAGGAATAGAGATAGACCTGAAAAAGATCAAAGCAATCATGTCAATGCCACCGCCCAAAACCGAGAAACAGATTCGAGGATTTATTGGCCGGGTGCAATACATAAGTAGGTTCATATCAAAATTGACGACAATATGTGAACCGATCTTTAAAAAGCTTAAGAAGAATGTACCAGTAAAATGGGACGACGAGTGTCAAAAATAATTTAAAAAGATCAAAGCCTATCTTGCAAATCCTCCCGCATTAGCACCAGCACTTCCCGGAATACCTCTTAGGTTGTACTTAATAGTTACCAAAGAGAAAATGGGAGCTATGCTAGAAAAAGAAGTAGAAGGCAAAGAAAACGCAATCTATGATCAAAGCAAGAAAATGCTCGAATATGAAGCACGTTATACCACACTTGAGAAATTGTGCCTCGCCTTAATGTGGGCCACAACCAAGCTAAGACATTACATGCTAGTGCATACTGTCTTTGTAGTCTCCCAATTAGATCCAGTCAAGTATCTATTCAAGAAATCTACACTCAATGGACGCATATCGAGATGGATAGTCAATTTGGCCCAGTTTGATGTAAGGTTTATGCCGCAAAAAGCTACCAAAGGATCTGTGGTGTTAGACTTTCTAGCGGACTTTCCAATAGAAGACTCGACGTCGATACAAGACAATGAATTTCCAGATGAAGACTTAATGGTCACTGAAGATGATACTTGGACCTTATACTTCGACGGAGCCTCAAACCAAAAGGGATGTGGCCTTGGAGTATTACTAGTATCACCTAAAGAAGAGCATGTCCCAATCTCCATAAAGCTTGACTTCGACGTTACCAACAACGCTGCTGAATACGAAGCATGCGTGGTAGGCCTTGAAACAGCTTTGGCATTGGGAGTAAAAAAGTTACGGATATTCGAAGACTCTTCATTAATCATCAATCAAATATCCAAAAGGTGGAAACTAAGGAGTGAAAGTCTAGCCCCTTACCAAACCTATCTGGAAACTCTTACTAATCAGTTAGAGAAGTTAGAATACACATATCTACCTAGGGAAGATAATCAATTTGCTGATGCCTTGGCAAGACTAGCCTCGATGGTTAGGATTCCCACATAAATCGAGCAAATGCCTCTAACTATAGAAAAAAGGCACAAACCAGCATACATCCAGGCTATAGAAGATGATGAAGTAGTCTAAGACGAAGAAGAAGAAGAAGAAGAAGAAGAAGAAGAAGAAGAAGAAGAAGAAGAACTGTGGTACACGGATATACTCAATTATGTCACCAAAGGAGAATACCCTCCCCATGCTGACAAAAGGGCAAAACGAGCTTTAAGACTCTTGGCTTCCCAATATGTGCTCATAGACAACGAGCTACATAAAAGGGTACCTAAGGGCCGAGCTCTCTTATGTGTAGGAAAAAAGGATGCACAAAGAGCAATGAGGATAGTCCACGAAGGAATCTATGGCACTCACATAAATGGCAAAATGTTAGTCCAAAAGATAATGCGAGAAGGATATTATTGGACTACAATGAATAGGGATTACCATCAATACGTAAAAAGATGCCCTAAGTGCCAAATCTATGTCAATTGACAACATGTTCCTCCATCCTTGCTCTACACCTACACGTCACCATGGCCATTCTCTACATGGGTAATTGACATCATCGGCAAAATCACTCCCCCAGGAACAGGAGGCCACAAATATATACTAGTGGCAATTGATTACTTCACAAAGTCGGTCGAAGCGCAATCATACGCTAAACTCACTGCAAAACATGTAGCACTCTTTATCAAGAGAATTATTATTTGTCGATACGGAGTCCCACATGAAATGATAACTGACAATGGAACTCACTTTCAAGCCGAATGTGAAGAATTGCTATAAAAATATGGAATTCAACATCCTCATTCTTCCCCTTATAGAACTCAAGCAAATGGAGCAGTCGAGGCAGCTAATAAAAATATAAAGACTATCATCGAGAAAATGACGGAAAATTATAAGGATTGGCCTGATAAACTTAACTTCGCATTGTGGGGTTACCGCACATCAATTCGCACATCAACAGGAAATACGCCATTTTCCTTGGTACATGGAATGGATGTCGTACAACCTGTCAAACTAGAGATTTCATCTCTACGGATCGCGTTAGAGAGCAAATTCGATGAAGTTGAACGGACTAGGGCAAGATATGAAGAGTTAATTCTACTTGATGAAAAACGAGTAGAAGCTCTAAATCACACTTAGTGTTACCAAACTCGTATGGCTAGGCATTTTAATAAGAAGGTCAAGACAAGAAACATCAAAGTAGGAGACTTGGTGTTAAAAGCATTAAGGAAAAATGTTTTAGATCCAAGGGGAAAATTTAGACCTAATTGGTCTGGACCCTACATTGTCAAAACAATCCTGTCAGGAGGTGCAGCAAAATTAACTAATATGGATGGCAATGAGTTCTCGAACATGACAAATCTTGACCAACTTAAGAAATACTAGCCATAATTACTTGAGTAGGATACTCAAGAGAGCTACGTTTGGCCTGATTCCTTAAGAAAGGATACGTAGGCAACCCTTTACGGGTGCGGCCACGTTATTTTTTAAAAAAATCTCGCATACCAGAATTAATTAAAAATTCAACAAAAGATCGACGAAACATCGGCGTCACAGAAAAAATTCTGGCGCCAGCCAATGATCGTTAGCGCCAGACAACGGCGTCCGTCGCCCGTCGCCTGACGCTAGACTGCCGCAACCGGCGCCAGTCGCAGATCGGTGGCGCCAATTAATAGTTAAAATTTTGGGAACATTTCTGTGTTTTTCGGAAAATTTTCGACTTTCGTACTCGTAAAAATTTCTAGAAAATTAATTATTTCAGTTTTCATTGCTTTAAGAAAATAAATTTAAAGTAAATAATTTAATTAAAATCTGGAATTTCATTAATAAAATAAATTACATTATTTATGGAATTTAATTAAAGCTAAAATAAATTAACTTTAAAAAAAAAACTAATTCTAATAATTTGAAATTAAGCAATGCTCTTAATCTTCTTTCTCTTTCTAAGCCCTTTTCCAATTTTTTTCTGCTTCTTCGTCCTCATCCATAACCTTAGCTAGTAGGCATCCTTTAGAGGATCTACATTCAATCTTGGAGTAAATAGTTTCCCCCTCAGCTAGGACTCCATGCTTCTTTTCTACCCAAGCTTTTTTTTCTGTAGTGTCAGCTTTCCTTTTTCCCTTATCTTTTGCAGTACTCTTCTTCCTAGGCATTATAGGTGTTTTGAACTCAATTCTTTCACCTAAGAGTTCCTTAACAGGAATCACCTTGTCACCTAGACGGCTCTTCACATCAGTTTTACTCTGATTTTTCTTCATGTCCTTCGTGGGTTTCTTCAGAAGCCACCTTTTCACATCATTGGGCAAGGAAGGAGGAACCTTTTGGGTAATTACCTCCCATAAAGGTCTAGCACTCCAATAAGCATCAAATTGTCTACGTCCTAGGAGACAGGGAACTCGTAGGGACGACGAAGATCTCCGGAAGAAATAGTCTGAAGTAGGCCGTATTGTCTTTTTACCCTACAGGGATAATAAAAAGTCATACGGGACAAGCTTGGAAGACGACAGAAAGGTTGCTTGTTGACACCAACCATCTTTTCTATTTTCCAACAAGGGATGACCCACTTGATGGAAAAATTGCAAGATTCGAAGACCTTCTTCCATTCATGGCGCCCCATCTTAGAGAAGCGTTTCTTCCTCCTCACGAAGCAATTTGGAGTATACTTTTCAATGTTGTCTGGAGGGCTAATTAACTGCAGTCTTCCCATTAGCCACATCTGTAAAAATTGCAATGCAAATAAATTATTATTACTATACAAAAATATATTTTTGATTTCTGTAATTAAAAATATTATTTTTCTACCTGTAATAAAATTGGAGAGCCCCGAAAAGGTGCTTTTGGATTCCTCTTTAATTCATCAAGACTAAGCATATTCTCTCCAAATATTAAAGGCATTGGATTTCTCCTTGATTCAATTTGTTCTAAAACAGTGGATATAATTGATTGACCCTCATTATTTTTACCACTAGTAAGGAAAAATTGATTAAGCATGCAAAACAGGAAAGCCCTTCTTCTATAAACATGGAAAGATTCAGAATAAGGTCCATCAAAATAATGGCGAGCAAATTCTTTCAAATTAACTATACTACCATCTACTATTTTTGATAGATCTCTGTCTTTTAAATTGAAGAAGCGTTCAAAATCCTTATAATCATGTTCATTTATTCTAGGGATTACTACAAGATCCATTGCAGGGAAGCCTAAAATAGCACCAAATTCTTCCAGCAAAGGGCTAATTTCATCATACCCTATTCTAAAGCAATGAGTATCTACATCCCAATATTCTAGAGAGCTATGAATAAAATCTGAATCAAGATCTACCCCTTTGACGCCATAAATACCCCCCAAGTGAAACACATCTAATTCTTTTCTTTCTTTGGCATTAAGAGACCGACACCATTCATGGGTGTAGTTGGTGAAATTCTTGGTGACTAGAGACATGATGTTATTTTTCTAAAAGCTAAGAAATATTTTATTTGCTGAAATTATGAACAGAATCGGCTGGGCAGGGGGTTATTTATGCACAAAATCAGAGCAGTTTTAATCCAGGAAGGATTCGGAGTCAGCGCTCTTTAGCGCTAGACGCCAGAGCCTGGTGCCAAACGCTAATTGTAGCGCCTGGCGCTAGACCAAAACGCGTGGCGCCACCTGGAGCCAATATGCCTCATCGTACACGCTTTCTAAAATACTGCGTTTTTTACTTTATTCGAGTCTGCTAACGACTTTACGGTTTCTTATCTTTTTTTAAAATAATCAATTAATATAGCATTTATATTAATTATATTATTTTTCTGATTTTATTTGGACTAACTTCCAAGTTTTTATGACTTTTCCTTTTTTCATTTTTTTCTTTTTGGGGGAGAAAGTCGGATACCCTCCATCTATAATAAAAATGACGGAATTTTTATGCAAAATTATTTGTCACATTCCTTTGCACAAACAAACATGCACATAATAATAATAATAATAATAATAATAATAATAATAATAATAATAATAATAATAATAATAATAATAATAATAATAATAATAATAATAATAATAATAATAATAATAATAATAATAATAATAATAATAATAATAATAATAATAATAATAATAATAATAATAACAATAACAATAACAATAACAATAACAATAACAATAACAATAACAATAACAATAACAATAACAATAACAATAATAATAATAATAATAATAATAATAATAATAATAAATGAAAAAAACATGATAAATAATTACATCATAATAGTATGTATATACAAAACGTGTCTAGAAAAATGAGTTTAACTAAACGGCAAAGTTCTATATAAAGTCAAAATAAATAATAAAAAGCACAGGAATAAGCTACGGCGCCGGGGGACTGTAGACACCCAAATGTGTCTCCCTAAAACCAAATCCAGTGATGAGTACCTTTCATGTCATTTGATTTTCGAACAAAGCGAAAGTGTGAAAAGTCTAGTGATGAGGATGTTTTTATTAAAATATCTCTTCTTTCTGTTTTTGAAAATATTTCTTTTCTTACCTTATTTTTGAAAAACGTGCATTCTAGTTTAGTTTGGTCCATTATAAGGGTCCAACAATGGTTTTGTTGGATGGGGTTTGAAAAGACCTTTCCAACGATATATTATAAGCCCAATTCCGATGAATAATGAGGAAGGTATGACCAAAATACTAAACTGGGCCCGATTTGGTTTTTATATGCTGCCCAATGATCTAGAGAAGGGCCTATTATTAATTATCATTTCTAAAAATATTAGGATTGATTATAGTCTTCTAGAATACTCTAGAAGGTTCTTTTAAATCCTAATGGAGTTAGGATTGATAATTATATTTTAAAGAGTTTTAAATTGAAGAAAACTACTCCTTTTGAGAATCCTTGTTTTGTACGAAGTGGAATATATTCAGATTTTATTTTCGTGACTCCTAATCTTTATCCAAATTTTATATGATTGGATAGATCTGGAAATTATCTTTCCAATGATATATTATAATATTAAATCCGAGTTATAACGAAAAAAGATATGAATGAGATATGAAACACTATCCAAAACTGACACCCTTCCACTATTTCGGCTATATATTTTATCTACAAAATACTTTAATCTGATTCTAATTGGGTTGAAAAGTAGACTTCAAGAGCTTTTCAACGACATATTATATGACTTATTTGGACTTCTGGATCAAAAGATATGATAAAAACAAAATCCGCAAATACTGTTTTCCAAAGCCTGACGCCACGCCTAGCGTCTAGCGCCAACGTGTAGCGTCTGGAGCCAATCCTGGCATCTGGCGCTAGAGTCCAGTTTGGCACCACGCGCGTGTTTGACGCTGCGATTGTGTTTTATTCTCGTCGAAACTCTGATTCGTTTTTTTATCCATCCGACTGATTTTCTCTATAAATAGCCACTATTAATTATGTTTTCAATCATCAATTCTCACCAATTCTTATTCTTTCTAATTCTCACCAAATCTCATCAAGAATTTCTTGATTCTCTCTCTCTCTTTCTAGCCTAGCTTTTTACAAACACAATACCTCATACATTAGCACTAGACATACCTAGCATTGTTCGAATTTGCCTTCGCCCTAGACTTGAAAGATTTTAATTTCTGAGGGTTTGGTCCCAAATCTAGTCTAAAGTTTCTTAATCTCTATTTCAAATATTTAATTTAATTATTTAATTATTATTTTCCTTGAAATTACTAACGTGTGTATTTTGTTATTAGAAAAAGGTACGAGGCATTCAAGTAAGTTCTTTAATTGTTTAGTTGATATTTTGATATAGAAATCATGTTTAAGTTAATATTTTGATTCGTAGTATCATGTTTAGGGTAATTTCTAATATCAAGTACGATTAAAAGAATGATTCCTAGTATCATGTTTAGGATGAAGAATAAGTTCCTTAAATCAAGTATGATTGTTATGATGTTTCCTATTTTCTTTCCTAATGTTCATGTTAGTATCATGTTAGGGTTAAAGCTTTAATCTTTATTGTTTTGTGACATGCTAAGGTTTGTTATTAATCTTGTTAGTATCATGCCTAGGATCTTGCTATTATTATGCTTTAACATGAACATGATTATGATAATTATGATTATGATTATGATTATTGTTGTGTCGAATTATATAATTTAACGTAATTTTTTAATTAGTGAATTATTTCACGTAATTTGTTGATTTACGAATTGTTTTACATAATTTATTAATTTAAGAATTATTTCATGTTATTTGTTAATTGACGGATACCTTATATATATAATTTGATTATTATTATGTTGCTTGATATATTTATTTTTATTGCTTGATCACACCTTTTATGCATGTTTAAAGGGAATTGGTACTTGTAATCACGCTTAATAAGATAATTAATAATCTTGTTTAGGGTTAATTTGATTATAATTCAAGTGATCGCCAACAATAGACTTTTTGTGCATTAATATTCAATCAACATAGATAAAACGATTTAGGGTTAATTCTATT
The DNA here is from genome assembly GCF_001683475.1 of Chenopodium quinoa. Taxonomy (NCBI): domain Eukaryota; kingdom Viridiplantae; phylum Streptophyta; class Magnoliopsida; order Caryophyllales; family Amaranthaceae; genus Chenopodium; species Chenopodium quinoa. The sequence goes on along the minus strand of NW_018743905.1, from coordinate 159,548 downwards.
GATTGCATGTTAGTCAGAAAGCGCACATGAATACGGTCAGAATAAAGTAGAGGCCTATTATTAGGGCAGGTTAAATCTCTTTTAGGTTAGATTTGTACCTTCATCCCCGAACTACCAGTCATGGTTCCAGACCTATTAGAGTTAACGATCTCTTGGATCGTTAAGGGGTGTAACCTTCACCTCCTTAACGGTTTACAAGTTCCTAAAACTTGTTCGCGACTCTTTTGCTCTATCTTCTTTCCCTTTGGACACCACCGTACTTTAGTGTATGATCATAGTGGGGTTCAAGCTAGGGGTAATGCTTGAAATATTCCCTAAAGTTTTTGGCGACTTCGTTGGGGAGGATTTCTATTTTAATTCCTGAAATTTATTTCGGAAATAATTTAGAATGAGTGGATGAGACTCGAAAAGTTCTAAGTATTTCATGTGCGTAATTTTGATTAACATTATTGTCATATGCATAAAAAAAGATCTTATTGGAAAGACCATCCGTAATGAGTTAAAAACATAGGAATTTTATACGTAGGAAATTTGAGGAATATCTTTCACAATTAGGATCGAAATAACACTGCGCTAAACTGGAAAATTTTATCGAGCACATAAAGCTGCTGAGGCATGTAGGAATTAGCGTCAACGAACAGAAATTAGCGCCAGTATTTTGACTTTAACGCCATACGACAGATCTGTCGCCAGACGCTAAAGCCAAAAGCTGACGCCAACCTCTGTTTGCTGGCGCCAAATTCTTCCAATACCGAGCCAGAAATATGCGTTCTAATTTCGACCAGTTTTAGCATTGTTTGCTCGATCCTTCTTCCTGATTGAGTTTTTCTCACTTTTCTGAAACTCATATGTGTTCTACATATGTACACAACCCTCTGGGAATTCATGCTCCATCTACCTGATTGAACGCTCTGAGAAACAAAGGGTACATCCGAGAATGTTGAATTCACCAAACCATGGAAGCGAGTTTTTCTTAACTCACGGTGTCCCATCCACTCACGCCAACCCTTCACAGTTAGCCTTTTGCGCGGTTCATCTGGACAATTAACCATGGACCCTCTATTGACTAACCCATATCCAAAACTTTAGAGAACTAGAGCCATGGTTAGGTTGCAAACTCATTGCATCATGATTGTGCCTACTTGACTAATTGTGCATTATTGGTTGTGCATACTCTATGTGTTTTTTCCTAACCATTTGTTTGACTTGTGTTAAGATTAAATAAACTGATTTATGACTAAAGGAATTTGTTTAACTAATTAATTAATTAATTTGAGCTAAAAAATATACATAAAATCGAGTCATAGATCCTTTAAGTCAACCCGGATTTTTATTCCCGTATACTGCACAAGCGTCAACTTGTTTTGGTCATAGCCGGAGTTCTAGGAAGAACTACGAGTCGTACAACATATGGATCTGTAGCCTCGAGTTTAATCTTTAATTTGGCGTTGGTTTAATCAATCAGAGCCACAGATCAAAAGTTATGACTAAAATACCACAGCCTGTCCAGTGTAATGCATAGACGTGAAGTCTTAACTTAGTCTTTGCTTGAGTCTTATCACATATTCTAGCCACATGGTCATGACACAAGTCTTAACATGTCACCTACACTCACTAGTCTTAGCACACACTTTGTATATGTCACCATGACCATGTCTTAGGTTCATGCATGAGTTGGTTTTTTTTTCCGTCATTTGAGTTGGGGGTACATTCTATTCCTAATTTTTTCATATCTATCCATCTACATCATATTTCCATTCTCTACATGCTTTCTCCATATCACAACCTTCATTCTTCCTACCTTCTTCCATTCATTGCATGTTGAATCGAGTTTGAGTCATGTGATTGACACAACAAAAAAAAAAAAAATGAGGGTAATGATGAAACAAATGCACAAGGCAAGATTCTCACCGAGATTTCATGCTTTCTTCTTCTCTTTTTCAAACCCTTTCCCCAATAAGTATAGCATAGGCACCCATCATCTTCCTTGAATTTATTTCTTAGAGTTTGATTTTTACCCTTCACTTATTAAATAAAATGAGCATTTATTTCCTTACATATGATCATTTTATTGCAAAAAAAAAAAAAAAAAAAAAAAAATCCATATCAAACTAAGCACAAGGTTTACCAATGATTTGAGGCACCCCTTGTAGCCACATCATATCATTTTCACCCTTCAAATATACAATCCTTTATTCATAAACCACTTTGAGCCTTGTCTAACGATAGACCCTTCATGTTTTCAACCCATATCTACCTAACCTTGGGATGGGATGATGTGCAACTTATGCAATTTTCAAAAAAAAACTTGAGTGACTTCAAAAGATTAAAATAGCAAAAAATAAAAAATAATAATAATAAAAGTGTACAAAAGGGCAAGTGTTCCAATGCCTTTGATATGAAAATGTCTTTGATATGAACACGTCTCAGATTGCGTCTCTTATCGAGTGCTCGGTACCGTGCCTGAGAAACATGAATGCCAAATGAGTGATAGACCGCATGATCAGGATTGCCCACACTTATAACCATCATTTGACTCTTCTTGAAATAATATTTTTCTTTTTTTTTTCTCCACACACTTAGCCCTTGCAGCCTAGTTTAGTATCACTTTCACACATCGCACAGATACATGACCAAATATACTTTCCCTTAGGAACCCTTTGTCATGAAATCTTAACATAACACTAAAGCATGCCTTGTCATGTCAAAATCGCTCATCACTCATCATTGCATCACAAAGTACGAAATGCTTAGCTTCCGTGCCTAAGTTACCCAAATATTTTCATCATGGAGTCAACAATTGAGATAGCCTAGGATGAATTAATCCTTTCACAATATTTGACTTAGCTCATTCAACATGCACCTTCAAAAACTTCGCTTCTTTCTTTTTTGCGTCTTTCTTTTTCGGGAGAAAGTCGGTACCCTCCACAAAAATGGCAGAAATTTTTTTCTTTTTTTCATTTTCGAGTCGCACGATCACAATGCAATGCACACACAGGTCATAAGTCACACGTGTCACTTCACTTGAGTAGAGTTAACCTCGAGTCAGTCAATCACAGCGAGTCAAGTTTATACCTTGAGTCGTGTCAAGTCAATGAGTCAAACGATATTAAACTTAGGTCAACCCTAAAATAATTAAAGGGATTAGCAAAGTTCTATAGTCAAAGATAAATACATGTGCATCCCAGCGGCAGCAAGAGCAGAATAGGGAAGACCTGACTCTAGCGCCAGACGACAACATCTAGCGTCTGGCAATAGATTTCAGTGCCTGGCGCTAGATCCCAGCGTCTGGCGACAGAGCCTATTCTCCGCGTCAGAGATATTTCAGCAGCGACAGAGCTCGAAGCCTCTCAGAACGGTTATTTCGACCTCATACAACAATTTCGGGTTCCTTGGTACGCCAGTTAGCCCCTATAAGCCATTTGACATGATTTAGTAGTCTGCTTGATTACATTCTCAATAAGTGATCGACGTGATGAAAGATCGTCTCACTTAGCTTAAAGCGCCTAAACATTGGCTTATCGCAAGACACTGACATACTGGTTCATAATCAACAGAGACACCGACATACTGGTTTACAAGCATTAAAAGTGTCGACGTACTGGCATAACGGAAGCAAAGTTCAAGCGAGCTTTAAAGATCGACAAGTGTTGGTCTTCAGAAGTTTTCTTCGGAATATTATCGCAACAAACATTCATGTATCAAAGCTCTTTTGTTCAGAGATGCGTGGACATTTCTTTCAAGCACTTTTGTTCAGAGATGCGTGGACATTTCTTTCAAGTTTTTTTATTCAGAGACACGTGGACATATAATCAAAGCTCTATTGTTCAGAGACGCGTGGACATATCATCAAAGCTCTGTTGTTCAGAGACGCGTGGACATATCATTCAAAAGCTCTTTGTTCAGAGACGCGTGGACATATCATTCAAATTATCTTTGTTCAAAGATGTGTGGACATATTAAAAAGAAACTCTTTGTTCAGAGGTGCGTGGACATATAAAAAAATCTCCATTGTTCAGAGACGAGTGGACATTAAAATAGCAAGATGGCGTTCCATAGATTGTGGAAGGTTGTCATAACAACAGCAATGCAACAACAACAAATAGGTTACCTCCGAAGACGTACGCTCGACAGTGCAAGATACGTGTTTCATAACTCTTTTATCTGTTTTAACTAACGCTAGTTTTGTAGGTATCGGCGTTACAAGAGTGATTTAGGATTGCAGAACGTCCTGAATCATTCTCCGTCCCTATCGATACTTTGACTTTTGTTTTTGAAACTTGCGTTTCTCCAAACTCAGTCAAAGTGGGGGCTTTTGTAGACACCCAAATGTGTCTCCCCAAAACCAAACCTAGTGATGAGTACCTTTCATGTCATTTCATTTTCAAACAAAGAGAAAGTGTGAAAATTCTAATCTCGGACATAGGCAGTGGACATCCCCACACGGCGGCTGACCCAGGAAGCACTAACTGGAAGCTTGCACGGCGACGGTCTCGCCGGCGCAGCTGAGGGGAAGTACTCGTAGAACCAGATCTACAAGAAGCTAAAGTTATCAGCAAGTGCTAACTAAAATGTAGAGCTAAACTTTATAGAGAATAAGGTTTACCTCTACGACCCTTTAAAAGCCAGACAAAGCAACAATCGACCCAAAGGACCGATGTCGACACGAGTCCCGCAGCGCTCGAATGAAGTCAGCGTAGGCCAAGCTGGCCCAGTCATAAGTCCTGATCCGATGTAGATCGCGGACAGCAAGAAGGTAGTAAAGCAGCGCCCTACTACCCTTGTCAGGGGAGAACGTCCCTGAAAGCAAGATAAGTGCAAAGATGCGCACTCGCTGCTCTAAGGTAGTCGCACCATCGTCGAAAGCCGCTGCTAGAGTCGAGCGGTGAATCCCCCTAGCACTGAATGGAGTCGACTCTACCTCAGCTCGAGCGCGAATAGCAATTGGACCCAATAGCTCCTCGACCTTAGGAGAAAAGACGTCAATCCCGTTGTCGAACGACAGTGGCACGGAGCTAAACTCTAATCCTGTGATGAGACTGGAGTCGGTAGGAGTGACCATAATCTCACCCTAGGGAAAGTGGAAAGTGTTGGTGGTGTCCCAAAAGAACTCCACCAGAGCAAGAACTACATGGTTACCCCCGCTAGAGGCAACCATTGCCTCGGAGGTCTCGAACAGCGCAGTAAGACCGCAATACTCCCATAGAAGTCTCGTATGATCGTCTTTGGCGATGTACATCTTATACAGATCGCCCAAGCCGTCACAGCTGGAACCATGACAGCGCGTCCTCCCAACTGTGATGCCCTGTCTCACCCTCTCAAAAATGTTATGTACGGGAGAAAAGTACAAGGTCCGCTCATCCCACTCAGGGAGTCGGCTGAGCGAAGTGGACAGTTCGGCATCGTCCTCTAAGGGTTAATGCTCCCGTCAAACGTCTCGGGACCGTGAACTGGAACCTCGCTGTCTAGCCATGCTAAATTGTGCAGAATTCTCATAAATTAAGGTTCCATAGTATCTAAGGTTCGCCTAGCCGCATGATACTATGTTCGCAAGAAATAGAGTACGTAGTACTAAAACAGAGCACAAATTAAAATTGAGCATAACGACATTTTTCAAGCCACCAAACAATTTCTTGCAATATATAGTAATTATTGTGACAAATTGGACAAGATTTGCTGGCAAAAACATCAAGAACAAGCCACATTGTATTCCCGACCTTAAGAGGTTCAACAATGGTGATTCGTTCATTTCATCACCAAATTGATTCAAACAAGTCTCAAATTACTCCGAAGGAAATATATAAACATAATCAAGAAATTTCATGGCATAAAATTTGATAAACAAAGAGAATTAAACATTTTAAGTTTTGAATTTTCAAGAAATTCGGGAATAAACACATGCAAAATTCATTAAAACCGGTGTGATTTTGAAGGAAACTTACATAGATTGGGAAAATGGATGGAATGAGCTTTAATTTGCAACAAATATAAGCAAATTTAGTTGAGAAACGAGCAAGAACGGATCAAATGAAGTTCTGAGAATTTTCGAGCAAGAAACGCGAAGAGCAGTAGCGAAAATGAAGAAGTGAAGGGTATTTATGAAAAACCTGACTCTAGCGCCAAGCGTCAGACCTTGGCGTCAGTCGATAGGCTTTAGCGTCTGGCGCTAGCTCCAGCGTCTAGCGCTACAGCCAGTTAAGTGGCGATAACGATATTTCAGCGGCGCCAGAACATTTAGCCACTCAGTATTGTTGTTCTAACCTTATGAAATATATTTTGGGTTCCTTGGTACGCCAGTTAGCCACTCTAAGGAATTTGAAACGATTTTTAGTAATCGGCTTGATTACATAAAGTGATCGACCTGATGAAAGATCGTCTCACTTGGCTTAAACCGCCTAAGCGTTGGCTCATCGCAAAAGGCACTGGCATACTGGTTCATTCGCAAAAGGCACCGACATATTGGTTCATTCATTCAGCAAAGGGCACCGACATACAGGTTCAAAGCAGTAAAATCCCCGACGTACAAGCATAGCAGAAGCAAAGTTCAAGCGAGCTTTTAAAGATCGACAAGCGGAGATCTTCGGTAATTTCCTTTGGAAAATTATCGCAACAAATGAGGATAGCTTCAAGCGAGGATATCTTCGGCAACGTTACCTAGATTGTGGAGAGTTGTCACAAACAACTGAAGTTGATTTCAAGCGAAGTTGTCTTCAATCGTGTTCCCTAAGATGTGGAAGATGGTCACAAAGCGGAAGAGGATTGTTTCAAGCAAAGCAATCTTCGATAGTGTTCCCTGGTTTGTGGAATATTATCAATGCGAAAATTGGAGGCAGTTACAAGCGTAGCAGTTTTCAAGCGGGATGTCATTCTCTAGCTTGTAGAAGGTCGTCAAAACAACACTAAAGCAGCAACAAATCGGTTACCTTAAGAGATGTGTGCTCGACGGTGCAAGATACGCGTTTCTTAACTCTTTTATCTTTTTCACTAACGCTAGTTTGCAGGTATCGGCGTTACAAGAGTGATTTAGGATCGCATAACGTTCTGAATCATTCTCCGTCCCTATCGCTACTTTGACTTTTGTTTTTGAAACTTGCATTTCTCTAAACTCAGTCAAAGTGAAGGCTTCTATAGACACCCATTTGTGTCTCCCCAAAACCAAACCCAGTGATAAGTACCTTTCACATCGAATCATAATCGAATGAAGTGAAAGTGTGGAAAGTTTAGTGTTGCGGATAATTTTAATTTCTTTTCTCTTCTCTCTATTTTTGAAAACCTATTTTAAGAAAAAAGCCAATCCAGTTTGTTTGGTCCATGATATGGGTCCAATAGTAGTGTAATTGGATCGGGTTTGAAAAGAGCTTTCAAACATATATTGAGGAAGTTATGGCCAAATTACTGAAATGGGCCCGGTTTGAGCCATATATGCGGCCCAATGATCTAGAGGAGGAACTAATATGAATTTATCATTCCTAATGCAATTAGGAATGGTTTTAGTCTTCTAGATTCTTCTAGGAGAGCCTAATATGGATTTGTCCTCCTATACGACAATTTCTATCTGATTTTAAGAAAACACGTCAAAAACTTAGTCAGCGCCAAACGCTAGTAGTAGTGCCTGACGCTAAGCTTGGCACCTGGTGCCAGCATTAGTGCCTGGCGCTAACCTGGTTTTACGCGTCAGAACTTTGTTTTGATTTTTTATCTTTTTGGCTGATTTTCTCTATAAATAGTTTCCTAAAAACCCTGTTTTCATTCACCAACTCTCATCAAGATTTTCTTGATTACTCTCTCTCTCTCTTTTCTAAACTAACCTTCTCTCAAATACAAAATTCCGCATTCAATAGATTTAGAAACACCTAGCCATATTCGAATTTTCCTTTGCCCTAGACGTGAAAGGTTTAATTTCTGAGAGTTTGGTCCCAAATCACTATTTCAATTATTTAATTTAATTGTTTTGTTTATTATTTTCCTTGAAGTTACTAAATTTTGTATTTTGTTATTAGAAAGAGCTACGAGGCATCCAAGTAGTACTTTAATGGTTTAATTGATATTATGATATAAAAATCATGCTTTGATTGTTATTTTGATTCCTAGTATCATGTTAGGATGTTTTCCTTAATTTGATGTTTAGAATGACAACAATAAGTTCCTAGTATCATGTTTAGGGTAAAGAATAAATTCCTTAAATCAAGTATGATTTCTATGATGCCTTTAATTTTCTTTTCTAATATCATGCTAGTATCATGTTAGGGTTAAAGCTCTGATCTTTAATGATTAGTGACATGCTAGGGTTTGTTATTAATCTTATTAGTATCATGCCTAGGATCTTGCTATTATGCTTTAACATTATTATAATTATTATTTTGATTATGATTATTTTATGATGATTATTATTATTATGTTGCTTGATTATATTTATTGTTATTGCTTGATCACACCTTTTATGCATGCTTAAAGGGAATTTAATTGTTTGTTTATTATTTTCCTTGAAGTTAATAATGTGTGTATTTTGTTTAGGACTGTGCACGGTGCGGTTTGGATCTCAAACCGCACCAAACCGCAAAATTGCGGTTTGTGATTTTTTCAAAACGCACCAAACCGCAATTCTATCCAAACCGCACCGCAAAATACGGTTTGGTGCGGTGCGGTTTGCGGTTTTTCCCTAATTTTTTTACCTCACAAATAATGATTATTTGCTAATCTTTTGCTATGAAATTTTTACTTAGAAATTGTACACTTATGCAAATAATTCAATAAAGAAGTAGTGCTTTACTTCAATGTTAATAGTGACCTAGTAACATGCCAAGGCAAACATGGAGCAAAATCATTAAGTAAACCGCAACCACTCCATTACAACTCCAAAGCACAAGAAACGGAGAGTAATAAGAAAGGAAAACTTTGGTTTTCTTAATAATGACCCACACAATTCAGTACATATAAATACAATATAAGAGTCTTCTTTCCATATAAGAGTCTTTGCATTAAATTACGGTTTGCGGTGCAGTTTGGCTTGAAATTTTTTTGAAACCGCACCAAACCGCAAAAATGCGGTTTGGTCAAATTTGAAAACCGCACCGTAATTTCTAAACCGCAAACTGCACCAAACCGCAAAATTGCGGTTTGGTTAGAGGTTTGGTGCAGTCTAGACCATACTCTGCACTGCCCTAATCTGCACTACCCTAATTTTGTTATTAGAAAGAGATACAAGGCATCCAAGTAAGTGCTTTAATTGATTTATTGTTATTTATGATTTAGAAATCACATCTAGGTTGTTATTAAGATTCCAAGTGTCATATTAGGGCGTTTTGATCTTCCTAGTATCATGTTTAGGGTAATAACTATAATTTCTAATATCAAATATGACAATTATGATTCATGCGATGTTTCCTATGTTCTATCCTAATATTTATGATAGTATCATGTTAGGGTTAAAGCTTTAAACTTTATTGCTTAGTGACATGCTAGGGTTTGTTATTAATCTTGTTAGTATCATGCTTAGGATCTTGCTAATTTGCTTTATTGTTAACATGATTATGTTAATTATGATTGTTGTGATTATGATTATTATTATGATTGTTATTAATTATTATTTTTATTTTTATTATTATTATTATTATTATTATTATTATTATTATTATTATTATTATTATGTTGCTTGATATTTATATTATTATTATTGCTTGATCACACCTTTTATGCATGTTTAGAGGGAATTTGTACTTGTAATCACGTTATTACACTACGTGAAAAAATGAATTTGGCACCGGTTCAAACCCGACCTAAGGCACCGGTTTGAACCGGTGCCAATGTGCAGGGTGCCAAAAAGGGGTTTAAAAAGGCACCGGTTCAAACCGGTGCCAAAAATTGAAATTGGCACCGGTTAACCGGTGCCAAAAAGGCCCACAGAAAATTATTTCAAAGTTTTTGGCACCGGTTAACTGGAGCCAAAAACCCCCAAAAAATTTTTTTTTTTTTTTATTTTTTTTTTGTTGTTATCATTTTTCACTTAAAAATCAAATTGACTAAAATAAATAAGAACAACAACATATTAATCGAATATCATTGAATATAACCGAAATTTACAGTATAAAATCAAGAAAAAATTACAATATACAAATTATAAAATTAAACAATTACAACATATAAATAAATAAAAAATAACTATAATATAAATAAAAAAATATGTAACATCACAATAAAAAAAAAAAACCCAAACATCTAAATTAATATTCTTGATTCTTGATTCTTCGATTATGTGCAATATTTTGGGCTTGCAAAGCAAATTGTATACCTGCGCCAATTAGTTCATCCAACAAAATCAATTCAAATGTATTAGCTGCGAAAATTAGTTAAAAACCCAGAAAGTTAAAAAAAAATCGAAAAAATTGAAATCGAAAATTAGTTAGAACCCAGAAAATCAAGAAAATCCAGAAAATGAAGAAAAAATTAAATTAAAACCCAGAAAATTGAAAAAAATTAAAACCCAGAAAATAAAAAAAAAATTAAAAAAAAAGTAAAATCGAAAATTAGTAAAAAACCCAGAAAATAAAAAAAAACGAAAAAATACCCAGAAATCGAAAAACAAATAAAAATCGAAAAATGAATCAAAATCAAAAAACAAATAATAGTCCCAAAATTTGAAAAAAAAAATCAAACCCAGAAAAAATTGAAATCGAAAAAACACAGGAAAAAATAACTTGAAATCGAAAAAAATTCAAAATCTAAAAACAAAACCCAGAAAACAACCCCAAAAACACATGCATGAACCCAAAAAACGATTATTTTAATCGAAAATTAAACAAGAAAAATTGAAATGCTAGCCATAACCCAGAACTCGATTAATTAACCAACAAAAATCGAAGATAAAATCGAAAATTAACAAAGAAGTCGATTAATTAGCCCAAAAAACGATTATTTTAATCGAAAATTAACCGAAGAAAAATCGAAATAAAATCAAAAAATAGATTTAAATCGATTAATGAAACCCAGATCACTAGAATTAAAATCCAAAAATCAGTTTTAATCGATTAATTAAACCTAGAAATCTCAAAATAAAGAAAAATAAAAAAAAAAAACCCAAAAAACACATGCATGTACCTAGAATCGGTGTTCTTCGTGGTCTTGGGTGATGATCTTGGTGGTGGTCTTTGCCTCTTCGGCGGTGGCCTTTGTGGTGGAAACGAGTGAGAAGGGGAGGATAATCTGGGAAGAACAAAAGAGGAGAAAGAGAGAGAGAAGGAGATGAGATCGAAGGAGAAAGAAGGCGAACAGAGAAGAGAGATAGAAGGAGGAGAGAGAAAGAGAAGGAGGGGCGGCTGAGGAAGTGAGGGAGAGTTAGGGTTTTATTTGGGTTTATATGGGGCGGGTTTTTTTTAATTATATAGATGAACTGGTTTAGTGGCACCGGTTCAAACCGGTGCCCTTTGTATTTTTGGCACCGGTTTGAGCTGAACCGGTGCCATTGCTCTTGGTCTGAAATTCCGCCCATATTTAGGCAGGTATTTGGCACCGGTTTGGCCTGAACTGGTGCCTTTTGGGGGTTGCCTTTTTGTATTTTGCTACTAGTGATAAGATAATTAATAATCTTGTTTAGTGTTAATTTGATTATAACTCAAGTGATCGCCAATAACATATTTATTTTTGCGTTAATGTTCAACCAACATAGATAAACAGGTTTAGGGTTAACCTATTGATTGCATGTTAGTCAGAAAGCACACATGAATACGATTAGAATAAAGTAGAGGCCTATTATTAGGGCAGGTTCAATCTCTTTTAGGTTGGATTTATACATTCATCCCCAACTACCAGTCATGGTTCCAGACCTATTGGAGTTGACGATCTCATGGATTGTTAAGGGGTGTAACACTCAACTCGTGAACGGTTAAAAAGTTCCTAAAACTTGTTGGCGACTCTTTTGCTCTATCTTCTTTCTCTTTGGACGCCAACGTGCTTTAGTGTATGATCACAGTAGGGTTCAAGCTAAAGATAATGCTTGAAATATTCCCTACAGTTTTTGGCGACTCCGCTTGGGAGGATTTCTATTTTAATTCCTAAAATTTATTTCGGCAATGATTTAGAATGAGTGGATGAGACTCGAAAAGTTCTAAGTATTTCATGTGCGTAATTTTGATTAACATTATTGTCGTATGCATAAAAAAAACCCCATTGGAAAGACCATCCGTAATGAGTTAAAATATAGGATTTTTACTCGTAGGAAATTTGAGGAATATCTTTCACGACTAGGAATGAAATAATGTTGCGCGAAACTGGAAAATTTTATCGAGCACAAAAAGCTGCTGAGGCATGTAAAAACTAGCGTCAGGAAACAAAGTCTAGCGCCAATTATTTGACGTTAGCTCCAGGCGACAGCTTCCTTTGCCAGGCGCTAAAGCCAAAATGTGGTGCTAGCCTCTGTTTGTTGGCGCCAAGTTCTTCCAATACCAAGCAAGAAATATGCGTTCTAATTTTGACCAGTTTTTAGAACTGTTTGCTCGATCCTACTTCCTGATTGAGTTTTTCTCACTTTTCTGAAACCCATATATGTTTTATATATGGACATAACCCTTTGGGAATTTATGCTCCATCTACCTGGTTGAACGCTCTGAGCAACAAAGCGTACATCCGAGAATGTTGAATTCACCAAACCATGGAAGCAAGTTTTTAACTCGCGGTGTCCCATCCACTCGCGCCAACCCTTCACGGTTAGGCTTCCGCGCGGTGCATCCGGACAATTAACCATGGACCCTCTTTTGACTAACCCATATACTGAACTTTAGAGAACTAAAGCTATGGTTAGGTTGCAAACTCATTGCATCATGATGTGCCTACTTGACTAGTTGTACATTATTGGTTGTGGATACTGTATGTGTTTTTTCCTAACCGTTTGTTTGACATGTGTGAAGATTAAATAAACTTATTTATGAATAAAAGAACTTTTCCTAATTAAGTTGAAAAATTAAAGTCTAATAATTTAATTAGAGTTGACTTAGTACGACTTTAGGCATATCCCGTAGAGTAATAATACCGAAAGAAGTTCCAGATCGACGTTCCAGTAATGGCGCCAAGATTAAAACTGCAGTGCCACTCTGTGGAGCATAGCGCCTGGCGACAGCCCTGTCCTCTGGCGCTACACTGCAAAGAGAGGCGCCAGTCCTGTCATTTTGGCGACATTTTGGTTTATTGCTCGAGTCATCACCTTATGTCTAATTGAACAGTTTGCTAGTCAATTCGGTTATTTTTTACTGGTAATAATACCGTGTCAAGTAAATAATCGAGTCTAAGCACTAAGTCCCATGGTCTTACATAAGAGTCAAAGCATGTCACTTACACTCACCACATAAAGCACACACTAGTGCACACTTGGACCATGTCTAAGAGAGTCTTGTATGCGCGTATTTTCCGTCATTTTTTTAGGGGGGTAAGTCTGATATTAATCCTCCAATTAAACCACTTGTTTGAACCTTATACTTAACTCCCAAAGATATAAACCTTATTTTTGCCAAGGGGTCTCGGTGGACAAGGATCTTCTTCCGCAGAAGTTCAATGCCAACGACATCCCGTAATTTAAAGCGACTGACAACCCTTATTTTCACCTAAGAGCCTTCGAAACAATAATGAGCATTAAGGGTATTGACAAGAAGATGTTCCCCTCTTTGTTCTCTCCATCTCTTGAAACCGTTTGCTAACAATGGTTCTTCTCTCATGAGAAAGAAAGAACCTCTACTTGGGAGTCTATAGTAAACGCTTTCATTGATAGGTACAAGTGCAACATTCAAGTTGAAACTGACTTTAGGGAACTAGAAATTCTCAAGAAGAAGGAGAATGAAGGTTTCACTTCTTTCTTCAACAAATGGAGAGAAACCTCTGCTAAGATGATTGAAGTACCAAGCGAAAAAGAATCTGTGAGGTTATTCATCAAAAACCTTCAAGAGAAGTACTCCAAGCATCTCAAATACCAAAATAATCTTCATACCTTCAAGGCCGTCTATGACATTGGAATTAATATTGAAGACGACCTGGCTAAGCTAAAGGCTGCTAACAGTAACTCCAACAGTGGCTGGAAAGGCAAGAAGAACGACTATCCTTCTTCTTCCAAAACCACCCACTCAAACAATGTTAGTACCTTTAACTTAAGCGAAGTCCTTGCTATGAATAATCAAGGACAAAAGAAACAATTTAGGAGGAACTTTACTCCTATAGGTATGAGTTATGACACCGCAGTTGACCGACTAAATGGAAAAGGTCTTATAACTCCTATTGAACCATTTTGGGACCCACCGGTCGAGAAGAGGACAACTACCTGGAACCCTAATGCACATTGCAAATATCACCAAGGTAGGGGCCATCTTACCGAAAATTGTTGGAAGCTTAAGGAGGCTATCCAAGAATTAATTGATAACAACAAACTGCCATTGCCTCCTGCCAGTAAGACACCAAGCATTGACAATGCACCTCTCGCTCACTCCTTGTCCATCTCTGATGAAGAAAACGAGGTTGATCCCTCATCTCTCATCAAGCCTATCGAAGAAATCCATGCTATCGAAGAAGAGGAGGAGATCTTTTTCGATGCCATGGATGATTTTTCAGAACTAGCAAGTAAAGAGGATGTACGGTTGCTTACATTGTCCATGTTGGAGGGATCAAACATGCTACATGAAGCTCTCGAAGTTGCGAAAAACAATTAGAGGAGCTTTAGAAAAAGTGTGACAAGGTTCCACCAACGAAAAATAAACCCAGGAAAGAGTTCACACCCATGGGAATGACCTATGATGCTACTTTTGATTGCCTCTTTGATCAAGGACTAATCAAACCTATTGTCCCTACCAAAGATCCAACACCAGAGAAGCAATATTCAAGATGGGATCCCAACACCTATTGCAAGTACCATCGAGGAAACGGTCATACCACGAATGAATGCTACAGGTTTCAAAACCTCATTTAAGATCTCATGGATGAAAACAAGATCCCATTACCTCAAGCTAGCGAGAAAACTGGAAAACCCTTCTCTCTACAAGTAATTGACAGACCCAAGAAGAGTAATAGACTCTATACTCCAATTGGGATGTCATACGCTAAAATGTTCAACATACTCTCTGAGAGTGGCAAGGTCAAACCTCTCGAACCGAGACCATTTGAATCGCTAAAAAGGACAGAAAGATTCTACTGTCAATACCATCAATCAGGGGGTCACAGTATTGAAAACTGTTTTTAAATTTAAAGATTTAATTCAGAAAATGATTGATGACAAAAAGCTAGTCCAAATTTCACAAGAGGAAGACATAAGCACTAATGGGGTTTGGGATAGTGACGAAGAAGATGTCTACTTAAAAGACATAGAAGGATCTCCACCTTCAGTGTCATATTCCATGGATGATTTCTGGGTTGAAGAGGATTCATCTATAGACGTCCTCACGAGATCTGGGAGAATGCAACCTCCCATTTCAACACAACCTATACCAACTACGCAGCAAGTTCCCGTACCTATCATAGAAGACAATGATATTGTCAAACAGTTTAAGAAAACCAAGGTTGAAATGAATGTATGGAAGCTTCTAGCAACATCTCGAGAGCATAGGTTTGCAGTGACGAATGCCTTGGATAAGATAGGGTTAGATTCTGACACCATTACTGAGGGGTTGGCTAACTTCCATACGAGTGATTTCCCTAGTCCTATCAACTTGATCACCTTTACCGACAAGGATTTACCTCCAGAGGGTGACAAGCATTATAAGGCACTAAACCTCACAGTAGTTTGCAAGAAAATGAACGTCCCTATGACTCTTCTAGACAATGGATCGACCATTAATGTCTGTCCACTCAGAACTGCAAGGATGCTAGGCATAAGTGATGAAGACTTAACCCCATCAACACAAGGAATAAGAGCTTATGATAACACTCGTCGTGAAGCTCTTGGCAAGATTACCATGAATATAACGGCTAGAGCAATATAACACGCTACTACATTTCAAGTAGTAGATATAAAAGCCTCATTCAACGTACTGTTGGGACGCCCTTGGCTTCATGACCTAAAGGTTGTCCCTTCATCGCTCCACCAACAGGTAAAGGCCATAGTTGGAGGAATTCCCATCACAATCGATGCTTGACCAATAAGGATTAAAGCTATAGAAAATCCCATCATTAATGTGGAGCATGATGAAGACGATGAAGACTTGTGGGGCTTTAATGAAGAGGTCTCCTTAATTGAGGAGGAAGAAAGGACCCCTCTCTGCCACGACCCCCACTCCAATATGATAGTGAACGCTATTCTGAAGAAACAAGGAGATTTTCCTGGGATGACTCTAGGAAAGAAGAAAGGAATAGCAAAATCGCTAGAATCACCTGGCCTCCCTAAATTAGACACTTTTGGACTTGGTTTCGAACCAACTCGGGAAGATCTCAAGCGAGCCCAGGAAAAGTCAAAGGCGCGTAGGAATGATCACATCCAAAAGAAAGCAATCCTAATGGATCAATATCCTCTTACTCTCAATGGACAATTCATAAAAGAAGGAGAGGACTATCCATGCGATGAATTTCCCGAACCTTTTGTCGTAATTTGCATAAGGAAACCGAGATTTGAAATTTTCCTAGATTGCCATTTTCTAGATGAAATCCCAACTTCTCTTCTCAAGGAGAAAGCACCCCCATGTGTTTATACGAGCTTTTCAAAAACCGTGTGGGAGAAAGCACCCCCATGTCTGGCGCTAACACAAAACGTGTGGCGCCAGATGGCGGCGACGTGTTCATACGAGCTTTTCAAAAACCGCGTTTTCTGGTTGATTCGAGTCTGAACAATGACTTTACAATCTTTTAGTCTTAATTAATATATCAATTATATTAATTATATTATTTTTGGATTTTATTTAGACTTAATTTTTAAGTTTTTGTAAATCCAATATATTTATTTTTTCATTTTTCTTTTTTGGGGGAGAAAGTCGGATACCCTCCATCAATAATAAAAATGACGGAATTTTTGCGCAAAATTATTAATTAACACAATTCTTTGCACACACAAACATGCACATAAAAATGAAAAAATAATAGATAAATGTTAAATAAATAAACTCATAGTGGTATGTATATACAAATATGTCTAATAAATGAGTCTAATAACGGCAAAGTTCTATACAAAGTCAAAATAAAAAAATGCACAGGAATAAACTACGGCGCCAGAAGACATAGATGATGAGAGACGCCCATCATGTCATAAAAATGCGCAGTACGAGGAGTAATCACTCCACCAGCTCCAGCACCAGCTCCAGTCTCCTCGGGAGGTAAAAAACTCAGCTCAGGACCCGTCCACCCAAGATCCACCTGAGGCTGAGGCTGCAGAGGCTGCTGCGATGACGAGCCGACCTCGTATATCCCACCACCTCTAAGAGCTGAGGTAGCCTCTCCCTGGCCTACCGGCGCAGCGCGTGCACCCTCAGATGAAGAGCCCGAGCTCTCCACCGCCTCAGTCCGAGCAGCCTCAGAACGACCACCCCTATCGCCAGAGCCAGTATGGCGACATTTCGAACAGAACCTCGCCGGGTCTCTCCGCACTTCAAGTCTCGTCCGGGGACAAGAAGGAAAGGGCTGGCCCTAAAAGAAGAAACTAAGTCAGAAACAATCAAAATAGAAGCAGTAATGCAAAATTAAGAAGGGAAATTACCTCCTGAACGGCGTCGTCGCGACGACATGTAGCCACATTCCTCATCCGAACGAGCTGGCTCGGGAAGGCATTTATACACCGTGCTATCGTCGTGACCACCTCGCGCGAGAATTGTTAAGGAAATAAAGTTAGTAATGATGCATAACATACATGAACAAAATTGCAAATAAATAAAGCTTACCCGAGTCTGGCGACGAGGAATCGACCGCTCCACAAAACGCTCATCCTCAGGAGCCAGAGGAATCATTTCCTCGATCGGCCCATATGTCCCCTAATAATGGATGGACATACGAGGTGGCACGAACTCAGTAGGTCCAGCCTGACAAAAGCAAATCAAAGTCAGTAAAATATTACTCGGGGGCTACTTAACAAAAGGGAAAAGATGAAAATCATACCGCCACCTCCTACGCCAGTACAGGGACTGGAGCAAACAACAGCAGCAGCTCCTCCTCATAACACCGCCCAGGGATCGTATAAGATCGCCAAGGGGTACCAGCTCTCTCTAACATGCTCACCAACCTCGCGCCATTGAACATGTGACGCGGCGGAGGAGCAGGAACGTCTAAAGTGTCTGAGGAATGCTGAATAGCAACCCTCACTCAAAGATATGCAACTGCTCCATATGTCCCTAAGAAATAGTGACGGCTCAGCGTTATACTGCGCAGCTAACCCAGGGACAACTAAGCCGATCCATGGCCGGTATTGCACGTCAAGTTCCTGCAAAGAACGCCTATCAGATAAGAATTTACTAACAATAATACGAAAGTGTTCAACTATACAAAGAACCATACCGAGATGATCTAATCTCGGATATAAGCAGTTGACACCCAGCTCGGCGGCCTCCCTAACAGGAACTCACTATAAACCTGCGTGGCGACGGTCTCGCCAGCGCAACTGAGGGAAAGTACTCGTAGAACCAGATCTACAAAAGGCAAAAAGTATTAGCAAGTGCCAACCAAAGCTTAAAGCTAAAACTTTATGGGATATAATGTATACCTCTACGACTCTCCAGAATCCAGACAGAGCGACGTTTCCCATGAAGGACCGGTGTCGACACGAGTCTCGTAACGCTCTAACGAAGTCAGCATAGGCCAAGCTGGCCGAGTCATAAGTAACGATCAAGCGAAGATCACGGACCGCAGGTAGGTAGTAAAGCAGCACTCTACTACCCTTGTCAGGGGAAAACGTCCCTGAAAGCAAGATAAGCACAATGATGCGCACCCGCTACACTCGGGTGGTCGCATCATCCTCGAAAGTTGCCACTAGAGTCGATCGGCGAATGCTTTTGGCGCTAAACTAGGTCGACTCTACCTCATCACGAGCCCAAACAGCAATCGGACCCAACAATAACATCTCCTCAACCTTAAGAGAAAAGACGATGATCTCGTTGTTGAACAGCAGCGCAACAGAACTAAGCTCCAGTCCTGTAATAAGACTGAAGTCGCTCGGGGTGACCATCATTTCACCCCAAGGAGAGTGGAAAGTGTAGGTGGTGTCCTAAAAGAACTCCACCAGTGCACGATCCACGTGCTGACCCCCGCTAGAGGCAATCATGGCCTCCGAGGTCTCAAACAGTGCAGTCAACCCGCAAGACTCCCAGAGAAGTCTTACCTCTCCATCGACACTAATATGCATCTTGTACAGGTCGCCTAGGGTATCGCAGCCTGAGCTGTGGTAGCGCGTCCTACCAACCGTGATCCCACGTCGCACTCTCTCAGAAATATGGTGGACCGAGGAGAAGTATAGAGTCCGCTCATCCAACTCATGCTCCCGTCGCGTGTCTCGGGAACGTGAACCCGAACCTCGCTGTCTAGCCATGCTACATTGTGAAAAATCATCATAAATTAAGGTTCTATAGTATCTAAGGTTTGCCTAGCCGCATGATAATATGTTCGGAAAAAACAGAGTACGTAGTACTAAAATAGAGCACAATTTCAAATTGAGCATACACGACATTTTTCAAGCATCCAAACAATTTTTTGAAATATGATGGTAATTATTGTGACAAATTGGACAAGAATTGCTAGCAAGAACACGAAGAACAAGCGACGTTGTCTTCCCGACCTTAAGAGGTCCAACAATGGTGATTTGTTCGTTTCTTCACCAAATTGAGTCAAACAAGTCTCAAATTACTTTCAAGGCAATATATAAACATAATCAAGCAATTTCATGGCATAAAATTTGACAAACAAAGTGAATTAAGCAATTCAAGTTTCGAATTTTAAAGAAATTCGTGTACAAACATGTGCGAAATTCATTAAAATCGGAGTGAGTTTGGAAAAACTTACATAGATCAGAAAAATGGAAGAAATAAACTTTAATTTGCGACAAATATGAGCGAATTCGGTTGAGAAACGAGCAAGAACGAGTGAATTGAGTTCAACGGCGATTTCTCGAGCAAAAATGACCAGCAGCAGCGGAAATGGCGAACAAAGGGATATATACGGAAATCCCGACTCTAGCTCCAAGCGACAGGCCTTGGCGCCAGATGTAGACACCTAAAAATGTCTCCCGAAAACCAAACTCGATGATGAACAACCTTTCACCGCCATTATTGGTCGGGTTTAGTATTTAATCTTTGGAATGCTTAAATCCATATTCAAATCCATATTTTCATTTCATAAACCAACCCAATTCCTAGCCCAGTTCCCCAAAATATAACTTATTTTCCTCTTTTCGTGTCCTTTAAAATCATTCATTTCGTGTCCTTTAAAATCATTCATTTCGTGTCCTTTAAAATCATTCATTTCGTGTCCTTCTTATAAAAACATTTAATCCAGTTTTTTTTGGTCAATAATCTGGGTCCAATGATTAAATATTTGGATGAAGCTTTAAAATATCTTTCCAACGATATATTATAAGCCCAAATCCGAGTTATAACGAACAAGTTATGGCTAAAATATTAAACTGAGCCCAAACCGAACCTAAACCCACCTTGCCTACGACCCAATGATCATGTGGAGGGTCCAAATTATTTAATATCATTCTTAAACCAATTAGGATTAATTGGAAGCTTCTATAAGTTTCTAAAATATCTTAATTATCTTTTTGAAAAGATAAGATTAAAGAATTTGAAATTGAATAAAACTTTTCTTTTTGAAAGTCCTAATATTATTCAAATTGAAAGACGTTCAAATATAGATAGATATTATTTTCGTGGCACATATTTCTTATCCAAATTTTATTTGGTTGGATAGCCCTTGAAATTATCTTTCCAATGATATATTATAATATCGATTCCGAGCTATAACGGAAAAGATATGAATAAAATGTCAAACTCTATCCAAAACTGACACCGTCTCACTATTTCGGTCATATCTTTTATTCTATTAAATATTTTAATCTGATTCTAATTGTATTAAAACGTAGACTTCAAGATCTTTCCATTGATATCTTATTCATCTTATTTCGATTTCTGGAGCAAAAGATATGATAAAAATAAAAAACGCAAAAACTGCTGTCTATCGAGTTTTATTCCGATTTAATTCGGATCTTATCTTATTTTTTCGACCTCTCTTTTTTCTCTATAAATAGAGGTCATATCACCCTTTTTTAAACATCAACCAGGTTGATCACAAAATAATTCTCTTCTCCCTCTTTAGCCTAAATACTAGCCATCCTATTTTTTCAAAGTACTTTCCCTAATTAAGCACTCCAAGGAGTTCATACAATACCCAAAGTTCTATACCTAAACCAAGGCGTGAAAGGTATAATTGACTGTGGGTTTGGATCAAATCTAATCTTTATTTAATTTAATTTTCATTTATTTTATATTTTTTATTGAAGTTACTAACAGTTTATTCATGATGTAGCAATTTAAAGGAACGTGCTGAATGTAAGTAATTAATTAAATTAATTACTCTTACTTTATTTTATATTGCTAGTATCATGATTTGGTTATTTTATATTTAATTTGAATAATGCTATTATTGTTAAATTGCTTCCAATATTAATGTTTATTCTATTATTGTTATGATCACCATATTGCACATTAAAGGGAATATGTAATTGGAAATCACGCCTAATAAGATAATTTGGACAACCGGTTTAGGTTCCTTTTTAATCTTGTTATTACATCAAGTGATCACAATATTATAGAATTATGTGTTGCATTAATATTAAACCAATTTAGCTTAATAATAGTTTGAAGCAAATTGAATATTTTGTTTGTATGCCTTTGAGATCACAGGAATCACTTTTCACTATAAGAATCGAGTAGAGGCCAATAAGGGCGAATTTGACTCCATGACTTACTTCGTAGCATCATCCCCGATCCTCCTTTCGTGGTTCCGAACCATATGGAGTTAGTAATCTCATGAATTTTGAATGGGGTGTAACCTTCACGGATTAATCGTTGTTGCCTATCGTTGTCCCTTATTCGTGGTTGCCTTTTATGATCCGTGAACGGTTTACAAGTTCCTTAAAAACTTGTTGGCGGCTCCCTAATTTGCTTTGTCCCTAATCGTATTATGTCAATTCCTACTTCCTATGAGTACCAAGCATATTCACAACATGTTTTTAACGTAGGCGCACTTCGAGCGACGCCTACACCAGACAATAAGGTTTAGCGTCTGGCGCTAGAGCCAAATAGGTGGCGCTGGCAGAATTTCAGCGGCGACAGAATGTTCATCCATTAAGTGCGATTATTTTGACCTCTTACGACATTTTGGGTTCCTTGGTACACCAGTTAGCCCCTCGAAGCAATTTGACATGATTTTGTAATCGGCTTGATTACAATTGCATAAAGTGATCGACCTGATGAATGACCATCTCACTAAGCTTAACGCGCCTAAGCTTTAGCTCATCAAAGCACCGACACAATTTCATACAGCAAAGGCACCAACATACTGGTTCATAAATCAGAAGGCACTGACATACAGGTTCAAAAGCAGCAATAGCGCCGACGTACTGGCACAACGAAAGCAAAGTTCAAGCGAGCTTTTAAATATCAACAAGCGTTGGTCTTCAGTAATTTTCCTCGAAATATTAATGCAACAAATGAGGATAGCTTCTGAGGATATCTTTGGCGGCGTTCCCTAGCTTGCGGAGAGTTGTCACAAACAACTAGAGGTGATATCAAGCGAAGTTGTCTTCAATCGTGTTCCCTGGCTTACGGAAGATGGTCACAAAGGGCTAGAAGGTGGTTTCAAGCGAAGCAATCTTAAATGGGGTTCTCAAGCTTGCAGATGTCTATCATGGTGGAATTGGAGGAAGTTACAAGCGCAACAGTCTTTATGCGACATTCTCTAGCTCGCAGGAGGTCGTCAAAACAAACAGCGGGATGGCATTCCCTGGCTTGCAGAAGGTTATCAAAAATACGGCGATACAGCAAATGCAGCAACAAATCGGTTACTTTAAGGAACTTGTGCTTGACGATGGAAGATACGCGTTTCTTAACTATTATATCTGTTTAACTAACGCTAGTCTGCAGGTATCGATGTTACAAGAATGATTTAGGATCGCAGAACGTTCTGAATCATTCTCCGTCCCTATCTATAATTTGCCTTTTATTTTCGAAACTTGTGTTTCTCCAAACTCAGTCAAAGTGGGGGCTTTTGTACACACCCATTTTTATCTCCCAAAAACCAAACCCGGTGATGAATACCTTTCGCGTCGAATCATAATCGAATGAAGTGAAAGTGTAGAAAGTCTGGTGTTACTGATAGGTTAAATTTCTTTTCTCTTCTCTCTGTTTTTGAAAACCAATTTTAATAAAACAACCAATCCATTTTCGTTTTTTCCATAGCAAGGGTCCCATAATAGTGTAGTTGGATGGGGCTTTAAAAGAACTTTCCAACGATATATTATAAGTCCAATTCCGATGAATAATGAGGAAGTTATGACCAAATTACTAAACTAGGCCCGGTTTGATACTTATATGCGGCCAAATGATCTAGAGGAGGGCCTAATATGGATTTATCATTCCTAATGCAATTAGAATTGATTTTAGTCTTCTAGATTCTTCTAGAAGGTTCTTTTCATTTCTAATTCAATTAGCATTGATAAATTGACTTTGGTTGACTTTTTAGAGTTTTAATCAGAATAAAAGAGTGTAATAGGGGAAAATACGATTTTGCCCTTCTGTACGGCTAAATTTTATCAGAATTAAGAAAACGTGTGAAAATAATTGTTAGCGCCTGACGACAGGGATTAGCGCCTGGCGCTAGCCTTAGCGCCTGGCGCTAATGTTTAGCGTCTGGCGCTAACCTGTTTTATCCTCGTCGAAACTCTAATTTGTTTTTCTATCCGTTTGGCTGATTTTCTCTATAAATAGCCTCCTAAAACCTCCGTTTTCGATCATCCATTCTCATCAACTCTCATCAAGAATTTCTTGATTCTCTCTCTCTAAGCAAAAGCTTATTCAATCTCTTTCCTAAACCAACCCTTTTGCATACAAAATTTTGGATTCACAAGACCAAGAAACACTTAGCATAATTCGATGTTGTCTTCGCCCTAGACGTGAAAGGTTTTAATTTCTGAGGGTTTTGTCCCAAATCTCTCTTTCAATTATTTAATTTAATTGTTTGTTTATTATTTTCCTTGAAGTTACTTACGTGTGTATTTTGTTATTAGAAAGAGATACGAGGCATTCAAGTAAGTGCTTTAATTTATTTATTGTTAGTTATGATTTAGAAATCATGTCTAGGTTGTTATTATGATTCCTAGTGTCATGTTAGGGCGTTTTGATCTTCGTAGTATCATGTTTAGGGTAATCACTATAATTTCTAATATTAAATATGAAAATTATGATTCCTGCGATGTTTCCTATGTTCTTTCCTAATATTCATGATAGTATCATGCTAGGGTTAAAGCTTTGATCTTTATTGCTTAGTGACATGCTAGGGTTTGTTATTAATTGTTATTATCATGTCTAGGATCTTGCTATTATGATTTATTGTTAACATGATTATGTTAATTATTATTGTTGTGAATATAATTATTATTATGATTGTTATTAATTATTATTATTATTATGTTGCTTGATATTTGTATTATTATTATTATTGTTTGATCACACCATTTATGCATGTTTAAAGGGAATTTGTACTTGTAATCACGCTCAATAAGATAATTAATAATCTTGTTTAGGGTTAATTTTATTATAACTCAAGTGATCGCCAGTAATAGATTTATTTGTGCATTAATGTTCAACCAACATAGATAAATAGGTTTAGGGTTAACCTATTGATTGCATGTTAGTGAATAAAGTAGAGGCCTATTATTAAGGCAGGTTCAATCTCTTTTTGGTTGGATTTGTACCTTCATCCCCAAACTACCAGTCATGGTTCCAGACCTATTGGAGTTGACGATCTCATGGATCGTTAAGGGGTGTAACCTTCACCTCGTGAACGGTTTACAAGTTCCTATAACTTGTTGGCGACTCTTTTGCTCTATCTTCTTTCCCTTTGGACGCCACCGTACTTTACTATATGATCACAATAGGGTTCAAGCTAGGGATAATGCTTGAAATATTCCCTACAGGGGTTTAATGAGGTTGTTATAGCTAAAAACAACCGTGATTCCTACGTTAGTGAGTCTTAGTGTATATTCTTCTTCTCTCCTTTCTTTTCTAAATAAGCCCTCCTTATTCCTTGTTAAGCTTGGGGGAAGTTGATGAGTGTCATTTATGGCACTCATAGGGTAGTGTTTTAGAATATTTTCACTATATTTTTCATGCTTTTCTTTTACCATTTTGGTCATTTTTCCTTTAGTTTCTCTATTTCTTCTTCCTTCGTGTTTTATTTCCTTTATGTGCTTTTCTTCGTGTTTCCCTTTTATATTGATCTTTTTATCTTCTATTTCATCTCTTTGGTTTGTTTTGTAGATGCCTAAATACTTAGCTTTGCAAAGGATTAAAGAGGAGCGAAAAGAGACAAGCAAAGGAGTTTCAAGCCTCATGGAGAGGGCTTGGAGAGGGCTAGGAGAGGGCGCTCCGCTTCTTCTCATGGCCACGAGCGCGGGTACTATGGGTCGCGGGCTCGGGTTATGTGCACCATTTGTGTGATTTTGGGCAGGAACTTGGCGTGGAGATTTTGGAGAGGCCGCTCAAGATTAGAGAGACCGCCACCCCCTGCTTCACCTGGAACAGGGCATTTGCCGCGACCTGAGCCGCTGCGCGGGTGGCAGTGTCGCGGGCGCGGGCTACAGTACTTGCAGGCACGGGATTTTCCCATATTGCCCGCGGATTTAGTGATGGGTTCCGTACCCATTTCTGCGCGCCCGTAGAGTTTTCTAGGAGAGGGCGCAACCGATCAATTTTTCTTCTTTTGCTATATATACTCTTGTAAATCCTTTTGAGAGAGAACTTTTAGATAATATTTCATTTGCTTAGTTTTTAGATAGAGAAACTAGAGAGAAGGTAGAGATTGTAATCTTTGGATTTGATTTGTAATTCAACATTATTTCTTCAATCAAGTTTGTGATTCTTCTTCATATCAATCAAAGTTTGTAAGATTTCTTTCCTTTGAATTTACTTCAATTGCAATTTACTTTTATGCTTGAATGTTTGGTTTGGATTTTGTTTTAGTTTTGAGAATTTGTTGATTGATTGTATTTCCTTTTGATTTAGCTTGAGATGAATATGTTTGTGATTGAATTTGTTTTGGCTTTAGATTTCACCATGATTAGTGAGTATATTAGTTGCTATGGAAAAGGGGAAGCATGTTTGATTGATGATTTTTGCTAGTTGATGATACTTGATTGATTTATTATTGCAATTAAATTGGTTAAAATAGTTGTGCATGTAATTAATAAGACTAGGAGTGATCAACCTATAAGATTAATCTAGATTGCATTGCAAATCTCAATGACATGAACAATTAATTTGGGGATTGCTTTAATTGATTGAATTTGATTTTGATTCTCCTTGTTAATCATTCATAGTGAACCCTAGTTTGGTTTATAGAACATAACCCTTGAATTCCTTTGATTGTAACTAATGTTTGTCCCTTGCAATATTTGAATCAATTGGGTGATTTATCAATTAGCATGATTGTTAAGCTTGAATTTGGAACCTATATCCCTAGTGTTTAGCAATTTGATTGAATTCTTGATTCTTGTTATCCTAGTTACCATTCTCAACCATTGACAATTCTTCGATTTAGCTTAACAATAGACTATAGCATAGCTTCGATTCATTCCTTTGGGTTCGACCCTTAGCTTCCCTTTATAGTCGTATAAGGTTTGTTAATCGTTTACAAATTTAGTTTGACTTAGGGAGAATTAGATGACAACCTAGTTCCAACCCTTGTCAACCATCTGAAAGATCATGGCATACTTTTAGAACTAACACCTCCAGGAACTCCACAATGGAATGGAGTATCCGAACGGAGAAATCGAACCTTGTTAGACATGGTAAGATCAACCACGGCTCTTAGTGATCTTCCTATCTCTTTCTTGGGGCACGCACTTTTAATTGCAGCACTAACACTGAACCGTGCTCCATCGAAAGCTGTAGAAAAGACTCCATACGAATTATGGACGAATAAACCTCCTAGGTTGATTGTTCTAAAGATATGGGGATGCGAAGCATATGTCAAGAAATTGATTTCTGACAAACTTCATCCCAAATCTGATAAGGGTTACTTTGTGGGCTACCCAAAAGAAACCAAAGGATATTACTTCTACAACCAATCGGAGAACAAAGTGTTTGTTGCTCACGATTGTGTCTTTTTGGAGAAGGAGAACCTTTCCAAAACGACAAGGGGGAGGAAAATCGAACTCAAAAAAGTTCGTGAGGATGAGCAACAAAATCAAAATGACAGTCAAAGTGCTCAAGTAGCATCTGTTGATGAAGGTCAAAATATGAAAAGTCTAATCGACAATGCAAATGCTCAATCCATTACCCTGCGTAGGTCTCAGAGGTCGAGATCTCAACCTGATAGATACCTTGGATTGGTTTTAACGGAGAATCAGGACATCCTAATCATGGATGGAGATGAACCGGCAGCCTACAAGTAAACAATGGTAAGCTCCAACTCTGCTAAATGGCAAGAGGCCATGAGATCTGAAATGTATTCCATGTTTTAAAATCAGTCTGAGACTTGGTTGACTTACCCGAAGGCTACACACCTATCGGATGTAAGTGGATTTTCAAGTTGAAAACCGACAATGATGGAAATATATTTATTTAGAAAGCTAGATTGGTAGCAAAAGGTTATAGACAAGTTCATGGTATTGATTACGATGAAACCTTTTATCCAGTCGCAATGCATAAATCCGTTAGGATCCTCCTAGAAATTTTTGCGTATTTGAATTATGAAATATGGTAGATGGACGTTAAAACCGCCTTCCTAAATGGTATTTTGGATGAAACTGTGTATATGACATAGCCTAAAGGTTTTGTCGACCAAAACAACGCTGGAAAGGTATGCAAGCTTTAGAAGACCATTTGTGGATTAAAGCAAGCAAGCAGAAGTTGGAATCTGCGATTTGATGAAGTCATTAGTAAGTTTTGTTTTGTCAATGGGAGTGACATCGCTTTCCTAGTCTTATATATCAAGAACATTTTGCTAATTTGAAACAACATTCCATTGTTAGAGTTTGTAAAGGCTTGGCTTGAAAAATGTTTTTCAATGAAAGACTTGGAAGAGGCTCAGTACATACTAAGCATGGAAGGACCCAAGAAGTATGATAGGATTGAGTCAAAGTACTTATATTGATAAGGGACTAACTCGATTCAGCATGGAAGGACCCAAGAGAGGCCACCTACCATGTCGCGTGGAATAACCCTAAGTAAGAATCAGCGTCCAAAGATACTAGATGAGCGAGAAAGGATGAATCAGATTCCATATGATCGCTTATTGGATTTATCATGTATGCCACGATATGTACTATGCCAGATGTGTCGTATGCCTTGAGCGCTACTAGCCGATGCCAATCAGATCTAGGAGAGGCGCATTGGACTGCTACAAAAAATATCCTAAAGTACCTTAAAAGGAAGAAGGATAAATTCATGTTCTTTGGTGGTAGAGATGAAATAGTTGTTGAGGGTTATACCGACGTAAGCTTTCAGAAAGATAGAGACGACTTTAAGTCACAGTCTCGGTACATATTGTGTCTCAATGGAGCAGCATTTAGTTGAAAAGAAAAGGAATGGTGTCCTTCGAACAAGTGTATTATTCTGATAGCGGGTTCAGAATTATTATAAAGCTAATATATTCAGTAAGGTCAAGTGATCGGAATGCCTGGGTGGAGCAGCTTAATCTTGACTGAACCCTTCGGGTCACACCCAAGCAAAATATACGAATCGACTCCACGAAATAATTTGGAAGAAATTAATTCGTCGCCCGAGTGATAAATATTTAGACGTCGGTAATTCGAGCTTGGAGCGTCGAAACCGATCGTCGGAAGTCGAGTAAAAAATAATAAAAATACGAGACGCGCAAAATAATAATAAATCAACCATATTCCCAAAATACCCCTAGCATCGGTATGCCCCGAGCATCCGAATGCTAGGGGCAAAAATGTCCAAGCATAGGTGGCTAGCAAGCGCACCAAGCCGAGCCTAGCATTGCTGGCTAGGTGCGTGCTAGCGCACCGTGCTAGCAGCCACGCACAGCAGCAGCTAGCAGCCGCGTGCACGTGGTGCGTGTAGAAGCTAGCTAACGCAAGCTAGGCGTGCTAGCAGTGCACGCACTAGCAGCCACGCTCAGCAACAAGCCCGCACCAAGTGCGTGGCTTGCGCGCACAGCAGCAGCCCGCATCTTGGTGCGGGGCTGGGCTCGTGGCTGGGCCATAAGGCCAGTTACTATGGGGAAGCTTGAGGAATATGGGAGCAACTGGGTAAGGACATGTGGCACAAGGAGAGTATTGAGTGGGGAGCAAGTATGGCCCCCTACTCTCCATGTGGTCCTCACCAACCCATTTCACATGGTAATGCCACTTGTAGATTAATTATTAGTTTGCAATTTTAATTTAATTTAGCTTTAAATTAATTTGTGGAATTTCATGATCCCACATTGATGGGATAGAAATTCCCACTCATACTTTCCTCTATAAATACCAACCTTTGGATTTGGAGTAAAGTGCTTGAGTGGGAGTTAGAAAGAGCATTCCATATTTTGGAAATACTCTTAAATTTCATTCACACTTGCGTTTTGGTCGGACCTTGCTAACTCCAAGGTAGCGGACCTAAAAAGTCGTGTTTTTCCTTTGTGGGTGGATACCATTTGAGGCACGGCATTTGCAGTGCTCAAGGCTTTCAAGTAAGAGCTCGTTTTGAGAGGGCAAAGCTCGCTTCAAGGGTATCATTCGTTCTTCCTTATTCTTGTGTTTATTTATTTATGTTTTTATAGTTTTATTAATTACGAGTGGTTCCTTGAGTCAGGTTTGTTTCCGCGGTGAGTCGGACTCACCAAACCCCAACAGGAAGAGTGCTAAGCAAAGCACAACTGTAGATTCTAGAACTGAAGCGGAATACTTGGCAGCATCTGAGGCAGCTAAGGAGGCAGTTTAGATTCGCAAGTTCATTGGTGAACTTGGTGTTTTACCCTTCATTGAGAGACCAATAGACCTCTATTGTGACAACAATGGAGCTATTGCTCAAGCCAGAGAGCCAAGACAACATCAGAAGGTCAAACATGTCAAGCGGCGGTTTCACATGATTCGAGAATGGAAATCAGAGGGTGAAATCAGAATTTGTAAATTTGGAAAGTATTACAATGTAGCCGATCCACTGACTAAAACTTTTCCTTAAGTGAAGCACAACAAGCACGTTGAGGCAATGGGAATCAGGCACATTGGTGATTGGATTTGATTTTCTTATTTTAGTGTTTTAATTAATTCTGGACAATTTTAATGTAAAGCACTATGATAAATCATTCAATTTTTAGAGTAATTAATTTTTTTCTGCAATTTAAATCACTCCGTTGATTATTTAATTGTGGTTTAGAATTAAATAATGAGTCCTTTCGATTTTTGGAATATTCAAAATATGGTATCAAGACCAGTCTTGGTAAAGAAACACCTATTAAGTGAATGTTGAATATTATTACCGAAAATTATCCCTAATCGAGGTCATTTAAACAATGGACAATTAATGACCAGTTGAGATTAGTGTGTAGTTTGATTTATAGCACCGTTTCATGTGCTACAAAGACATGATTGTCATGAATCATTTGAAAAGGTATTGGTTTAGAATCATACTGGATCGACCTATGAGAACACTTTAAGAGATTAAAAATCTTCATTCTCATTATTGCTATCGGAACCTTGTTCCTTGACCATGAGTATTGTGAGCTTTTTTGTTTGAGTACTAGTCCGCTTTGATGATTGTCAAATTAGTATTGTGAGCTTTTTTCCTTGACCATGAGTATTATAACAGCATCAGTCGGGCGCCTAGGTCCTCTTAGTTAGAGAAGCTACATTACAAGACTGGAAATGGCCCCCTATTTAATTTAGGGAAGGTGTCTTTGTTGTTTACAAGGCCTCTCGTAGAGCGAGACTATAAAAATGCATGGTCGTGCTAGGATGGATTTTAGAAATCATCTGTTTATTGATAGTCGTACTCAGAATCGAGAAACACTTCTTGACGTAATAAGGAAGAAAAAATAATCTTACCTTATAGTTCATGAAGAGGCATTAATAAGCGACATAAGAAAAAGGCTTTACAGTAAAAGCACACTTGTCCGGAAGGACAAGTGGGACATTGAAAGGAAAAGTGTCCTACGAACAATTGTATTATTCTGATAGTGGGTTCAGAATTATAAGAAACCTAATATATTCAGTAAGGTTAAGTGATCGAAATGCCTGGGTGGAGGCCGCTTCCCATCATTTATATTAATGCATAATTAATATTCCAGCATAATCTTGACTGAACCCTTCGAGTCACACCCAAGCAGTCAACGAGCCGAAGGGACAAAATAATTCAGAAGGAATTAATGAGTCGACCGAGTAATATTTATTTAGTAGTCGAAAATTTGAGCTTAGAGCGTCAAAACCGAGCGTCGGAAGTCGAGTCGAAAAATAATAAAAGACGAGACGACAAAACAGTAATAAATCAACAATGACCAAAATACCCCTAGCATCGGAACACTGATTGTTAAGGGGTTAGCAAAGCTAGCAGCCCACACCAAGTGCGAGGCTTGCTACCAAGCTGCGGCCAGCAGGCAACCCGGACTTAGTGCGTGGCCTGCTGGAGCGCTGCAGCTAGCAGCCAGCACTATGTGTGAGGCGTGCTAGCAGCAGCCCGCACGCATGTGCGTAGGCATGCTAGCCGAGAAGGCTAGCAGCAGTAGCTCGCCTTGGCACGGGGCTAGGCTGGGCCAAGTAGCAAGCAGCGACAGTATGTGGTAAGCCTACATTAGTAGGTTGGAAGGAGTTTCCAAGTGTTTCAAGGTGAGGGAGAGAGTGGGGAGCAAGTTTGGTCCCCCCCCTTAGCAAGTAGTCCTAAACTACTCCCTCATATGTAGTTGAGACTTGTTGATTTATTACTAGCTTGCTTAAATAATTTTATTTTGCTTTTAAAATAAAATGTGAAAATCCCACTACACCACATTAGTGGGAGAGACAATCATACTCTCATCATTTCCTATAAATACCCAAGTAAGGACATTGGAAATGATGCTTAAGTAGGAGTTGTAAAGGGCATCACTAGTAAAAGAAAACCTTGAACTTAAGAGTTGGAAAAGGTGTCACATTTAGTGAAAGCATTTGAACTCAATTACTCGGGTTTTATTGGTCGGGTCTTGCTAACCCCAAGACATTGGACCTTATCGGTATTCGTTGGTGCGGGTGGATCAACGTTGGAGGCTTCGTGTTTTCGATGCTAGCTTTCAAATAAAAGCCCATTCGGTCGGGGCGAAGCACGCTCCAAAAGGTAATTGTTTTATCTTAATCTTTTGGTCATTTTTATTATGTTTATGGTTTTATTTATTGCGAGTGCGGTCTTGTTTTTGGGTTTGTTTCCGCGGTGAGTCGGACTCACCAAACCCCAACAGAAGCATACCATCTTTCATATACTTAAGAATTGTCCTCTCATATGTGCAATCTTCAAACCGTATGGAATAATCTACCTACACGTGAAAACAAAGTTGTACAATCTTATTAGGCACATCATAATAGCATATCATAATGATAACTACAGCATTCGCTAATAGTCACATGGTTATTTATCATGAACATCACAACTGTTAAACCACTAAATAATTGAATTCCTATCATGAAAGCATAGACATAATAACACAACACAGATTCCCTATAGTATCAAAGATGAACTTTTTTTAAGTATGATCAGTGTTGTGATTCCATTTTTAAAAATGGTTAGTAAATTTTTCATAAGAGAACACATGAAATGACAACTGTATGAATGTATGATACACCATTGCTTTACAATTTTACATTTTTAGATAATATATCTGAAAGAAATGAAGAAATATACTCCCTCCATCCTCTAAAAATATCAGAGACCTTTAAGGTACGATATCAACAAGTGACATAAATTTGTAACCAATGAACAAAGCTTACCTCATGCCTAAGTTTCACACCTATTCTTGGGAAACACGAGCAGCAACACTCATAACAGAAACTCACCTTGGCAGAGTACATCCAATCTGCATTACAGGAAAAGAAAAGTTTTGATTTTTTAGGAATTTATGACAATATCTAAATGCATCCAACTAATTTAATTTACTCATGATAGTATTATAAAAACTCAAACCATTGTCAAAATAATGTATGGAATAATGTATGGACAAAAGCTTCTTCTTGTTATATCCCTTAAACTAGAACCTATTTAGGGTGCATTTGTATTAACTTCACCTATAATTCACTCATGTGAGCTTTTATCCTGAACGTAACTTGTATGAACTTATCTGAAAAAAATATTTTTCAAAAAACGTATTTGCGAGCAAAAGTTAAAATTTTCAAATAAGTTTAGGAGAACACATCCTAATAGTAGTCTTCTCCAACAATACAACAAGGTTGATCTAAAATTACAATGGAATAATTGGCTTGAAGGTACCTTTAAATGTAGCAATCAAGAATGTATTTTGGACTCCTACAAAATGTCAGAAGTCAGAGCTCTACCTAGTGCTTGACAAATATCACAGCTTATAGAAGTAGCAACTATGAGGCATATCTAGAACAGCCACATGAACAAGTTCATTGATATTTATGATGTAGTATGCTTCTAAAGAAGATACAATAAATTCTTGATAACTAGGTACTCTCACTACACAAACCACATAACCCACAAGAGTATCTCGACACAAAAGCGAGTATACATGAACTTTCATAAACCAACACATGTTGACCTACAGGCATCTCCACAACTGTGCATATAGCAGTCATTTTCCTTGTGGTAGGGTAGTCAAGTAATAAACACCAACAATTTTTTATTTAATTAATTATGATTCTAGTCCACCTAAAAAAAATTAAAAAAAAAAACACACACACACACACATTCAGTGACCATTTGGTTCATACTAAAGAAGGTAGAGAATTGAGTAAAGAACTTGAATATTTGTTTGGCTCGAGAGGGGGCGGAGATAAATTAAATTATTTACCAAGCAAATCCTTTCATTTGTTTTGCTTACATAAAAGAAACTTCAAACATCCCCTCGCCTCTTTCCTATAACCCACCCAGAGTTTGATGCCAAATTTGACCGGGAAATAATTGGACCCAACCTCCATTGACAGAACCACAATAGTCATGAAGGGAAGGTTCTAGGGCAGGGAGAAGTTTGTAGTGATGGTATTATCTAGAAGAAAGTAGTAACCATGGACAGTAAAAGTGGTGATAGCTAGGTCTTAGAGATGGATGATTCTGAGGATAAAAGAGGTATACTGAGAAAAGAGTGGTAATTGTAGACGATTGCTAGTTGGGATGATCTGACAAGGTTATAATCTTACAGGTGACAAGTGGTTGGGAATTGTGCGGATTAGAAGTTGACGTGGATTTAGTGTTAAAGTGAGTACTACTAGTGGATAACTTCTCAATATCTGTAAAAGGTTGGAGACTTGGGGAATCTAAAACAGTGAGGGTAGGAAAGAGGGAGTCAAGGACAGAATACAAGTTTCTTGTTTGGGGTGAAATGATTAAGGCAAAATGAGGAATACCAGTATCTGAGTAGTCTTTCAAGAACCAGTCTCTCCAACAATTATAAGGACCTAACAAGACAAACAAGGAGGACAGGTCCTAACCCATAACATCACATAGCAGTGACAGCGCATTAAGTATGATGTACATAGCATTTAATCAGATGTTTGAAATACCTGATGATCTCGGACAACATTAAGTAACTGTTCACGATATGGATAGACTGGCAAGGTTTTTCGGTCCTCCCAAGAATTGACAAAATAGAAATCACCAAAGGAAAAAGACAATAGATTATTGATCAAAGAACACATTAACACTAATTCTAAAATAAGATAAACAAAACAACTCCATAAATGTTGAATATCGTCAAAAGCAAGATTGCCAAGTTAGAGGACAATATATAGTCACATAACTTTTTTTTTTTGACAAAGTCACAGAACTATATTAATACAAGTTCTTACACATAAAAAAAAAAACTCAGGAAAACAAGGAAATATACTAAATTTGTTAAATAACAAAATCATGTCAAAAACATTGACTTCTTCCACAACTAACAGGTAAATGTAGACATAAACATCCAAATTCAGCAAATACAATAAACTTAAGAATATAGAATTGCATTGTATAATGCAAAACCACAAGCATAAATATCGTAGCTCAGGAAGTAAACATCAAAAGTTTAATCTACTTTAAACTTATTTAATCCCTTGGTTAATGAACAGAAGGAGAACAATAAAAAGAAGAGGTACAACATTTGTAGTTCATACTTGTGACAATTAATTAGGCAATATAAAACATGAGGATATATAGAAGTTTGTACAGCCATATGTGGTCAATCTTTCAACGCCACAACAATCAACAATACGAGATAACATAAAACAACAACAACAACAACAACAATAAGAAGATATCATGCTAACAAAAAGAAAAATTAAATACATGAGATCATGGATAAATGGCTACCATATTTTCTTTTTCATGGAAAATTTTGTAGGGAAATTAGTGTGGGGTGTAATTGCACAATTAATTAATACAAGTTAAATAAGGTAATTTCACAACTGATCATAGTGAAAGAGGCATACACTCATCCATTATATATCAAAGTTCGAGGTCAGCATGAGTACATATATCAAACTCATTCATCTATAATCTCTGATTCCATTGTTTATAAGCAAGAATTCAGGATGCCAGTCAATTACTTAATTATAATCATTTCATTCAAATACAACATTTGTTTTTGTTAGCTACTTTTTTATTCTTTTTTTTTTCTTTTGACTGTGAAGCTTGAACTACAAGAAAATATCTGTACGGATTACAAACCTGAAGCTTCTCCAAAGCGGTCTTTGCTTTGGACTCTTGCTATGACTCATTTAAGCATCTCACTTTCAAAAAGCAAAAAAGAACAACAATTAACAATTTAGTGTTTGTGTCAGATAAGAAGTTCTATGCATATATTTCGTTTCCTTGCATGGTAATATGTCTTAGAGTTCAATTCAGTTTAACTCAAAGGAGTAGGGCCTTAACTGGTTTTACATATATCATCAGAAACAACATAACAATATTACAAGAAAACAAATTGTAGCAAGGCAGCAAGTAAACAAAGGCAAAGCTAAATAAGATCAGAATAACCCTATATACCTATTGTGCAATAGAAATCTTGAGTGAACTTCACCTTAAAGAAGAAGTGCAACAGTAGTATTAATGCACTCTACATACATAAAGAGAGTCTCAATGAGCCATGTATCAGTACTAGTACTTGGTACTAGCTATATGACTATGTGTGCTCAAATTTCATAAATCACAAATATATGGGACAACGCAAAGGAGTTCATCAAGTTAGGACTTGGGAGTGTTATATATTTCAGTATTCCAGCACGCAAATTATAGTTGTAAACATGATCGGTAAAGAACAATAGCAATGAAGAACTTGTTACTTCTATTCCAAGTTTCAAAACCTGCCAATAATACTAACATGGATATAAGTCTAGGGAAGTTTGTTTAGGAATTGACCAAGCTATCGAACACCCTATGCATATATTTGCTAGGTTATTTGCATTCTGTAGATTGTTTTTAGTAATCCCCTTAATCACAAATCTGATCTTCCTATTGTCTTAAACTTGTTCATCTCAAATTATAGCAAATCTCAAAATAAACTTGCAAAAAAATAGAACATTGTTGTTTCCTACATCACTTGTTCATATCAAATTATATCAAAGTCAAACCAACAATTAAAACCCATCAATTAGAATACAACAAAACATATGAAAACAACCACACTAAAACAACAAAATCAGCTCAAAACAATCACAAAACACAACATTCCAAAAATAAAAAATTTTAGAAATCCAGGAGAGAGAAAGCTAAACATACTATCGGAGCAACGATTCTTAAAGAGAGAAACAACGCGAGAATCTCTCTGATCAGACGACTGTTTACCACCACCACCAGTAGTACTGGTAATAGAATGTGCCGAAAATCTATCCTTATCTTTACCATTCAATCCTTTTGAAGTTAAAGGCAATGATCTCTCCAAGTGTTTATCCAACGCATCATAAATCTAAAATTATATATGACACTAGTTAAACACAATTTATAAATTTCAGAAAGAAAGGAAATAATTAAAAAACCAAATCATAACCCTAACTTTTAGATCTGTAGAAGAACAAGAACAAGAGCCCATCTTTCCATTATCGTGCGTGGTTGCCACCGCATTCTTCTTCTCTGGGTTGATCAGTGTCGCTTTACTTCATCCCAACCTTCTCAACCTCCTCTACTTCCAGATTTTACCGGAAAATGGCTCTGACTACTTAGACTAGTGTAAAAAATTTATAAATATGAGTCGATGCTGCGGAGGAGAAAGAATTGGAAAGAGATCTAGCCATTTTTATTAGATTTTTATTGATTTTAGAGAGAAATGGCAGGATTGGCGGGGAGCCAAAAGTTGAGGGATGGGAGAGAGAATGTGTGAAATAAAGGAAGGCGCCTCATTGTGAAATGAAAAGTTAAGTTAGATACAGGGCACTAGGGCTTTTTATTTTCTTCACAAAGTTATTCGTATCGGGCAAAAGGTGCCTGTTACAAAAAACAAAGTATTTGTAACGGTCAAACTTTGTCCGTTACAAATACCATAGTTTTTGTAACGGGCATCATTTTTCCCGTTACAAATAATATTTGTCCTACCTATTATGCTGCTTAATTGTAACGGACTATTAATTTAGCCATTACGAATGGGTTTATTGTAACGGGCAAACTATTTTCCGTTACAAATAGGGAGTGAAAAACGACTTTTTTCCACTAGTGGGTCTCTTGTCCCGAAAGGAAGTGCGATGATGTTACAAAAATCCGTTCTTCATGTTAGATCAAAGTTAAAGTGTTTATGGACTACGAAATGCATTATGAAGTATGTTAAAACTTGTATTTGAGACCAAGTAATCTTATGGCCTTGTCTGATGACTGATTAAGCCTAAAGCGTGCTCATACATGTTTAACCTTGATTAGTAACGGACCCAAATGCGGCAAATGCAATGATTCGATCCAATGGATCTTACATTGTTGAAAACCGACCCAAACAGATAAAACAACCATCATATATCCATTCATGTCCTATACAGATGGATATCCCTTTCAAAGAGATTTCCAACGGTATATTATAAGCCCAAATCCGAGTTAAAACGAAAAAGTTATGAATAAAACACTAAACCGGTCCCTAAAATCGAAATCCTTGCACTCCAACAGCCATATCTTTTGATCCATAACAGATTTTAACCTAATTCCAACAGCATTGGAAAGTATACAATCAAATATTTCCAATGATATCTCACATGCTTAAATACAAATTTGCAATAAAAAGTTATGGAAGTTTTATAAATGCGTTTTCGTCTAAGGCAAACCACATCCCAGAGCATGCGCGCGCAACCCATCGAGATGCGCGCGGCACCCTGCGCGATTTAGAGAGTTGCGCACGCCACCTGACAACAAGGCTCTAAAACCCTAAACCTAGATCCCTATGCCTATAAATAGGGGGTCTTCGTTCAGCATTACTAGGACCGAAAAATCAGAATTAAAAACCCTAGCATTCTCAAAATCCTAATCTCTCAAGTTCTCTTACTATCATACTACTTTTCTTCTCTATTACCAAATAATTTACAACCCTAATTAAATCCATTGAAGTCATTAGAGGTACGAAGAAGAAAGAAAGTCCATAAATGCATTAAAGAAGATTTAGCATAAAAGAAGAACGGTTAGTTTCCTAAGCACTTAGATAAATCACTTTAAACAAACTTTTAATTAAATAATTCACATAGTTTTCTTTCTTTAATCAAGAATAGAATTTGATAATTATTTGTAGTTTTATCACTTAAGACTAGACGAATACTATTTATTTTGTTCTTTTCACGAATATTGATTAAACAAAGAATAACGAATTTCGCAATGTAATTCCCAGATGATTAATGCTTGTAAATAAAATCAACTAACTTAGTCTTTAGGTGTCACGTTGCATATATTGTTTGGTAATGAAATTGATAAAAAGGAAGAGCTAGTAGAGGCCGTACTAGGGCTAAGATAGTGATTCCCCTCTAAAGGGACAGTTATTTTAGTATCCTCACTCCCAAACTCATTTCTGGTTTATGGAGAAGGATCCCCTACGATGGGAACACCCTCTTACTTTGGCGACTCCACTGGGGACTTAGAGGTTACAAGATTAGTTCGTTGTTATGGTTCAAGGTTTCCAACACTAGGTTACCTATGGGTTGTATCGATAACTAACTTGGATAATTTCTAGTTAGAGAGCGAGACCCGAACGCATAATATCTTCCTTTTTCACAAAAGTAAAAGCCAAACAAGTAACATTGCATCATGCATAATCATAGCACACTTTAACCATTGGGGATTGGCTCATTAACTAGGGGTTGCCAACATTAGGCTTCTATCCCAAAATCAATAAAAATCATCCCACCCATATCGCCAACAAAATGTTGGGAGGGCTATGTCATGGGTCAACTCGTTGAGTGATTGATTCGTGCATCGCCCCTTAAGATATGTACCTTTGGACACCCAAACCTTGACCTCAGAATGGCATTGCATGCGTTGACGGTTCCATTTAAGTGCTTACTTGACTACATGAATATGTGCTTCGTGTCTAATCTAACTAATTCCAACTTGTTACCTAGAGATATAATAAAAAAAATTCGCAAAAATTATGGTTCGACAAAAAAATAGAAAAAATTTGTCGTTCTTTTTGCATTTTTGAGAAAAAAAAACGAAAAATTGTCGAACCTACCAGGTGGCACGCTTAACTGTCAAAGTTGCGCGCGCCCTCCATGCAAATTCAAAAGTTGCGTGCGGCACCTCCGCGCAACTATATGTCGTGCACGCGCCCACAATTCAACGTTGACTTTGACTCGTTACGAGCAATATCATGCAAACAAAACAATATTATCGCTTCAAGGTTAATCTTTAAGTAGGTGCTAAAAAAATATCTCTATGGCTAACGATGTTGTCTAACTTTAGTTACCTTTACTTTTATCAGTCTTTTCGTATTTTTTTTTAAAAAAAAAACAAAAAAAATGTTTTTTATCGAAAAAAAATATCGAAATTTTTTTAATTGTTCTTTTTGCGTTTGCAAAAAAAAAATCAAAAAAATGTTTTTTAATCGTTCTTTTTGCGTTTTCACAAAAAAAAAGAAAAAAAAAATGAAAAAAAAGAAAAACACATGTGGTAGATGCTACTCTTGAAGATGCACTTTCCACCTTAGTTCAAGACGGAAAATTGCAAGCCATATTATTTTTTTATTATAATGATTCGTTTATGTACTTTATTATCGAACTAATGACATTACTTCTTATGAGGTTCGTCATTGGAAGTTCACATCCCTTAATAGGACGTCATCAATATGTTTATTCTTAAACGTGCCTACTTTCATGTTCATCATGTTGTAGTTGTAATTAATCAACCTGGATTTAAGAGTTTAATTTATTTACCTCTTCTATGGTTTAAAAAGAAAATCATGTGAACCTTACTTGGGATGTTTGCCTTACACAAAAATAAAAGAAAAAAAGAGAGAAATAGAACAAAAAAAAAAGAAAAAAAAATAAAAAATTGTTCTTAAAAAAATGATACAAAAAAATATTATTCTATAAAAAAAAAAGAGAGATAAGGAATGATTAAATCGAAAAAATAATTTAATTATTTCTTGGATTTTACATTCGGAGGCCATCATTCTGTTTAAGCAGATAGTAATATATTGTCCTTCTAAGATTATCAGTATGATAATCATAATTTAAAAAAAATTAATATAGATCACTAATGCAATCTAAATTACTATAGTATATTTGATAATTTAAAGGAGTATGTTCGGGTTGATTAATATTTCTAAAATTTGATGAGCATTTTTCAATCCAACTTTCTTGCCTTTCTCTTCTACATTTTTTGAAAACAATTCATTTAAAGTAAAATCCTTAGATGATTAACTTGTTGAAGTCAACACAAATCATGACATTCCATTAATGATTGTTAGTGAATTTTTTTGACATTCTTCATCAACAAACTAGCTTAAACTGAATTCGTGCGATAAGTGATTTGGGTATTTTTATACCCGGCCAAGTGGCCCAATCGAAAGCCGCCACGTGTCATAGGTAGAGGTGCCACCTGGACCTTTGAGATGGTGACACGTGGTAGGCAACCATCCCTCCATTCAGGGAAGATTGATAATCCATAATGTACCATTAGGAGGGCGACACGCGTCACCCTAAGAGGCTCCCAAAAGCCTTTTGGGATCAGTGACACGTGTCACCCAGATATTGCTTCTGGAATGGCGGCCTTCAAGAACCCAAACCTTGAGGCGTCGTTTTGCGGCGTGACCTAATCCCTAGGTCACCAGATCCTAGGAAGGGCACACTTTTCCATGAGACCCTATAAATAGGGACAATTCCCTCATTTATGACAAGATATACAGAACACGAGACAACACGTCACATTCACATTTATAACAGAGCTGTCGTTTTCAAGAAACAGACATCACCTTACCTGAGCTTTGAATCCGAGCAGATAGCTTTATTTCCGCACGTTTTACTCCCAATACTATACTAACTTAATCTTCGGAGGCGGACCACCGACCATCTGGCGGTCCGTTTGCTTTGCAAGTACAAGCGCCCTTTGCTGAATCCAGTCTTAGTGTTGTAATTCTCCCAAGGGACCAAAAACGAACCCCCGAAACATTTGACGCCGTCTGTAGGGAGAGTACCTCTGAGATGACTTCACAAGTCCTTGTACCGAATCCTGAGACCAATCGGCCTCCAGAAAACATAATGGTCCAGACGGACCATGACTAAGGGGACGACGCTGACGTCGAAACCTATGTGGATCCTAACGGATCCCTCATCTCCAGATGCATCCGCAGTAAGAAAAACTGGAGCGTCACCCTGACTAAGCGGGGCCAAGCAAAACTGCTGGTTAGCCAAAGAAACCCTCGGGGCGGACGTGTGATCATTCCCAGGTGGCAGGATCAGCCCCTATTACTCGAGATGAACTCATGAAACTCCTGAGCAGTCTCAGGGGTGAAATCAAACAACTTGCCTCCAAGAGGTCGCCTACTCTTAGAAAAGGAGTAGTCGGCCAAGTAGCCAGCTCAAGCTGGCAAACAGAAGTCGGTCAGGGACCGCTAGCCAACTCCTCATCTTGCCCGTACGCAGAAGGCTCGGCCCCAATTTGACCTCACTAGGCTCCGTTTCCCAGAAACGGGTACAAGAAAAGCTATCTGGC
Source organism: Chenopodium quinoa (assembly GCF_001683475.1). Taxonomy (NCBI): domain Eukaryota; kingdom Viridiplantae; phylum Streptophyta; class Magnoliopsida; order Caryophyllales; family Amaranthaceae; genus Chenopodium; species Chenopodium quinoa. Next base: position 117,102 of record NW_018743905.1, on the reverse strand, counting down.
ACATACAGCCGGATGGTATTAAGAAAACATTCTCTGATGCTCGACATTACATTGAGCAGAAGAGAACCCAGCTATCAGAGTCGGCTTCAACATCGACCTACCATGATAGCTTTCGGAATACCTCTACGAGGCATTCCCAGTCTGTGCATGAGGCCCCAGCAAGCAGCCCACGGGTTCAGTCTGTCCCTCATGTGATCTAGTTGGCCTAGTACATGGCTCCGCCACTGTACCAGTCGCCTGCTTTACCTTACATGCAGCCTGCTCTCTTTAGAGGCCAGGCGACATACGGCTATAAACCGATGGACTGGCAGCTCAGGCTGCAACACCTTGGAGATCAATCCTCTGCCTTCTCCAGGGAAATAACCGAAGCCAAACAGCCGGCCAAGGTTAAAAATGTTCTGGTTGGAACCTATGATGGGACCTCTAACCCAGAAGACCACCTGCTAGCATACACCCACCTCATGTATTTACAAGGGTTGGATGATCCCGCATGGTTTCGATGTTTTCCAGCCACCCTAAAGGGCATAGCCCAACAGTGGTTCGGCAACCTGTCGGCTGGTTGTATTAATAGCTTGAAGACGCCTGCGTTCTTATTTGCTTCCTACTTCCCTATAAACATCCCTGCCAAAAAGAAAAGCCTTGATTTGGGCAATGTACAATAGTGAGATATAGAAGGCCTACGTTCCTATGTCAGGCGGTTCAATCTGGTACGAATCCAGATTGATAGGCTATCAGATGAGGTCGCCTTCACAGACTTCTTTAAAGGTCTGAAGGACGGGTCTACTTTTAAGTATGAACTCGTCCGCAAACAAATTTTCACTCTGCAAGGAGCATTACGAGAGGCGGAAGCCTATATACAAGCGACCGAACTCTGCTCCTCCAATAACCAGTCGGACCCTAAGAAGTCCGACCGACAGAAGGAAAGTCGGCCTGCTCAGCCGGCTCCTAAGCCAGAAGAGAGGAAAAAGAAAAAACAAATTTGGGCCATTTATAAATCAGATGAACTGGCCTAGAAGAAGAAAAAAGAATGGAAATCGTACGTTCCAAGGTACGAGTTCCACAAGGACTGCTGCTCCATCCTCTTGGAAATCAAGGATCGGCTGACTCTTGAGAAGCCGACCCCTATGAAAGGTTCCGCTGAAAATCGGAACAAAAACAAGCATTGCCATTTCCATGAGGATGTCGGCCATGACACGAACGACTGCTTCAGTCTCAAGCGGGAGATCGACCGTCTGGCCGATAAGGGACAACCGAAGTCCTATGTGAAGTCCAAAGTGACTTCCAAGGAAAATCCGGGGCAGTCCAAGAAGAAGACTCCCCATCCTGCTTTGAGTGCCGAAACTGATTAAGATCCGATATACACAATAGCAGGCAGATTTTCGGGGGGTGGCCCGACCATTCGGGGCACCAAGGACCATCTGAGAAAGATGGTCAACTTTGTTGAAGGAGAGGTGGCAGGCACATCCGCCTTCCCTAAAGTTGTCATCTTCGAGCAAGACAGAGACAAAGTCCGTCGACCGCATGATGACCCTGTGGTCATTGAATGCAAGGTGGCCAACCAGCTGGTTGGTCGAATTTTGATTGACACAGGAAGCTCCTCGGACCTCATCAGCCTCAAATGCTTATCCAATCTCAAATATAAACCGGATAGCATGATGGAGGTCTCCAATACCCTTGTTGGGTTTGGGGGAGGACTTGTGCACCCAGTCGGACGAATTGACTTACCCGTCCGCCTGGGGAACAGGGGAGACGGTCGGCACATGACCATCCGTTTCCTAGTGGTTGAAGAGCTCATAGCTTATAACCTCATATTTAGCCGACCCGTTCTATATGAGTGTAAGGCCATCATCATCCCTGCTCTCATGCTGCTCAAGTATGAGAAGGATGATGGAACAGTCGGTTCCCTCAATGGGGACCAGAAGACGGCTCGAGAATGTTATCTCTCGGACGACAAGCCCGCGGCCGCAGCATCCGGCTGGGGCAAGCAAATAATCGACCCTACTTAGGTTTCCATCAGATCCCCCTGTGGAAAAAAGACGGCATTCGTCACTGATCAGGGGTTGTTCTGTTATACGGTGATGCCGTTTGGTTTGAAGAATGCGCCTGCTACTTTCCAACGAATGATTAATACGGTCTTCATTAATCAAATCGAAAGGAATGTAGAGGCGTACATTGACGACATGATAGTCAAATCAAAACAACATGCGGATCATCTTGCTGATCTCCTAGAAACATTCTCCACACTCAGGCGGGACAAGGTCATGCTAAACCCAAAAAAGTGTTTCTTTGGTGTTGAGTCTGGGAAGTTTCTAGGATTTTTTATTGACCAATGGGGAATAGAGGCCAACCCTAAAAAATACAGGCGGTAATCGACATGCAGTCGCCCCGTATTGTGAAAGAAGTGCAAAAGTTAACAGGTTGCCTGGCGGCCATGGGGAGATTCATCAGTCTGTCAGGTGACAAGTGTCTCTACTTCTTCCAGGCAATAAAAAAGAAGACCAACTTTGAATGGGGGGACGATGCAGAGGTGGCCTTTCAAAAGCTGAAAACACTCTTTGTCGAGGCTTATTAGCCCTTTGCCCAAAGAGAAGCTCTTCATGTATTTAGCCTTCTCTAATCATGCCCTCAGTGCCGTTCTCTTAGCTGAAAGAGACGGCATGCAGTTATCGGTGTATTTCATTAGCCATGTTCTCAGGAACACAGAGCTTCGGTACCCCATGGTTGAAAAATTTGGCCTTTCCCTTTACATGGCCGTCAAGAAGATAAAACCCTACTTCTTGGCGCATGCCGTAGAGGTCTATACTAACCAACCGATCAAGCGGCCACATACAACCTTGGAGTCTTTTGGACGAATGCTTAAATGGGCGATTGAAATGCAAGGATTAGAAATCACTTACGAACCAAGGAAGGCTATAAAGGGGCAAGCGTTCGCCGACTTTATTGTTGAAATGACAAGGCCGGTTGCACCGGACAATACTAATTAGATTTGGAAAGTATGTGTGGACGGGAGCTCCACTACGAACGGCTGCGGTGCAGGGATTATCTGTCAATCTCCCGAGGGAGATAAGTATGAATATGCATTGCGGTTCAAGTTCCAGGTCTCTAACAATGAGGCCGAATATGAGGCCCTGCTAGCCGGCATTCGGTATTGCAAGGCGACAGGGGCAAAGAAAATTGACGCCTACTCTAATTTTCAACTAGTCGTACTCCAGGTCAATGAACGTACGAGGCCACTCATCTGGCCATGATAAAATTTTGCAGGCTGTCAAAAATGATGTCGGTACACTTGAGGAGTTCCATCTAACTCAAGTGCCCAGATCTTCAAACAATTAGGCCGATGCTCTTTCAAAACTAGCATCATCCGCCTCCTGTGAAACGCGTCGGTCTGTTTTCTGGGAGGTCATGGAAAAGAGAAGTATATCTAATGAAGACCCCATTGGAATTCTTGACCGAAGCTCAACCTGGATGGACAACATCAGGGCCTATCTTGCAGACGGTACGCTCCCTGATTCACCTCATGAGGTGGCTGTTCTGAAGAAGAAGAAGGCAAACTTCGAGCTGAGACAAGGAGAACTCTTCAAAACTGGTTTCTTGAAATCCCTGTTGAAGTGTGTTACCCCAAAGAAGGGTAAGGAAGTCCTCGAAGATTTGCATGCGGGTTTCTGCGCCTCCCATATAGGCGGCATGTCCCTAGCTGCCAAGGCCATGGAAATGGCAATGCTTGTTTTTGACAACTCTGGATTCGGATGCCATGAAATGGTCAGAAAATAAGACAAGTGCCAAAAGTTTGGCAAGCTCATCCATCGTCCGGCCACAGACCTCACGGCCATCGACAGCCCAATACCCTTTGCCAAATGGGGCATGGACATACTTGGGACTTACACAGCAGCACCAGGCAGCAAGCGCTACATATTGGAAGCTGTGGATTACTGTACCAAGTGGGTAGAGGCGGAGGCGGTCAAAAACATCAAGACTAAAGATGTCATATCCTTCATACAAAGGAATGTTATCACTCGTTTTGGGGTGCCTATGTCTATGGTTTTTTACAACGTACCTCAGTTTGAGACGCCTCAGCTCAAGACTTGGTTGGGAGACCAAGGGGTCTCAAGTTTTTTTGCATCAGTTGGTCGGCCGCAAGCAAACGACCAGGTCAAAGCCTTCAACAAGTTAATCTCAGACGGGATCAAAAAGAAAATAGAAAGGGTTGGTGGCCTTTAGGCGGATGAATTACCAGACGTCCTCTGGGCCATCAGAACAACCGCCAAAGGAGCAACTGGAGAAACCCCATTCCTCATGGTTTATGGTGCAGAAGATGTCCTGAGCATTGAACACTATTAGCCGACTCTTCGATTCATGTTATATGACGAAGAGGTAAACTAGGAGGTCATGCAGCTGGCATTGGACTCACTTCCAGAGCGCAGGGGCAATGCTGCCTTGCGCCATGAGATTTTCCTTCTAAGAATGACTCGGGCCTACAACAAAAGAGTACACAAGCGTCCTCTCAAAGTGGGGGACTTTGTGCTACGGAAAATGGAGGCAGTTGGTAGGGCAAATGAGCAGGGAAAGCTAACCCGAAATTGGGAAGGCCCCTACCTAATCTATGATGAAGTAAGAGACGGCACCTACCGACTTGAAAAACCAGACGGTAGGCGGCTGCCTCGAACTTGGAATGTAGCCAACTTAAAAAAGTACTACTTCTAAGAATTTTTTGTAATTTCTTCAAAGTTCTAATTAATGAGAATATGCCTTCATTTCCCAAACTTGCTAAATATTGTAAAAAATGCTAGCGTCGCCTGTACAAAGTAAAGACGACCACCCTATTTTTAGCGTCTGTCCCAACAGCAGACGCCCCATTCCGTATGAAGGAGCCGTTTGCACCAAAGCAGTCGACCCTACTGACTTATTTTCAAGTTAAGTCTAACACATAACGGCTATTTACCATTTTTATAGAGGCCAATGGCCGGATATTAATAAAACAATAGAGGCCGACAACCACAGTCTACTCCAACATGAGTATGACCATCTGCTCCAACATGAGTCAGATAACCGACGACGTCCATTCGGGCGAATTTGTCGAGGAGAAGCATCTCCCATTTGGGCGGCACATTGCTCTACTAATACATCAAACGGCCCTAGCAAATGCTAAAAACGCGTCCGCAGTTGTTTGAATAAATCGAAAGTGAAATCTAAAAGGCCGAAAGTTCTTCAAATTGTTCTAGTATAATTGAAGAGAGGTCACTGTTTCATGATTAGAGGCTATCGAGGCATAAGGCCGGATGCGCCTGTTTTTGCTTCGCGGCAAGACAGGCGGAGAACTTTTTCTCAATAAAAAAAGTAAAGTCCAAAAACTTAGCATTATGCGTATACAAGGCATGTGGCCGAATGTGCCTGTTCATCTATTAGGGCAAACCAGCCGGAACACTTTCTCTAAACAAATAAGCTAAGTTAAAACTTAGCATTTAATTTTAACAAGGCCTATGGCAGAATGAAATTAAAGAATCGACTGCTCTGTATGGCCGTCTATCGCATTGTTTGGGGCAATCACTATAGTGATTGATTGACTTAAAAACTATGAATTCTCTTCTAAGTATCAATAATTTCTATGTCAATCAATTCAATCAACCGAAACCAATCGACATCCGCCCAGGGGCAAGAACATTCTCATACTATATGGGCAAAAATACTTAGCTAAAATTCCATGCATAAATATAAGCTTTGAAAATTTTTAAAGCATGCATAAACACCAATATTAAAAATCGACTATATGACCGGATGCTTTATAAAATTAAACAGCCGTCAAAATTGACGACTGGCAAAATGTTAACTGGCCAAGCAAGGGAAATTGTTAAGTTACCTGACCCCTTGGTCGGTAAGGAAACATTCAAATACACGGCGCGCAGGCCGAAAAGTTAAACATATGGCCATTCGGCCGTAGAAAGACAGGTAAAGCTTAAAGATCAGTGGAGCTTCTCAGCATCGGCATCCACCTTGTCCTCCGGCGCATGCTCTCTATTTTCCGCAACCTCCTCCTGATCATCCTCCTCCTCGTCCCCATACGACGAGCCGCCAGACGAGCTGGACTCCCCCGAGGCACTCTTGGCAGCCGCATCGTTCTCGGCCGCCTCATGAGCTTCTCAGAGGAGACGAACATTGAACTCGTCATTAGCCTTATCAAAATGGACCTTCCAGGTTTGATAATCGGCAGACGGCTGCACAGCCGCCCACGCCGCACGCATGATGACTTCGTTATCGTCCATCATTTGTTTGACCAGCGCTTGTTTCTCCTCCTCCATCAAGGACCTATACTTGGTCCAGAGTTGGTTCTCCTGGTTGCTCAGCCGACTCCAAAGTCTCTTGACCGTCGCCTCCAGGCTAGCCACTTTGGACTCCGCCTCCTTTAGGTTGTCTAGCTTCCCACTAAGGCCCTTGACCTGGTCTTGGATCTCCCTCACCCGCTGCTTGGCCGCGTCCAAGTTCTGCTGAACTTGTAGGTTGGCAGATGCTTGGGAATACAACATATAAAGTGTCAGAATCTCATTTTGAGCAATCTCAAGCTGAGCTTTGTCCAAAGTAGAGGCAGCCCGAGCATTCACTGCCTTTACCTCCCTGGTGTTCTCGTTGAGGGGCCCTTTGAGACCACTAACGCGCAGCATAGCCTGCAAGCGCCCAAATCAAAGAAACTTGTCAGTCACCATTTGACAAAAATATGTACATAAATTAAGTTGTGAGGAATTGTACTTCGCAAAGAAGCGCCAGAATGTCGTCCAGGTTCAGGGTGCCGACTCCTCTGATGGCCGCCTTGTCTACAGGGTCAAGCGTCCTAAGCATCCGCCTGGCCATCTAGAGGACAGTTGGCCTCGCTGGGGCATCTACCAAACAAATACAGCTAAGTCAAAAACTGAATATTGTGCCCTTTATGAAGTGCATGGTCGAATAGTCGGATGGCTTACCTCCATCTCCCCCGGCAGCTTCGTTGCCACCTGCTGTGCCGCCAGCAGTGGTGAGTGGCGTTTTGCCACTCTTCGACGCTCGTTGAAGAGCGTCCGACTTTGATGGTGTTTTGATGGGGGAAGAGGCGCATGTCCCCTTCTTGGCGAGCTTGGTGGCGACTTGTTTCCTCCGGTTATGAGAAACGTCGCCAGTTGTCTGCTTTCGCAGCTGGGGGTCCGGCTGAGAAGAAAGGGTAGGCTTTGATGAAGCACTCTGAAAAGAAGTCCAAGCGTGAGTCTCATAAACAGAGTATGTGAACACAATTCATTAAGAATAACCTTTGCAGACTCATTACCTTAGGAGTGCCGCCTGGCGCCTACTCATCCGCCTGTTTTATGTTAGAGCGGTAGAAGGCGGCGGAGAGGGCTGGTTTCTTGTGGGCCAGAAGCTTTGCCATTGCTTTATCTGCAACAAGAAACCAAGTGTTAGAAAAGAAACAAATAATCATAAGTAAGTAAAGGTATTAAAATCATGCGGCCAGCTACCTCTCGGCATTTTAGTACTAAGCCCGCAGGCGGCTAAGTACGTCCCGTCCGAGAGCCACTCGAATCAGGGAATATAGCTCTGGGGGGTGACCTCCTTAACCCCCGTCTCTTTGTTTGTCCGGACCGCCACAGAAAAGAGGCCCCGGTCAAAGGTCTCCTCATGGGCCCGCCTGGGAACAGGCGAAAGAGCCTTTTTCCCAGCCAAGAGGCGAGGATACTGAGTCCAGCGGTTGTACCGCGTGTTCCTTTGGGCGTGTGTGGAAGAAACTATATAAAACTTGGTCCGCCAGTCCTTCCATTTGTTCTCTTTCCCCAGCATCATCATGTACCGGGTATGGCTGGTCAGCGTAAACTAGCCGATACAACTTGGATTAGGCGTTCTGCTCAGATAGTGCATATGAGCAAACGCCTCAAAGCTGGGATCCACCTCTAGCATCTTGCAGGCGGCAACGTAGCCCAAGCTATTTACCGTAGAGTTGGGGGCTAGTTGCCAGATACCCAGCTGGTATCCGTCCAAGATCCTCTCCACGCCCGGATGGAGAGGAAAGCGACGTCCTGCCTGGATGGCTGCCTCATAGCAGCCGAAACACTGGTCACCATAAACAGCCATCTCAGGCCAGGTGACCGTGTCCTCAGCATCTGGCACCGACAGAAGAAAACCATGTCCCATGACATGGGTAGAGAGAAATTTGGGAAGATCATCCGCCATGATCTTCCGCCTACCTTCCGGAACGTGCAAATTATAGGGCGCACGTTCATGCCGCGTGGAAGCAGACGGCTCTGCCCTACCCTCTCCCTTCTCAACGGAGAGGGACACTCTGGCAGCCTTTAAGTTTGACTGCGCCTCCTCTAAGTCAAGGGGGACGCAGTTGGAAGACAATGACGTTGAGTCATCAGAGCTCTAATCGGAGCTAGGGGACTGCCGGATGTTGCCAGCAGTGTCCTCCCCAGCTCATCATCTTCCGGCACCGATCCACTCGGCCCGGGGTTCATAAATTCCTTGTCGCACTCCTCCAAAAACGATTCATTTGGAGTGCTGACGGTGCTAGGCGGGTCTCTGCTAACCTCAGAAACAGCCACCCTAATGGATCCATCGGAATTGACAGTCTCACTGTCCGAATGGTAAAAGGTACCATCCGCTTTATATCTCTTTGTCGTTTGCTTTGTTGTGGCCATCGTATCCTGCAGAGGCACAGACAGTGTCGGATTTGGAGATGTACTTAAAGCAAAGTTCTCGAACGAGCATTCGGCACTCCTAGTTCTAGATTCAGCCGTCCCTGGTGACCGACTGATCGCTAATCTTGGTCGTGCCGGGTGCGTATTGGAAACCATTTTCGATAAAGAAAAAAGCAAAAAAATAAGTGAAAAGGGATCAGGCGGTTACCTTAGAAGAAGGTAACGAGAGACGTCGGTCTTGGGCGCTTGATGAGGCAGGCGAACTAAGGGGGTCGGCTGTCGGATTCTCTGGAAAGTCAAATTCCTTGAAAGTCAGAAGGTTCAAGATTCCTTGAAGATTCACGCAAATGTGAATCCAAAAGGAAGTCAAACCCTTCTATTTATAGAAGAGGTAATCCCTAATTTTTCCCCCCAAAAGACAATTTGAAAATCCGGCCAGTCGGATGTTGACACCTGTGAGGGGCAAATGATTTGGGTATTTTTATACCAGGCCAAGTGGCCTAATTGGAAGCCGCCACGTGTCATAGGTAGAGGTGCCACCTGGACCTTTGAGATGCTGACACGTGGTAGGCAGCCATCCCTCCATTCTAGGAAGATTAATGATCTAGAATTGACCATTAGGAGGGCGACACGCGTCACCCTAAGAGGCGCCCAAAAGCCTTTTAGGATCAGTGACACGTGTCACCCAGATATTGCTTCTGGAATGGCGGCCTTCAAGGGCCCAAACCTTGAGGCACAGTTTTGCGGCGTGACCTAATCCCTAGGTCACCATATCCTAGGGAGGGCACACTTTTCCATGAGACCCTATAAATAGGGACAATTCCCGATATACAGAACACGAGACAACACGTCACATTCACATTTATAACAAAGCTGTCGTTTTTAAGAAACAGACAGCACCTTACCTGAGCTTGGAATCTGAGCAGATAACTTTATTTCCGCACTTTTGACTCAAAATACTTTACTAACTTAATATTTGGAGGTAGACCATCGACCATTCGGCGGTCCGTTTGCTTTGCAGGTACAGGCTCCCTTTGCTGAATCCAGTCTTAGTGTTATAACTCTCCCAAGGGACCAAAACCCCCCGAAAAAATAAGGATTAAAAAAAGAAATAAAACAATCATTTTGACTTTAATTCATTATTTGTATGCTTAGCAGAAAAGGTTTAACTGAACGCGCTCAATTTCTCATGATACACATTACTAGATCATCTTCCACGTTCGCATACTAGTCCAATCATGGGTGGCAAAGCAACAATAGAGAAACTTAGAGTGGAACTCCAAAAACTTTAAGGCCCTACAAGAAGAAGAAGTCCAAATGAAGGCTCATAAAAAAGTAGAAAAGGCTAAAATAAAAGTAGAAAAAGAAAAAGAAAACATTATGTAAGAAAAAGCAAGAGCCGAAAGAGTAAAGGCCTTGGAGAAACTTGTCCTTCGAGCTTACTCAGGGAGTAAGTAATTCAATTATGAGCTTGCACCACAACCTAGTGGCAAGACTCTCCCAGAAAAGTTCTTGACTACGGATTTTCCAACCTTTAAGGTTACAGACAATCCTAACACTCACTTAATGAGTTTATTAGAGTTATGGAATTGAATAGGGTTGATCCAAGCCTATATGCATGTACTTTTCCTGTTTCATTGGACCTAACTGCTAGATCATGGTTTTATAACCTCAATGCGAAACAAACTGGCACTTGAAGTTACATTGTAAAAGCGTTTTCAACCCAATATAGAGATAACATCGAGCCCACAACTACCTTGCGCAATCTCGAATTGCTTAAGCAAGGGGAAGAAGAAGGATTCATTGTCTTCTTTAACAGCTGGCGATCAAAGGTTGCTCTTGTTTCACAAAGACCTCCGGATCATGAACTTGTCTTAAAGTTCATAGACAATATGTCTTCACCATACAAGTGCCATTTACAATACCTTGGTTTAGACTAATTTCAAAAAGTCTATAATGTGGGAACATTAGTTGAAAGGGACTTGATAAATGAAACCATGAATCATATAGATGGACTTGATTTTTAGGGAGGATTTCACCTACGTCTGAAACTGACAAAGCTGGAAGACGCAATCTCGAATCTACTTATTTGTACTCTCATTAAATAATGAATAAAAAAATATATATTCAAGTACATCTATATTTTTCTCTTTTCAATCTCTTTATTGTTATTGATTTGAATTAAATAAAACGTATACATACAAACAGGCAATATCAAAAGGCATACATACTCAACATTTTAAGAATCTTGATGAGCTTTGGCTTACAAGATGTATTGAATGAAAAGAGGCCCATCTTAAGCCCACAAAGAAAGGATATCAATATTTCACTAGCATAGATGGCAACTTGAAACTCCACAAATATAATCCCATGTTCTTAACCTTAGAGAAAATCCATCTTTTTAGAAGCCCTTTTGAGCCTCGTCAATTGATCCTTAGTTATTCAACCTACATTATTCCATACCTTGGGATGAGAATAGTGCAAAGATACAAAAAGGAAATTGTGGGAACGAAATAGAGGGGGACACAAAGTTAGTTGAAACCGAAAAGGAAAGATCAAATGCAAAAGAAAAAAAAATCGTTTTAAACCCTAAACAAAACTTGTCAAAAAAAAGTAAAAAAAAATAAAAAAGAGATGACAAGGAAAAGGGACCTAATGTAGGAGTTATCACATAAAGTATAAATGTTTTAATTTGAGAAGCACCAAAAGTAAGGGATTTGGGAGCATACTTGAGCCAATCCATTCTTTATAACCCAAGCCTAGCCATGTTACAACCTTGGAAAAGCCCTCCTTGAGGTAGACAGTAACCATGTACCAAAATCGTCATTCCATTAAAAGGTGGCCAATCTTAGGCCTTTGCACATATGGACGTACTATTGAGTAGTCAAGCCCATATATAAAATGCATGAAGTGTTGAGTTATGATTACAAGATCATATGAAGAAAATTCAAATGATTTGGATGATTTGATAGCCATTGGCTTGATTAAAGGAATCAAACTAAATTCGATGTTTTCCATATCTTTTGCCAAAGAAAAATGAGATGACTATCACTTTTAATTTTTTTTTTTAAAAAACAATCATCTAATTTTCTTTTAATAATAGAGCTATTTATTCTCAAGGTAATTCAAGTTCTGTATACATTGCCTAGAAAGAAAAAAGAGTTAATACAATAAATTGATTTGATATATCGACAGCCTCGACGTCAACTTTAGATGTCTTTTACAACTCTTGAGCAATGGTCTTTTAACTTATGATGAGCAACTAATATGTTCGTCTGCGTGGGATATCTCCATCTTCTCTAATAAGCGAGGAACATTGATTGAATATGATCGCTTCTTGAAAAAATGATCGTTATCACTATTACACGTATACCTCACGGTCAAGCCATCACAATGTTTCAACTATTGAGTCAATAATCCTTGCTATTCTAAAACATGTCTAATTCTCTTTATTTTTTCTTCTATGGGAAAGTTGGATTCCCCTTAATTTTTATACAAATCTGTCTTTTTGTTCATTTCTTTTTTAGGGGGTAAGCCGGGATGATCCCTCCCATTTGGCAACTAAATACTTGAAAAATAGTATAATTTTTTTCGCTCTTTGCCTCAAACAGGGGGCTTAAAAAAGCCTGGACATCCCCACTTCTATTTATTTACAGATTTGAATACGCTATTTATGCTACAAAATAATTGTTATGCATAGCTTATTATGAACTATCCTAATAACTTTAAATGATAAAGGGAAGAATACCACTTCCTATTATTTGACCAAGATAATTAATTATGTTAATTGACTAAACAATTTATGGTAAATGATTAGGGGATTTTTATCCACCAATCACCGTCTAACAAGTGGACCAACCAGGTTCCGCCACGTGTCCTCCACGTAGGCCAATAGGAGCCTGCCACGTGTCAATCACAGATACGTCCTCTACGGACCAATTGAGACACGCCACGTGTCCACCCATGCCAAATGGGAAAACCGGCCACCCAGGCCCAACTTCCGAGGGAAGCCCAATCGGCCCTAGGTTTACCTAAACCTAGGATGGGCACGTTTCCCAAGGTTATAAATACCTCCCTTAATCCTCATTAAGGGGGGGGGACAGAACAGAAACATTACGGAACACACTAATAACCGGCTGATCTTGCTAACAAAGCAGATTACCTACATTAAACACTCTCACCTAGAGAGACCTTATTACTTTAATTTCCGCGTTAATTACTCCTTAATCAGGTACTAACTTGACCGTTGGAGGCGGAGCTCCCAGGAGTCTCCGTTATTTTGCAGGTACAGGCGTCCGGTTCCAGTCTCGGAATTGTAACTCTCCCGCAGGACATCAGAAAACCCCGAAACATTTGGCGCCGTCTGTGGGGAGAGTACTTAAGAGATGGCATCCAAGTCTGTACCGACTCCTGAAGAGAGGCGTCCCCTAAACGACCCTCAAGGTCAGTCGGACCATGACACCGAAAGTGAATTTGAAGTTGAAACTCATACAGCTTCAGACGGGACCCTAAGGGCCCGACGTACCCGTCATACCGAAAGGAGGGAACAGGAGCATCTTCAAACAGGAAGCGAGCCGGCAGGCGCACCGCCTGTTCGGCAACAGCCGACTGATGGGTCTGCTCCCATCACAAGGAACGAACTCATAACCTTCATGAGGGACTTCAAGGGAGAGATTCAAGAGTTGATCAACAAGAAGCCGCCTGCTTCAGTCAAGGAGCAGTCGGCCAAGAAACCCTCCACTTCACTGAAGAGGAAGCCAGTTCAAGGGCGAGAGGCGACTCCTCATCCTAAATCTAGGAAGCGGGAGCCACCTGCCCTTGATTTCACAAAATTCCGTTATCCTACAGGAAATAGGAAACCGGTTCGTCATATTCAGGCGGACGGGTCAAATCAAACATTCACAGATGCTCGGCTACTGCTAGAGCAGAAGAAGAGTGACCGATTGTCAGAGTCGGCTTCTACTTCAAACTTTCAAGAAAGTTTGCGAAATGCCTCGATGAGGCATACTCAGTCGTACCATGAGAGTCTGTCAGGCGGCACCTCCCGTCAGTCCGGCTTTCATAGTGCCCAGGCGGTACCAAACTTACCATTTGTGCCGCAACAACAGTATTTTATGCAGCCACCTCCATTTGGTGGACCTACAGCAAAAAACGTCCAACCTATGGACTGGCAGCTACGGTTGCTTAGACTTGGTGAACAGCCGTCGGCCTTCTCCAAGGAAATTACTGACGCCGCTCAGCCGGCCAAAGTAAAAAATGTACTAGTAGGCGCCTATGACGGCACTACTAACCCAGAAGACCATCTGATGGCATTCACCAACCTGATGTACCTTCAAGGGTTGGATGATCCCACTTGGTGCAAGTGTTTCCCAGCGACTCTCAAAGGAATCGCACAGCAATGGTTCGGCAACCTGCCGACTGGTTGTGTAAATAGCTTCAGGACGCTTGCTTACTTATTTGCCTCCAACTTCGCCATGAACATCCCTGCGAAGAAAACGACCCTTGATTTGGGAACAATTCAGCAGGGCGAGAAGGAGGGGCTTCGTTCTTACATCAGGCGGTTTAACCTGATGAGAATACAGATTCAAGGGTTACCGGATGAGGTAGCTTATACCGACTTTTTTAGAGGTCTCAAAGACGGGTCTACCTTCAAATTTGATTTGGTTCGAAAAAGGGTGGCGACTCTTCAAGAGGCCTTGATTGAAGCAGAAGCCTATATACAGGCGACTGATCTGTGTACGATAAAACAGTCGGACGGGAAAAGGTTCGACAAAAGAGAAGGACGACAGAAACAGTCGTCAAACAAAGATGAGAAAAGAAAAGAGGTCTGGGCGGCTGATTCCTCTAAACAGCCGGCCCAGAAAAAGAAAAAAGAATTCAAACCATACTCCCCAAAGTATGCGTTTAACAAGGATAACCAGTTTATCCTAAAAGAAATTAAGGGACGGATCTCAATTGAGAAGCCGGTCCCCATGAAGGGTTCTGCAAACAACCGAAACCAAGATAAAATCTGTGCTTATCATGATGACGTTGGTCATCACACCAATGACTGCATCAGTCTTATGCGGTACCTAGACCGCCTGGCTGAGCAAGGTGATCTTGACACTTATGTCAAGAAATCTACGGGGAACACTTCCTCAAAAAAGCTGTCGGCCAAAAAGAATCAACAGGCCGACAGCTCCGATACGGATGATGCAGTCGTCTACACCATTGCAGGCGGCTTCTCAGGAGGCGGTCCCACTATTAGGGGCAACAAAGATAATATAAGGCGGTTAGATGTAAATTCCGTTCACCAAGAACGGCCGTCCAAATATACATTTCCTGAGATTGTCATCACTGAAGAGGATCTAGGAGGGGTAAGGGGGCCGCATGACGACCCTCTCGTTATTGAATGTTAAGTGGCCAACCAGAGAGTTGGCCGAATCCTCATAGATACCGGGAGCTCCTCAGATCTCATCAGCAGCAAATGTCTGTCGAAACTAAAATATCAGACAGACTGCATACATCCGGCCTCCCATCCTTTAATAGGGTTTGGAGGAGGAGTCGTCCACCCACTGGGACGAGTAGATTTACCCATTCGCCTGGGCGAAAAAGGGGAAGGACGACACATGGTAGTACGGTTCCTAGTAGTAGAGGAACTCTCGGCCTACAACATGATTCTGGGTCGACCAACCCTGAATAATTCCAAGGCTGTTATAATCCCGTCTCTTATGTTGCTCAAGTTTGAGAGGGATAATGGAACAGTCGGCTCCCTAAGGGGAGATCAGAGGATGGCCCGAGAGTGCTATCTCTCGGATGTCAAGCCCACTGTTATGGCCACTGGGTCAAGTGGTGAAAAAACAGACCTTGTCAATGTCAAGGAGAGTGCCTCTGTTTAAGAAGCAGGTGGCAAAAAGAGAAAGGCGTCCCAGACAGAGTCCGCAAGAAAAGCAAGAAAATAGCAATCATTGGCAGAGGAGCGGCCGGATGAGTTCCGCCCTCAGCCGGCTGGTGAGCATGCGGACCTGATCTTAGACGACTCACGTCCTGACCGAACAGTCAAAGTTGGGACGACTGCTCTGAGAAACCTTGGTGACGACTTTCACAACCTATTGAAAGAATACAAGGACATCTTTGCATTTGAAGTCCATGAAATGCCAGGCATTAGTCCTGATCTGGCGGTACATAAACTCGCCGTGGATCCGAAAAAGAAGCCGGTACGGCAAAAGAAGCGGAACCATGGCGAAGAAAGAAGTCAGGCGGCAGCCGCCGAAGTTAAAAAATTACTTGATGCAGGGTTCATTCGGCAATGTTACTTCCCAGACTGGGTTGCAAATGTGGTGCTTGTTAAAAAGCCGAATGGCACCTGGCGAATGTGTGTAGACTACACAGACTTAAACAAGGCGTGCCCCAAAAACAGTTACCCTCTGCCTAAAATTGATAACCTGGTCGACTCAACAGCCGGCCATGCCTTGATGAGTTTCATGGACGCCTATTCTGGTTTCCATCAAATTCCCTTATGGAAGAAAGATCAGGAGAAGACGGCCTTCGTCACTGATCAGGGGTTATACTGTTACACGGTCATGCCGTTTGGTCTTAAGAATGCCCCGGCTACCTTCCAACGAATGATAAACACAGTGTTCTTTGATCAGATTGGGAGAAACGTCGAGGCATATATTGATGATATGATTGTCAAGACTAAACTTCAGAAAGATCATCTGTCGGACCTCCGAGAAACTTTCGCCACACTCAGGCGGCACCATGTCATGCTCAATCCCAAGAAATGTGTATTTGGAGTTGAGTCTGGGAAATTTCTCGGATTCCTTATCAATCAGAGAGGAATAGAAGCGAACCCTGAGAAGGTGCAGGCGGTCATTGACATGCAGTCGCCTCGTACCATCCGAGAGGTTCAGAAGTTAACAGGTTCTCTGGCGGCCTTGGGAAGATTTCTAAGCCGATCAGGCGACAAATGCCTATACTTTTTCCAGGCAATTAAGAAAAAGGCAAGGTTTGAATGGGGGCCGGATGCTGAGGCCGCCTTCCAGAAATTAAAAGTTCACTTGCATTCCTTGCCGAGGCTGGTCAGCCCTTTGCCCAAAGAGGTTCTCTACATGTACCTGACCGTCTCTGATCATGCGTTAAGCGCTGTTCTCCTTGCTGAAAGGGACGGCTGTCAGCTCCCGGTCTACTTTGTCAGTCACGTACTGAAAAATGCCGAGTTGAGGTATCCCCTAGTGGAGAAATTTGGTCTTGCACTCTTCATGGCGGTTAAAAAATTTGAGGCCCTACTTTTTGGCACATGCAGTCGTCGTGTATACAGACCAACCTATCAAGCGGCCCCTTACCATCATGGAGTCGTCAGGCCAAATGATCAAATGGGCCATAGAAATACAGAGCCTCGAAGTTATTTTCGAGCCTAGAAAAGCAGTGAAGGGGCAAGCCTTTGCTGACTTTATTGTAGAGATGACTCGTCCTCCTGACTCTCAAGTTCCAGACCAAGTAGGGAAGGTATATGTGGGCGGAAGCTCTATTTCAAATGGTTGTGGAGCAGGCGTCATATGTCAGTCGCCAGAGGGCGACAGATTCGAGTATGCTCTACGCTTCAGTTTTCAGGCTTCAAACAATGAGGCAGAATATGAAGCTTTACTAGCCGGGATCCGCATGTGCAAGGCGGCAGGGGCAAGAAAAATAGACGCGTGTTCCGATTCACAATTGATAGTGAGTCAGTACAATGGCGAATACGAAGCAACCCATCCGGCCATGATCAAGTATTTACAGGCGGTCCGACAAGCAGTCGGCTCCCTTGAGGATTTCCATCTGATCCAAGTGCCGAGATCAGAAAACAACCAGGCGGATGCACTGTCAAAATTACCATCATCCGCCTCCTCTGATACTCCTCGAACTGTTTTTTGGGAAGTAATGGAGAAGAGAAGCATCAAGGAAAACCCTATTGGAATCCTAGACAGAAGCTCAACCTGGATGGATTCAATCAGGGCATATCTGACAAACGGTACACTGCCGGATGATCCTCAACAGGCGGCAGCACTGAAAAAACGAGCCACCTGTTTTGAAATGATTAAGGGAGAACTTCACAAGAGGGGGTACCTTCAACCCTTCTTAAAGTGTGTTACTCCAGAAAAGGGACGAGAGATACTAGATGATCTTCACTCTGGTTACTGTGATTCTCATATAGGTGGTAGGATGCTTGCTCAAAGGGCAAGGCGTCAGGGCTACTTTTGGCCTACTTTGGAAGCAGATGCAATGGAGATGGTGAAAAAATGTGACAAGTGCCAAAGGTTTGGCAAACTAATTCATCGTCCGGCTACTGACCTCACTACCATTCACAGCCCACTACCGTTTGCTAAGTGGGGCATGGACATTCTGGGTCCATATACGCCTGCTACAGGCGGAAGGAGGTACATACTTGTTGCCGTCGACTACTTCACTAAATGGGTAGAGGCGGAGGCCGTAAAGGGAATCAAGACGAAAGATGTAATTTCATTCATTTGGAAAAATGTCATCACTCGGTTCGGGGTTCCCATGTCTATGGTTTTTGATAATGGTCCCCAATTTGAGACGCCTGTTCTCAAAAGCTGGTTGGGTGACCAAGGAATTGCAAACTACTTTGCATCTGTCGGCCGTCCACAAGCAAACGGCCAGGTAGAAGCCTTTACTAAAATCATCTCAGACGGTCTCAAGAAAAAGATTGAACGAGCAGGCGGCCTATGGGCGGATGAATTACCACATGTTCTCTGGGCCATTAGGACGACTGAAAAAGGGGCGACTGGAGAAACTCCATTCCTCCTAACTTATGGTGCGGAAGCTGTTCTTCTAATAGAACACTACGAGCCGACTCTTCGAGTAATGCTATATGACGAAGAGGCAAACTGGGAAGCCATGCGCCTGGCATTAGACTCACTTCCTGAAAAGAGGGGCAATGCTGTCTTGCGCCATGAGATCTATCGCCTGAGAATGACTAGATCATACAACAAAAAAGTACACAGGCGTCCACTCAAAGTAGGGGACTTTGTACTTAGAAAAATGGAAGCAGTTGGTAGGGCTAATGAGTCTGGAAAACTAACTCCCAACTGGGAAGGACCCTACCGAATCTATGAGGAAGTCAGGGACGGTACCTACCGTCTGGAAACACCTGACGGACAACCGTTGCCTCGAAATTGGAATGTAGATAATCTTAAAAAATATTTCTTTTGAATGATGTAAAGTAAAGAGCTACTTAATAAAAGTTTGCACTTACTATTCAATTTTGTATTACGAGGGGCATGCCGTCTGTACCTTTACAGTCGGCTACTCTCCATTGAGTTTTACACTCTATCTTCAGAGGGGCATGCCGTCTGTACCTTTACAGTCGGCTACTCTCCATTGAGTATTTCACTCACAATAGGGGCATGTCGCCTGGGCATATAGTCGGCTACTCTCCATAAGAAGATGGCCGACTGGTTCCAAGCACATAGCAACCCCCCTAATACTTAGCTAAAAAGATTAGGGCCTGGCCGACCCTGTGCCTAACAGGCGGCTACCCTTCTTTTATTTAGCACCTACGTTCACCAAGAACTTACCAAGGCCACAGGCCGAATGATCAGACCAGGCGCCAAGCCAACTGATCAAATCTACAAAACTAATACGACCTGTCCCAACATCATAGCAGGCGTCCGACGGCATCCCTCCGGATGAAATTCGTCGCAGAGAGCAGCTCCCTTTTGGGTGGAACATTGTTCTATAAACTAATTACACGGCACCTATACGACTGCCCCAAGGGCAACCACGTAGCCGTTTTTGAGACAAGGATAACTCTATCACTAACCAAACCAGTGGTAGCAGTTGACATCTGAGTCAGATGACCGCATGTATTACTTGGGATAAATGCAGGGGGTACCTATTGAGTTAATAGCCAACAAACATTGGCGAATCAAGGGGTCTAGCCGGCCTACGCCGCCTGGTACCTCTACTACTCAAACAAAAGTGACGGCGACTGAGTAACTCCAACGATAACTCATAGTCACTCCCTCAAATTTGGTATGGAACCTAAAAGGTTTGAGTCGTCCGCCTATTTTTAACAAACAGGGGCACTCAAACCCCTATTCCTACTAGGTAACCTATTGAGTTAATAGCCAACAAACATTGGCAAATCAAGGGGATCAGCCGGCCTCCGCCGCCTGGTACCTCTACTACTCAATCTAGATTGTGACGGAGACTAAGTAACTCCTATGTTAACTTAATAGTCACTCAAACTTAGTATGGAGCCTAAAAGGTATGAGTCGTCCGCCTGTTTTTAATAAACAGGGGCTCTCAACCACTACTCTTGCTAGGTTAACAAATTATGAGTTAAAAGCAACAACATTGGCAATAAAGGGAAACAACCGGTACCCGCCGCTTGTTATCTTTACTACTCAATTCCTTGGCGACTAGGTAATACTCTATTTACTTGGTCAGACCACTTTCCTACTTGGTTAAAATTACAAAAAGACAGGCACGCCTGCCTAAAAAGGATCCAGACAAAATAGTTCGAATACCGGTTGAATAAATGGCCGACTGATCGTCTATCCTGGAAACAGACAACCAGTCGTCCAGGGGCATAGGCGGCGTACTAACTATCCGTACCTGTTGACAGGCGGTATTTTAGGTCGTTACTAAGACACCTCTATCAAATGATATTTGTAGTCCTAAACATGCAACTAAAAGAGTATAGAGGCAAGTCAAGGGTCGAACACAGGGAAACGATTAAGCACCGCTATTTATCTCCTAATGTTAATCTAATTCGATCAAGAAGTATGGTGGGTAAAGTAATGACTAAGAGGGATAGAATAACAATTAAAACAAGCACTAGGGGGAAGGATCAAACATGCTATGAATTCAACGAAGGTAGGCATCGGAAAATAGGTTTACATGCAAACCAAATATCTCATACAAGGCAATACCAACAATACCATCTAACCACCTATCGGGATTAAGAGCTTTCCTAGCTAGCATACACTCACACTATCGTCGTAAGGTATACAAGCTAAGGTCATGCAATAATCAATCACCTAATGACTATTCCTAAGTCGCACTATCGTCACGATTTAGTTTACGTCATTCAACCACAACATGCGTATGGCCATAAACATGGAGTGGCTAATAAGTATAAGCACAAGGAAGATTTAATCACAAATATTCCAAATTAACCTAGCCTAGCATACATCAAACTCAAAGCATATCTTCACCAAACCCCTAGCAACAAGAAACTACTCACTAGTCATAACTACAACTACAATCATACTAAGCAACATTATAACCAATGAAATAGTAAGAGAGACAAAGTTTTTATCAACTAAACTAACAAAGGTAGAAACTTTAATCATAAAAACAAGAGAAAAGAGAGAAATATATCAAAACCTTCATTGAAATCCAAATAAAGAGCCATACATCATTCAATCTCCAAGCTTGACCATCCATCAATGTTGCAAAACTACTTCTTCAAAAACTAAGGGTAAAACTAATGTTGATAGACAATGAAAATTACACTAAAAACTATCAAGATTGTTCAATACAAAAGTGGCTAAAACAAAACCTTAGAAAAATTCCTTCCAAAAACTCCCCTCTAAAGTTCTATGCTGAAAAATAAATAATCTCCCTCTGATCCAATGTTCCCCCCTTTAGCCGTTTTTGCCTCCCCCTTTTAACTTGGGCTGAAATCGGGATTTGAATCAGCAGCAGACAGGCGCGCCCGCGCCCAACAATGGCGCGACCGCGCGTTAAATGATGGCGCGGCCGCTCCTCGAAATGCGCGCCCGCTCCAAAGTGGGTATTTAATGGTTGGTCCATCTCATCAACGCGCCCGCGCTCAAGGGATGCGCGCCCGCGCTTGCAGGTGGCGCGCCCGCTCCTCTGGTGGCGCGCCCGCGCCATTTGTCTGGTCTGGATTTCTTCCCGTTTAGCCCTTGTTCCTTCCATCTCCGAATCAACGGCATACACCTGCAATCATGGAACAGGAAGGCAAGGCGTAATACAACGAAAGGGGAGGGGAGTATAAACTACCTAAACCACATGAATACACATTACGCGCCACAAAGGTAGAATACTCGAAATGGGCGGATCATAGCAAAAACATATTGAAATGGACCGAATTATTACTAAAACTACTAGAAAAGACTATCCTAAGAGCGACATAAATGTCACTCATCAAATTCCCCCAAGCTAAACCTTTGCTCGTCCTCGAGCAAAGCTAAAGGCAAAGAAGATTGAGAAACGATTATCCAAACACAAGCATAGATGGATGGCAATCTTTCTAAGCACTAAGAGTAAGCACGTTTTTGGATGCCAATGGTTGATTGAAAGATAAGTTATGCTAAGCATAGAGAACTCTAACATGCTCCACTCCACCCGCATTCCATACATTCTTACCGCGTTCCCTCATCTGGATTCAAATCCACCCTTCAAGGTAGCATCTCATGACTCCACGAAGGAGCCGGAACAAATGAAACAAGGGTGACCCGACATCTTACCAAGTCATGCTCTCTCCATATGCTTGAAATCTAGCTCCCTCCACCGATTAGTGACTCAACCAATCCAAGTCGAAAGGACTTTAAAAGGGGGTTGTAATGTAGGCTAGGAGGTAAAGGTGAGAAAAAAAAAAAAAAAAAAAAAAACATGAAAATTTGGTGGTAAATCCTAATGGTGAAGCAAAGAATGGCGCCAATTCTCGAAAACAACGTAGAATATCACCAATTTCCAAACAAAAATACGTCTCCCCCAAGCTTTTTCAACTCAATCTCGCAAAACTATAAATGAAATGCGTAGAATCTCTCCCCCAAGCTTGAATTGAGCATTGTCCTCAATGCACAAATTAGGGAGGACACTACATCAAAATCTGTTTGCAAATTGGCAATTTTTTTTTTTTTTTTTTTTTTTTTTTTTTTTTTTAGCTCAAGCTTTTGTCAACCTTTAATAATTTGTCCGTTCCTTTTATAACTATGGACGGCTTTTTCTTTGAATTCACATTTGCTTTTATTAAACACCAAAAATATCAAAAACAACCTTACTTTCCATACCAAACCATCATCGTCCAACTTATCAAACCAAAATCACAACAAACTTTCTTGGCTCAAACTTCACAATTCTACGGAGGAAAAATGAACTAGAAGGGTTATAGGGTTTGTAATATGCTACAAACAAGGAGGTGTAGGCTCAACATGGCTAGCAAGGGGGATATGCAAATGAAATTACAAGGAAGCAACAAAAGAAAAGCTAAACCCAGAAAAGAAAAATAGTCACCGAAGAAAATGCCTTTGTCCTCCCTAGATATAGTTCGGTCGCGATCTCGGGTAGCTAGACAACAAGTTCTCGATCTAAGCATGCCTTGGTAAGGATCCTATGCCGCTCATACAATAAGTGTTGGAGGCTTGAACATTAAAACTAACATCGGGTTACAAAAACTACCTTTAGGGCTTCAAATCCCCCAATGGGGCAACACCTTCTTACCACAAACAAGTGAATTTGGGTTCGGTGGGCCTTACGAGTTCTAGCACAACTACCTTAGCATAGACATATTTTAGAGTCAACCAATGGCAATCCAAGAACGCGGAAACTCTTAATCCTTAGGAATAAAGACATTCAAGAACGCAAGTCTATTAAGTTAATCTACCCTTGACAAAATTTCTAGATCTCCTACAAAATCAACATTACCTCAAAAATCATCGAACCATATATACATACCTGCACTGGTCAATCGCCGTGTCGGCGAACACCAGTAATCATCATCATCATCATCGACAGGAAAAACGGGGGGCGGACTCACCGGTATCCATCAAACCGAGAGAAGCGTCCCCAAAACAGCATCATCATCAAAACCACATTGAAACTCATCAACAATATTAGTGAACAGGGGCAAAATTAACCAAAGAAAACAGTCATGTAACTTAGCAGAATCAGCAGCATGAAGGTACAGGGAAAACAATGAAAGAACGGCAGGCGAGCAAGTAAGAATCCCAGCCAAGTCACTCCCTACCAAGAGTACATCTCCTACTCATCAAAATGAGCGTACAAAAGCAGGGGAGAGAGATGTACTCAAGGACGCAGCCTACTGGCCACTAGAGCTGGGCTCACTAGGTGAGCCAAACCGACGTGGCGGCTCGTCATAAGTGAAGCCACTAGGGGGGCCGAAAAGGCCCCAACCACCGTCAAAGCCCGGCGGCCAACCGTAGTGACCTCTGTAAAGATCCTCTTGCCAACTAGGCAAAGGATCAGAGGGAGCGTCCTCGGACTGGGAATACAGAGGGGCGGGGTGATCAGGATGCACATAGGGGTAAGCAGGGTCCCCTCTAAAGTCACACCCGCCGGGCACACGATAATCGTACTGCCCGTCCTCTGGGAAGCTGCGGAGCTCCCTACTAGGCTCGGAAGGACCTTGCCAGTAGGGGTAAGTGGGGAGATTGTTCCCCCCCCAAGAAGGAACAGGGCCGTGCTGAGGCGGCCAATTGGGGTAGTTCACGGGGGGAGCAATCTCTCCTCGATCCACAGCTGAGTCATAGAGGGCCTGCTCCTGCAGATGGTGGCCTTGCTGTGACTCATAAATTGCTTGCAACTGACTAGCTATATCAGATAGCTGAAATGTACCTGTACCTGCGGGTTGCTGGGTAACCGGCTGCTGCTGCTGCTGCTGCTCCTCCTGAACCTCCTCCTCATTACCTATCCCTACCTCATCGTCCCCATCAACATCGGGCACTCGCCCGCTATCTCTCAAAACTCTCCACACATTAGAGGACTGACGCGTGAGGGAGGTGAAGTGAGGCTTAGGGAGGAAACAATGGTGGGCTCCTCTAACTAGCCACCGAAAAGCATTGGGGTTTGCCGTGGGGGTAATAAAATCAGAGCGGCGAAGCTGGTCCAAGTCAAGGTAAATATCCCCACTACTACCTACGGCCGTGCATAGAGGTAGAAGGTCAGTGTAACCTAATTTGGTGGCCAACCTAGTGACCATCGCCCCGCAATGTATGTCCCCTGGCTTTTTCCCTTTTGCTATGGCTTGGCAAGTTTGCATGAAGAGGAAACCCAAATTCAACCTCCGTGCATGCTCTTCCTTTGTGGCTATCCATAGGCAAAGGACCTCTTCCTTAGTCAGTTTTCCTAGGTCCTGTTTAGAAATGATAGAATACCCTAGTAAACGGTGTAGGATCCTAAGGGCAGGGTGCCAAATCTCACTGGCTATGGAAGTCCGGGTGTAAAACTCATTTTTACCTGAAATGGAACGCCACCAAGCGTACTCACTATACTCCCTAAAGCTCTCATAAAGAGGGTAGTGAATGTCGGCATCAGGGTGAAAGTCAAGGGCTCGGTTGAACTCTGCCAATGACATGGTGTGGGGGTTGTTGAAGACTTGGAAAGAAATTCGAAAGTCGTTATTTTCTAGACTATCCACTTGAAAAGACGAGAAAAACTCTAATGTGGGTTCTTGGTAGGTCATGAATGAGGATTTTATAAATGACCCTAGTCGAAGGTTGTCAAAAAGAATCCACAGATCATCATTTATACCGAGTTTTATCATGTCTCCACGATGGTAGTGCCTAGAAGGTCGCAACTTACGTTTTTTCATTTCGGAGTATATGGAGGAGTGGCTTTTGTTTAAGAATTTTAGGGTGGGAAAGGCATTGGGTTGGTCTGACTCTGGGTTTTGGGACGATTGTCCCGATTTTGCAGTTTTTCTCTTCTTACCAATCCTTAGACTCATGACTGCCCGCCTCTCTTTTTGTTTCTGTTTTCACTCCTTTTCAAAGCCAACTCCGGCTATTTCCACCCTTAACCTCCACAAAACTACAATGTACCTGTTTTCAAGCAATAATAATCCAACCAACGCAACGAATATAGCCTAAGATAATAACCAACAACAACAATTTCAACAAAATCCAGCAGTAATTTCAACAATAATCAACCAAATTTCGCTAATAACCTAAGATAATCAAAATCCTTGCTTAAAAATTAATCAAAAGAGAATAATTAACGAAGGAAATTGAATACCTTTACCCTTATGCGGAAAATTGCTGTTTTGGTGTCGATTTGGTGAGGGTTTTGAGTAGTAAGGAGTTCGATGCGGTTGGTGTTGAGGATGACTAAATGCTTTCTTTGATGATGAACAAACGGAGAAGATGAATGATTGAAGCTTGAGGATGATTGATTTATGAGAATGATTGATTTAAGAGGATGGAAGAAGATGATCTTGAGTATGGTGGTGAGGAGCGGCCGCGAAGGGAGAGAAAGGCAATGAGGGGTTAGAGTTATGTTTGTGAGGGTTTAAGGGAAATTTCGGGAACAAAAGACGAAACCGTATTTTTTTTTTTTACCCAGAAAGGCGCGCCCGCGCCCTACGGAGGCGCGCCCGCGCCTCAGTGTAAACGCGGCCCGCGCCTAAATCGCGATAAAATCGCTCCAATTCCCTGGAAGTCAGACCAAGCTATTGTCGCGCCCGCGCTCTTCATAGGCGCGCCCGCGCCACTTTGGTATCGCGGGCCGCTCACAAATCGCGACAAAATCGCTCCTATTCTCTGGAATTGGATGAGTATTAAGACCAAAGAGCTGGCGCGCCCGCCTCTAAAACAGGCGCGGCCGCGCCTACTTTATGACGCGAGCCGCTCCTCAATCGCGCCTAAATCGCTCCTACTTTCTGGAATGGGAGCAATTTACATTCATGTAAAAGGCGCGCCCGCGATGGAACCAGGCGCGCCCGCGCCTTGCTGCTCTTGCCGATCGCGCTTCAGCCGCGTCCAAATCGCGCTGAGGTTCTGTCTCTTTAGTATTCATTCGAGCACAATTTCTCAAAATTCCTCATTTTTGCTTTACTCTTGTCTCTCTTTCCTCGTGGACACACGCAATCACACCTACATCAAAATTGATTGGGAAAAATGTTAGATGGATTAGTTCAAGCGATTTGAAAGAAAATAAAATCAAAGAGGTTAGAAACCGGGTTGCCTCCCGCAAGCGCTTCTTTAACGTCACTAGCTTGACGTACTTCACACGGAATCATGGTGACTTGAAAACATCAATGAGAGATAAATTTTCTGGCTTCTCAATTAGTTGACCCTCATAGTATGGCCTGAGACGGTGCCCATTCACTTTGAATGGAGGGTACTTGTCATTGAATATCTCAACCGAGCCATAAGGAAAGGCTTTGGATACTTGAAATGGACCGCTCCATCTAGACCTCAATTTCCCGGGGAAGAGCTTGAGTCTTGAATTGTAGAGTAGGACCTTTTGTCCTTCCACAAATTCCTTCTTGGAAATTTGAGCGTCGTGCCATGCCTTGGTTCTTGCTTTGTAGAGGCTTGCACTGTCATATGCGTTCATTCTCAACTCTTCCAACTCATGAAGCTCTAGAAGCCTTTGCTCACCCGCATTGTGGAGATCAAAGTTGATTTGCTTGATAGCCCAATGCGTTCGGTGCTCCATCTCTACGGGTAAATGGCAATTCTTCCCATAAACAAGCTTATAGGGGGTAGTCCCTATAGGAGTCTTGAAGGCGGTCCTATATGCCCACAATGAATCAATGAGCTTACTAGACCAATCCTTCCTTGTTCTAGCAACGGTCTTCTCCAAGATGACTTTCAACTCCCTATTTGTGACCTCCGCTTGACCACTTGTTTGGGGGTGGTAAGCAAGGCCTCGCTTGTGCGATACACCATACTTTGAAAGAAGCTTGTTGAATGCATGGTGCTTGAAGTGTGAGCCTCCATCACTTATGATTGCCTTAGGAACACCGAATCTTGGGAAGATGACTTTCTTGAACAAATTTATGACCACCTTCGAGTCGTTGGTGGGAGATGCCACGGCTTCCGCCCACTTGGAGACATAATCAACGGCAACTAGAATGTGCCGGTTTCCTTGGGATGAGATGAAAGGGCCCATGAAGTCAATTGCCCAAACATCAAAAATCTCTAGTTCAAGAATCGGATTTTGGGGCATCTCATCACGCCTTGATATGTTCCCCGTCCTTTGGCACCTATCACAAGTCTTAACAAATTGCCAAGCATCTTTGAATAGAGACGGCCAAAAGAGCATGCATTGCAAAACCTTGGAAGCGGTCTTTTGAGCACTCATATGACCACCACAAGGGGATGAGTGGCACATTGAGAGCACATCTTGGAACTCTTCATTAGGAACACATCTTCTCAAAAGTCCATCCACCCCTCTCTTCAACAACATGGGGTCATCCCATATATACTTCTTTGCTTCATACTTGAGCCTTCGATGTTGTTGAGGAGTGAAATCCGGAGGTATGGCACTACAAGCCAAGTAGTTCACAATATCCGCATACCAAGGCTCCGATTTTGCCTCAAGAGCATATAAGACATCATCCATAAGGGCATCTTCAATTGGCAAATCGTCTTCATGTATTCTTGCACCTCCCAACCTAGAGAGGTGGTCCGCCACCACGTTCTCGGCTCCCTTCTTATCTCTCATTTCGTAATCAAAATCTTGAAGGACCAACACCCATCTCAACAACCTCGGTTTGGCCTCCTTCTTACTTATCAAATATTTGAGAGCCGAGTGATCGGTATACACTATTGTCCTAGAACCAATGAGGTAGGGTCTAAACTTCTCAAATGAGTGGATAACCGCCAAAAACTCTTTTTCGGTAGTTGTATAATTCCGTTGAGCATCATTGAGAGTCTTGGACAAATAGTATATAACGTGAAGTTTCCCATCCTTTCTTTGTCCTAGAACTGATCCAATGGCCTCGTCGCTTGCATCGCACATTAGCTCGAATGGTAGAGACCAATCCGGTCCTTGGACTACGGGGGCGGTGCAAAGAGCCTTTTTCAACCTGCAAAATGACTCATGACAAGCTTCATCAAATACAAATTCTTTATCCTGTTGCAAGAGAGATGTGAGAGGCTTAGCAATCAAAGAGAAATCTTTGATGAAGCGGCGGTAAAAGCCGGCATGACCAAGGAAGGACCTCACTTCTCTCACATTTGTGGGAGGAGGAAGCTTCTCAATCACATCAACCTTCGCACCATCAACTTCGATGCCCGCTTGGGAGATTTTATGGCCAAGAACAATGCCATTTTCCACCATGAAGTGGCATTTCTCCCAATTGAGCACCAAGTTGGCACTCTCACACCTTTCTAAACAACGAGATAAATTCATTAGGCATTTCTCATACGTGCCTCCACCAACGGAAAAGTCGTCCATAAAAACTTCCATTTCTTCCTCGATCATTTCACTAAAAATTGACATCATGCATCTTTGGAAGGTAGCCGGGGCATTACAAAGACCAAAAGGCATCCTACGGTAAGCAAAAGTTCCGTAGGGACAAGTGAAAGTGGTCTTTTCTTGATCTTTTGGGTCAATTGGGATTTGGAAGAATCCCGAATAACCATCAAGAAAGCAATAAAAGGCATGCTTTGTAAGCCTCTCAAGCATTTGATCGATGAACGGTAATGGAAAATGGTCTTTGGAAGTGTTGGCATTTAATTGGCGGTAATCAATACACATACGCCAACCCGTAACAAGCCGAGTTGGGACCAATTGTTGCTTATCATTGACCATTACCGTCATACCTCCCTTTTTCGGCACTACTTGAACCGGGGACACCCAATCACTATGAGCGATTGGATAGATAATCCCCGCTTCAAGTAGCTTGGAAACTTCCTTTCTCACAACCTCTTGCATGGAAGGATTAAGTTTCCTTTGCCGTTGCCTACACGGCTTAGCACCCTCCTCTAAATCGATTTTATGCATGCATAGGGAGGGGCTTATACCCTTGAGATCATCAAGAGTATAACCCAAAGCCTTCCTATGCTTTTTCAAAACATTAAGCAATGAGGAGGTTTGTTCTTCCGTGAGGTTAGCATTGACAATGACCGGAAAAGTATCATTAGCATCCAAAAAGACATACCTCAAGCCCGAAGGTAGAGGTTTCAATTCTACCTTCGGAGCTACCTTACCATTGGAGATTTCCTCCTCTTCTACTTGGAAGACTTCATATGGTTGGAGCATCTCTTGGTCGGGGGTTGTCTCCTCTTTCTCATCAAGCATTTCCTCATATAATTGCATCTCCTTTTGATCACCTACCTCATTCTCATTCAACAAAACATTCTCAAGTAGATCATTAGAAGCATGCATATGAGGGTACCTAAACTCATTCATCAAGTTTTCAATTGTATCTATTCTAAAGCATTCATTGCTAGAGGAAGGTTGTCTCATCACCTTATTCAAATCAAATTCGATAGAATCATTGTCAACCTTCAAGGTCATCTTGCCTTCTTTGACATCAATAATTGCTTTAGAAGTAGCTAGGAATGGCCTACCCAAGATTATAGGAATTCTTTCATCTTCATCCATCTCAAGAATATAAAAGTCCACCGGAAAAGTGAACTTACCAACTCTAAGGGGTATGTCCTCTACTTTCCCTATAGGCAATTTTGTGGACCTATCCGCTAGTTGGAGGGTGATGTTTGTAGGTGAAAGGTTTCCCACATTAAGCTTTTGGTAGACCGAGAAAGGCATTAAACTCACACTAGCACCTAGGTCACACAAAGCTTTCCCCAAATGAACCTCATTGATAGAACAAGGGATGGAAAAACTACCGGGATCTTGCAATTTAGTTGGTAGCTTACTAGAGAGAATAGCACTACAATTTGCGGTTAAGCTAACGGTTTCAACTTCTCTCCTTCCATTCAAGAGGTCTTTTAGGAATTTAGAGTAGTGTGGCATCTCTTTCATAGCATCCACAAAGGGTATAGAGACATGCAAGCTCTTTACTACATCTAAAAATTTTCCGAATTGGACATCAAGCCTAGACCTAGCAAATCTTTGGGGAAAAGGTAACCTCTCATTCCTAGGTTGGAGATTAAGGGGTAAAGATGTTTGATCTTTGGTGCTCTCCTTTTCGGGTTCCTTCTCTTTCTCTTTCTCACCCCTCTCATTCTTTCCGGCACTTCCCTCTAGAATCTCATTCTCTCTTGATGACTCATCCTCAACCTCAAGTCCTATCCTCACATCGGGACTCTTCTCAACATTTAGATCACTATCAAGGATCTTCCCACTTCTAGTAGTAATGGCATACATAGACTTGGGGTTGACACCTTGGCTAGGTAAAGAAGAAGATGAAGAAGGGGAGGATGAAGAACTTGGTTGGGCAATTTGAGAGATTTGGGTCTCAAGCATTTTCATGTGTGCCTTGATTTGTTTCTTTTCTTCCTCTTGACTCTTATTATGGTTTTCTTGATTTTTAATGAAATTTTGAAGCATAGTCATCATAGGATCCGGAGGGGCTTCTATTTGGAGGGGTTGAGTAAGGGGAATTTGAGAATGGGGCCTTACTTGGTCAAAACCGGGGGGTCTACTATTTTGTGAGAAAGTAGAAGCATTTTGAGGTCTATTACCCCCGGAACCCTGATTGGAATTAAAACGTTGTTGGTTGTTGGAATAGTGTTGTTGGTTTTGATTCCAATTAGGTCTTTGGTTTGGGTAGCTTCTTCCATTGTAATTGGAAGAGTTTCCCCTACCTTGGCCTTGGTTATCATAACCACCACCACTTTGATTCCATTGACTTTGATTCCAACCACGGTTTAGGTTTTGATTCCAATTGGGCCGCATTCCATTATTTCCCTCACGGGGCACAAAATTCATGGCATTAACGTCTTCAACATTATCATCATTTTCATGGGGAGGGGGACCTTCACTTATGGACATACATTGCTGAGAATTATGATCATAGCCTCCACATATATCACAAAACATACAACCGGGAGGCATGGCATTGTAATTAGAGGGAGAAGAAGTAGAAGGACTCATACCATGGCCTCCCTTGGGAGAAGGGGAGGAAGTATTTTGAGAACTTGATTTCATGAACTCCTCCATTTGTTTCGCCATCTTTGCCATTTGGTTGGAAAGATTTGTGATGGCATTGGTTTGTTCGACGGATTGTATCGTTCCTTTACTAGAAGTGGCTTCCCTCTCACCTTCGTACCAATCCTCATAATTGCGCACAACATCTTCTATGATACTCTCCACTTCATCTTCCCTTTTGTTCATGATTGGGCCTCCGGCTCCGGCATCAAGGCTAGTCTTGCTTTGAGGGGAGAGTCCTCCGTAGAATGTTTGGAGAACTTGCCAATTAGGAATCCCATGGTGTGGGCACTGCCTTTGTAACTCTTTGAATCTCTCCCATGCCTCACAAAGAGACTCTCCACCTCTTTGGCGGAAACTTTGAATCTTTGAGCGAGCCTCGGCGGTTTTCTTGTGATTGTAAAACCTTCCTAGGAACGCCGTAGTTACCTCATTCCAAGTCGTGAGGGAGCCGGGGGGGACATCCTTGTTCAACCAATGTTCCGCCGCTCCCATGAGTGAGAACGGGAACATCTTCAATCTTATGTACTCTTGGGAGACTCCGTTGATCTTGATAGTGTCACAATACTTGAGAAACTCTTTGAGATGCTCATGGGGATTCTCAAATTTCCCACCGGTAAATTGCCTCTTCTCTATCATTGAAATGAAATTAGGCTTTATCTCGAAATTGTTTGCTTGAGTGGTGGGGGCTAGGATCCCACTTTGAGAGGCATAAGGTTCGGGTGCTCCAAGTTGCTTTAGTGACCTTTGATCACCCATGTTTCCCGATCCAGCCATGCTTTGTTGATTATGGTATTGGGCAAATGGGTTGGGAATTGAGCCTGTGGATGGTTCGCTCTCCTCACTTGAAGTGGGTGAAGATGGGGCAGGGGAGCTTCTCACTTCCTCTTGAAGTGGGTCTTCATCTCTCTCCCTTGCTTGTCTCCTCAATTGGGCTAGAGTACGCTCTAGCTCGAGGTCTATGGACACCAAAGGCCTAGAGCAATTAGGCCTCCTGTGCATATACAAAGCTAAGCAGAAAGTGAGCACTGACAAGATATGGAAAAACAAAAGAATAGAAAAGAACTAGTCTCAACAAGAAAATAAACACACAATAGAAACCGTTTCCCCGGCAACGGCGCCAATTTGACGGGTGGTATTTTAGGTCGTTACTAAGACACCTCTATCAAATGATATTTGTAGTCCTAAACATGCAACTAAAAGAGTATAGAGGCAAGTCAAGGGTCGAACACAAGGAAACGATTAAGCACCGCTATTTATCTCCTAATGTTAATCTAATTCGATCAAGAAGTATGGTGGGTAAAGTAATGACTAAGAGGGATAGAATAACAATTAAAACAAGCACTAGGGGGAAGGATCAAACATGCTATGAATTCAACGAGGGTAGGCAACGGAAAATAGGTTTACATGTAACCCAAGCAACTCATACAAGGCAATATCAAGAATATTCTCTAATCACCTATCGGGATTAAGAGCTTTCCTAGCTAGCATACACTCACACTATCGTCGTAAGGTATACAAGCTAAGGTCATGCAATAATCAATCACCTAATGACTATTCCTAAGTCGCACTATCGTCACGATTTAGTTTACGTCATTCAACCACAACATGCGTATGGCCATAAACAAGGAGTGGCTAATAAGTATAAGCACAAGGAAGATTTAATCACAAAAATTCCAGATTAACCTAGCCTAGCATATATCAAACTCAAAGCATATCCTCACCAAACCCCTAGCAACAAGAAACTACTCACTAGTCATAACTACAACTACAATCATACTAAGCAACATTATAACCAATGAAATAGTAAGAAAGACAAAGTTTTTATCAACTAAACTAACAAAGGTAGAAACTTTAATCATAAAAACAAGAGAAAAGAGAGAAATATATCAAAACCTTCATTGAAATCCAAATAAAGAGCCATACATCATTCAATCTCCAAGCTTGACCATACATCAATGTTGCAAAACTACCTCTTCAAAAACTAAGAGTAAAAAAACTCTCCTCTAAGGTTCTATGCTGAAAATAAATAATATCCCTATGATAGAATGTTGTTTTTTTTTTTCGTTAGCCCTTTTGCCTCCCTCCTTTAACTTGGGCTGAAATCGGGATTTGAATCAGCAGCAGACAGGCGCGCCCGCGCCCAACAATGGCGCGACCGCGCGTTAAATGATGGCGCGGCCGCTCCTCGAAATGCGCGCCCGCTCCAAAGTGGGTATTTAATGGTTGGTCCAGCTCATCAACGCGCCCGCGCTCAAGGGATGCGCGCCCGCGCTTACAGGTGGCGCGCCCGCTCCTCTGGTGGCGCGCCCGCGCCATTTGTCTGGTCTGGATTTCTTCCCGTTTAGCCCTTGTTCCTTCCATCTCCGAATCAACGGCATACACCTGCAATCATGAAACAGGAAGGCAAGGCGTAATACAACGAAAGAGGAGGGGAGTATAAACTACCTAAACCACATGAATACACATTACGCGCCACAAAGGTAGAATACTCGAAATGGGCGGATCATAGCAAAAACATATTAAAATGGACCGAATTATTACTAAAACTACTAGAAAAGACTATCCTAAGAGCGACATAAATGTCACTCATCAGGTACCTCCCGTCGGTCTGGATTTCATAACGACCAGGCGGTACCAAACTTACCATTTGTACCGCAACAACAATATTTTCTACAGCCACCTCTGTTTGGAGGACAGGCGGCAAAAAATGTCCAGCCTTTGGACTGGCAAGTACGGTTGCTAAGACTTGGAGAGCAACCGTCTGCTTTCTCCAAGGAA
The DNA here is from genome assembly GCF_001683475.1 of Chenopodium quinoa. Lineage (NCBI taxonomy): Eukaryota > Viridiplantae > Streptophyta > Magnoliopsida > Caryophyllales > Amaranthaceae > Chenopodium > Chenopodium quinoa. The sequence continues at coordinate 82,849 of NW_018743905.1, read as the reverse complement.
ATTACTGAAGCCGCTCAGCCGGCCAAAGTTAAAAATGTGCTAGTAGGCGCCTATGACGGCACTACTAACCCTGAAGACCATTTGATGGCGTTCACCAACTTAATGTATCTCCAAGGGTTGGATGATCCCACTTGGTGCAAGTGTTTCCAAGCGACTCTCAAAGGAATCGCACAGCAATGGTTCGACAACCTAGCGCCTGGTTGTGTGAACAACTTCAGGACGCTTGCTTACTTATTCACCTCCAACTTTGCCATCAACATACTTGCAAAGAAGCGTCTTGATTTAGGGACGATTCAACAAGGCGAGAAGGAGGGGCTCCGTTCTTACATCAGGTGGTTCAACCTGATGAGAATACAGATTAAAGGGCTACCGGATGAGGTGGCCTATACTGACTTTTTCAGAGGTCTCAAGGACGGGCCGACCTTCAAGTTTGACCTGGTTAGAAAGAGGGTTGCGACTCTTCAAGAAGCTTTAATTGAAGCAGAAGCCTATATACAGGCAACTGATATCTGTAGTACTGGAAAGCAGTCGGACGGAAAGAGGTCTGACAAAAAAGAAGGTCGACCAAAGCAGTCGTCCAATAAAGATGATAAAAAGAGAAAAGAGGTTTGGGCGGCCGATTTCTCTAAACAGCCGGCCCAGAAAAAGAAGAAAGAGTTCAAACCATACTCTCCTAAGTATGCGTTCAGCAAGGATAGCCAAGCTATTCTCAAAGAAATCAAGGGCCGGATCTCAATCGAGAAGCCGGCCCCCATGAAGGGTTTTGCGAGCAATCGAAACCAAGATAAATTCTGCCATTATCATGAAGACGTTTGTCATGAAACCAACGAATGTATCAGTTTCATGCGCTACCTAGACCGCTTGGCTGAACAAGGCAACCTTGACTCCTATGTCAAGAAGTCTAAGGGAATTACTTCGTCAAAGAATAAGTAGTCGGCCAAAAAGAATCAACAGGCCGATAGTTCTGATACAGATGATGCAGTCGTCTACACAATTGCAGGCGGCTTCTCAGGAGGGGGCCCCACTATCAGGGGCAATAAAGACAATATTAGGCGGCTAGATGTCAATTCCTTTCACCAAGAACAGCCCTCCAAGAATTCATTCCTAGAAATTGTCATCATAGAAGAAGATCTAGGAGGGGTAAGGGGGTCGCATGATGACCCCATTGTTATTGAATGCAAAGTGGCCAACCAAAGAGTTGGCCGAATCCTCATAGATACCGGTAGTTCCTCCGACATTATCAGTAGCAAGTGTTTGTCAAAGCTCAAATACAATTTTGATTGCATACATCCGGTATCCCACCCTCTAGTAGGGTTTGGAGGAGGAGTCGTCCACCCTGTAGGACGAGTGGATTTACCCATCCGCCTGGGTGAGAAGAGGGAGGGCCGTCACATGGTGGTCTGGTTCCCAGTAGTTGAGGAACTCTCGGCCTACAACATGATTCTGGGACCACCTACCCTAAATAATTCAAAAGCTGTCATTATCCCATCTCTTATGTTGCTCAAATTTGAGAAGGATGATGGAACAGTCGGCTCCCTAAGGGGAGATCAGAAGATGGCCCGGGAGTGCTACCTCTTGGATATCAAACCCACTGTGGTGGCCGCTGGGTTAAGTGGTGAAAAAGTAGATCTTGACGTTGTCAAGGAGGATGCGCCTGCTCAAGAAGCAAGCGACAAGAAAAGAAAGGCTGCCCAGTTGGGGGCCGCAAGAAAAGAAAAAAGATAGTAATCACTAGCAGAGGAGCGGTCAGACGAATTCCGCCCTCAGCCGGCTGGTGAGCATACGGACCTGGTCCTGGACGACTCGTGCCTTGACCGAACAGTCAAGGTTGGGACGACTGCTCTTAGAGTTCTGGGTGAAGATTTTCACCAACTTTTGAAAGAATACAAAGACATCTTTGCGTTCGAAGTTCATGAAATGTCAGGCATTAGTCCTGACCTGGCGGTACATAAACTGGTCGTGGATCTGAAAAAGAAGCCGGTAAGGCAGAAGAAGCGGAACCATGGCGAAGAAAGGAGTCAGGCGGCAGCCGCCGAAGTTAAAAATTGGCTTAACGCAGGGTTCATTCGGCAATGTTACTTCCCAAACTGGGTTGCAAATGTTGTGCTTGTCAAAAAGCCGAATGGTACCAGGCGAATGTGTGTGGACTACACGGACCTAAACATGGTGTGCCCCAAGGACAGTTACCCTTTGCCCAAAATTGACAGTCTGGTCGACTCAACAGCCGGCTATGCTTTAATGAGCTTCATGGACGCCTACTCTGGCTTTCATCAAATTCCTTTGTGGAAGAAAGATCAGGAGAAGACGGCCTTCGTCACTGATCAGGGCCTATATTGCTACACAGTCATGCCGTTTGGTCTTAAGAATGCCCCGGCCACTTTCCAAAGAATGATAAATATTGTCTTCTTTGACCAGATTGGGAGGAACGTCGAGGCATACATTAATGATATGATTTTTAAGTCCAAGCTTCAGATAGACCATCTGTCGGACCTCCGAGAAACATTCACCACACTCAGGCGGCACCATGTTATGCTCAATCCCAAGAAATGTGTATTTGGGGTTGAGTCTGGTAAATTTCTCAGATTCCTCATCAATGAGAGAGGAATAGAGGCAAACCCTGAGAAAGTGCAGGCGGTCGTCGACATGCAGTCGCCTCGCACCGTCCGAGAGGTTCAGAAGCTAACAGGTTGTCTGGCGGACTTGGGAAGATTTCTCAGCCGATCAGGCGACAAGTGCCTTTACTTTTTCCAGGCTATAAACAAGAAGGCAAGGTTTGAATGGGGGCCAGATGCTGAGGCGGCCTTCCAAAAATTGAAAGTTCACTTACATTCCTTGCCGAGGCTGATCAGTCCTTTGCCCAAAGAGGTGCTTTACATGTACCTGACCGTTTCTGATCATGCTCTAAGCGCGGTCCTTCTTGCTGAAAGAGACGGCTGCCAGCTCCCAGTCGTCAGGCCGGATGATCAAACGGGCAATAGAAATTCAGAGCCTCGAAGTCACATTCGAGCCCAGAAAAGAAGTAAAGGGGCAAGCCTTTGCTGACTTTATTGTAGAAATGACTCGGCCCCCTGATTCTCAAGTTCCAGACCAAGTCTGGAAGGTATATGTGGACGGGAGCTCCACCTCAAATGGTTGTGGAGCAGGCGTCATATGTCAGTCGCCAGAGGGTGACAGGTATGAGTATGCTCTACATTTCAATTTTCAAGCCTCGAACAACGAGGCAGAATATGAAGCTTTACTAGCCGGAATCCGCATGTGCAAGGCGGCTGGGGCAAGAAAAAATAGACGCCTGTTCTGATTCACAATTGATAGTGAGTCAGTACAATGGCGAATACGAAGCAACCCATCCGGCAATGATCAAGTAATTACAGGCGGTACGACAAGAAGTAGGATCCCTTGAAGATTTTCATCTGACTCAAGTACCAAGATTTGAGAACAACCAGGCGGATACTCTTTCAAAGTTAGCATCCTCGGCCTCCTGTGATACTCCACGAACCTTTTTCTAGGAGGTTATGGAGAAAAGAAGCATTGAGGAAGACCCTATTGGAATTTTAGACAGAACCTCAACCTGGATGGATCCAATTAGGGCCTATCTAACAGACGACATTTTGCCGGATGATCATCACCAGGCGGCCACACTGAAAAAATGAGCGTCCAGTTTTGAAATGATCAAAGGAGAACTTCACAAGAGAGGGTACCTCCAACCCTTCTTGAAGTGTGTTACCCCAGAAAAAAGACGAGAGATCCTAGAAGACCTTCACTCTGGTTACTGCGTTTCTCATATAGGCGGCAGGTCGCTCGCCCAACGCGCAAGGCGGCAGGGTTATTTTTGGCCTACTTTAGAAGCAGATGCAATGGAGATGGTGAAAAAATGTGACAAGTGTCAAAAGTTTGGCAAGCTAATCCACCGTCCGGCTACTGATCTCACTGCTATCCACAGCCCACTACCGTTTGATAAGTGGGGCATGGATATTCTGGGTCCCTATACGCCTGCTACATGCGGCAGGAGATACATACTTGTGGCAGTCGATTATTTTACTAAATGGGTAGAGGCAAAGGCTGTCAAGGGAATCAAGACGAAGGATGTGATTTCATTCGTCTGGAAAAATATTATCACTTGGTTTGGAGTTCCCATGTCTATGGTTTTTTACAATGGTCCCCAATTAAAGACGCCTGTTCTCAAAAGCTGGCTGGGAGATCAAGGTATCTGGTATTACTTTGCATCAGTCGGCCGTCCACAAGCAAACGGCCAAGTAGAAGCTTTCAATAAAATCATCTCAGACGGTCTCAAGAAGAAGATTGAACGAGCAGGCGGCCTATGGGCAGATGAACTACCACATGTTCTCTAGGCCATTAGGACGACTGAAAAAGGGTCAACAGGAGAGACTCCATTCCTCCTAACCTATGGTGCGGAAGTTGTTCTCCCAATTGAACACTACGAGCCGACTCTTCGAGTAATGTTATACGACGAAGAGGCGAACTGGGAGTCCATGCGCCTGGCTTTGGACTCACTCCCAGAAAGGAGGGGCAATACAGCCTTGCGCCATGAAACTTACCGCCTGAGAATGACCAGATCATATAACAAAAAAGTACACAGGAATCCACTCAAAGTGGGGGACTTGTACTAAGAAAGATGGAAGGGGTCGGTAGGGCTAATAAATCCGGCAAATTAACTCCCAACTCGGAAGGACCCTACCGAATCTATGAAGATGTCCGGGATGGCACCTACCGTCTGGAAACACCAGACGGCCAACCCTTGCCTCGAACCTAGTATGTAGATAATCTCAAAAAGTATTATTTTTGAATAATGTAAATAGCCGAGAGCTACCTAATAAAAGTTCGCTATTTCACTTCACTTGATTTGTACTAAGAAGAGCATGTCTACTGGTAAAACAGTCGGCTACCCTCCAAGCTTTTTATTTACGAGTTTAATTAAGAGGGGCATGCCGCTTGTTCTAAACAACCGGCTACTCTCCCACAGTTCACAAAGAACTATCTAAGGCCTATGGCCGAAATGATCAGACCAGGCACCAGGCCTGTTGATCCACCTTTAAAACCATTCCGACCTGTGCCAAAATTATAGCAGGCGTCCGGCGGCATCCATCCGGATGAAATTCGTTGCAGAGAGCAGCTCCCTTTTGGGTGGAACATTGTTCTATAAATTAATTACACGGCACCTATACGATTGCCTATTAAGGCAACCACGTAGCTTGGATAACTCTCACTGGTCCAACAAGTGTTTGCAGTTAGCATCCGCGTCAAATAACCGACTGTACTACTTGGGATAAGTACATCTGGTACCTTTTGAGTTAATAGCCAACAAACATTGGCAAATGAAGGGGTCCAATCGGCTTCCACCGCCTGGTACCTCTACTAATCAAACAATAGTGACGACAACTAAGTGATGTTCATGTTTACTTATAGTCACTCCTTAAAACTTTGTTTGAAATTGAAAAAAGTTTTCATATATCGCCTGTTCTTACTAAGTTATCACATCAGGGACTAGCCGGCCTATGCCGCTCAGTGCCTCTACTACAATAACCATGGCAAGCGAGTAATCACTCTCCTAAGAAAATTTCAAAAAATATGACGGAACCGCCTGTCTAAAGGGGAACCAGTCATCAAGATATGTTAGAGACCGGTTGGATAAATGGCCGACTGATCGCCTAGCCTGGAAATAGACAATCAGTCGTGCAGGGGCATAGGTAGCTCCTACATGGTACCTGTCTACAACTGTCGGCCATACAAAACAGTCGGTATGACATGCAAGTGGATATCAGAGTTTCGACACTTAGCAAAAATAAGAGCACAATTCGAAATTTGGCAGCTAAGGCGACCTAAAAAGATGGTCGCTGAAATTCTATTAAAAGTCGGCCATAAAGACCGGCACAAATATTCAAGACCCCGGCCCCTTGGCCGGGTAAAGATACAAAAATAAGCCAGCCATAAAGACCGGCAAAATATTCAAACCCCGACCCCTTGGCCGGGTAAAAGAGATACAGAAATAGACGCGCAGGCCGAAGAAAAAAGAAGACATAAGCTTTAAGATGGGGGCAGATCTTCAACAACAACAGCCGCCTGGTCAGCATTCTTCTTGCTTGACTCGGCACCAGCTGCACCCTTTTTAGACGCATCTGCCCCAATCGGCACCAAGGCCACTATCGGCTCCTCCGCCTCCTCCTCTAGCGTATCATTCTCAGCAGCCGCTAGTAAGACTTCTTGGTTATACGTTTCAGAGCATTGGCAAAATTGTTTTTCCCAAGAAGCAAAGTCGGCGTTTGGAAAGAGGCGAGTCCAGTTCATGCGCTTGATTTGGGCCGAGTCCTCCATCATGTCTCGAACCAAATCCCTCTTCTCTTGTTCAGCCTTGGCCGAGAGCTCCTCAGTAAGGCTCTTCTCCTGGTTTGCCAGGCGTTCCTTGACATGCTCCAAGGATTTCTCCAAGGCGTCGTATCGGATCACTCTTTGCTTGAGAGGCTTCAGCTCGGCTTTAAGGTTTTGGATGGTCGCCTCCAACTCATTGTTTCTCTTCTTGGCCACCTCCAACTCAGACCTAACAGTAGAAGTGGCCTGCGCATGATAATAAAGAATATTAGTTGTCAAAATTTCATTTTGGGCAATTTGAAACATTACCTTATCACAGTCAGAGGCGGCCATGGCTTTAGCATCCTTTACCTCTTTGTTCTTCGCACTAATGGGTTTGCGAAGGCCGTTTACTCGGAGCAGGGACTGAAAAAAGAAAATAAGCGTCAGATTCCAAAAGAAAAAAAGGCATCATGGAATTAAACAACAAAAATACGCTAAGTAAACCTCAGCAAGGAGCCCTGCAATTCTATCTAGGTCAAGGGTGCCGACACCCCTGACCGCGTCTCTCTCTGCTGGAGGGACGGCTTTGATCATGGACTTGGCCACTTCGACCAGGTCCGGTTCTTGAGGGCCGACTACATCAAAAGTAAACAGAAACCTTAGACATCAAGGTGAAAGAAAAATGGGTCAAAGCCTAGAAGAGCAGTTTCATACTTCTAGGCGGCTTGCTAGGAGTTTGTGAAGGAGTGGCCGGCTGTTTTTCAGTAGCCGCATGTTTCCTGGCAGAACTAGGCGAGCTCGCCACAGTTGTCCTCCGGGTTTTGGAATCCGGCTGATGGGAGGAGGAAGTTCTTGGTGTGCCCATCTAAAAAAAAAAACCACAAATGGTTAATATGTGAATAAACCCAACCTTTTGACAAAAAAAAAGGGAGAGGCGAAAGCTGGGAACTCACTAAGGGCGTCTCCTTGATGGGAGAGTCAGCTGAAGATTTTTGCTGCATGATGGATGCTCGCAACATAGCAGCCGCTGTTTTGGAGGCGGTGATTTTGCTCATGGCTTCCGCTGCATGAATGAATACGGAAGTTAGGAAAGTTTATAAAATAATTTCCACAAAAGTGCATATTCGACAGGTCGGCTACCTCTAGAGCATCGACTGTTGAGGCCACAAGCGGCCAGGAAGTACTCGTCATAGAGCCATTTGTAGCTCGGGACGCAGTGCAGGGGTACTTGCTCTCGTACCCCTATAGTAAAGTCGACCCTGGTCTCTACTTTAAAGAGTCCTCGGTCCAGGATCTCTTTTTTAGCTTTGAGGGGGAACAGGCGGCATGCTGCGACCGCCTGTAAGAAGAGGCGGGTCTCTGTTCCACCTATTAAAGCGTTGGTTCAATTCCTTGTCTGAACTCTCAATAACGAGGAAGGTGCTTCTCCAATCCTTCCATTTGTTCTCTTTATCTCTTGTCATGAGGTAGCCTCTGTGGCTCGTCAATTGGTACCAGCCGGTACCGCCTGCCTTAAGGGTCCGGCTGAGATAGTTCATGTGGGCGAAAGCCACGAAATTTGGCTCCACCCCATACATTTCAGACCCGGCTACATAGCCGAGAACGTTGAACCAGGAATTTGGGGCTAACTTCCATAACCCCAACTCATATCCGTCAAGGATTCGCTGGACAACCGGATGTAAAGGGAAACGCAGCCTAGCTCTAATAGCCGCCTCATAGCAGCCAAAGCAGGCGCTATCATAACTGGTCCCTGCCGGCCAGAGGACTATGTCTTGTGGATCTGGCACAAAAACTAGAAAGCCAGGGCCCATTACATGGTCCGCTATGAAGCTGCCCACTTTCTCTTGCATGGCCTTGATTCGGCCTTTTGGAACGGTGCAGTAGTAAGGGGTGTTTTGCTCTCTATAAGTGGAGGATGGCTCCACCCAATTGTCCCCCTTCTCTACTGAATGAGCAAGCCTCGCCTCTTATAGGCGGGTGTGCCTCTCCTCTGCGTCGAGAGAAAGGTGACCAGAAGAACTAGAGTCGGACTCATCCTCTGAAGAGTCTGAAGAGGACGACTCCTCCCCTCTCCTAGAGGGGCCCACCTCCTCTCCTTCAACAAGAGTGGTAGAATATGTGGACATGTCTACGGTGAAATGGGAAGGGACCACCTTGATCCCTCCCTTAGAGCTGTTGGCAGCCAAGCCGCCTTGGTTCACTTCAACATCTGGCGTTTGGTCTGATGTTTCACTAATCGGCACCTGGAAGGAGGAGCTGTCCGAATTTGTGATCTTAGCAGTTCTTTTTGTTCTAGCCATTATGTTCTTCATAGACACAGAGACAGACGGACTTTGTATAAAGGGCAAAGATTGGCTCGAAAAAGGGCAGGCAACACTCCTAGTCCTAGACTCAGCCGTCCCCGGTGACCGTCTGATCACTAACCTAGGTCGTGTCGTGTGCTTCCGTGGTGCCATTTCAAAAAAGAAAAGAAAATAAAGAAATGTAAAAGAATGAGAGAACAGACGGTTACCTGAACGAGTTAGAAGTTGACGAAGAACTGGAAAGTAATCTGAGTATCAGCCGACTTGTCAGAACAGGCGGTAGGCTGGAAATGTCCAAAATGTCCGAGTAGGTTCAGGGGTCCGCGTGTTCTCTTAAAAAGTTCTCAAGTGTGAAAATATCTGAAGTCAACACGCCCTTATATAGGCAAAATGAGAAGTCGAAGAGTCACTTCACAAATTCAAAATTTAAGCGGGATAAACCCTCGGCCATTCACCAAGCGACACCTGTAGCAGACCGTCTCCAGTTACAGGCCGACACCTGTCACAGGTAACAAATGAACAGTCATATGCCACCTGTGAGGGGCAAATCATTAGGGGATTTTTCCCACCAATCACCATCTGATAAGTGGACCAATCAGGATCCGCCATGTGTCCTTCACATGGGCTAATAGGAACCTTCCACGTGTCAAGCAGTGATCCGTCCACCATGGGCCAATTACGACACGACACGTGTCCTCCCCATGACACATGGGATATCCGGCCACCTAGGCCCAATCCTTGGAGAATGCCCAGTCAGCCTTAGGTTTAACCTAAACCTAGGAATTAACACGCATCTCAAGGCATATAAATATGCACATTAATCCTCGTTCAAGGGGATTACGCTCATTAACTACTCTCACCTAAAGAAACATATTTTACTTTTCCGCATTAATTACTTCATAATCAAGTACTAACATGACCGTTGGAGGCGGAACTTCGACCACTCGGAGCCTCCGTTTGTTTTGCAGGTACAGGCGTCCGGTCCAGTCTCGGAATTGTAACTCTCCCGCAAGACATCAAAAAACCCTGAAACATTTTGGCGCCGTCTGTGGGGAGAGTACTTTTGAGATGGTCTCAACGTCAGTACCGACTCCAGAAGAGAGGCGTCCCTTGGACGACCCTCAAGTTGACTCAGATCATGATACCGAAGATGAGGTTGAAGTTGAAGCGCACGCAGCCTCAGACGGGACCCTAAGGGCCCGACGTACCCGTCACACCGAAAGGAGAGAACGGGTAGATCACCAAACTGGACTTAGTAATCCAGTCGGCACACCGCCTGATCAGCAGCAGGCGGCTGAAGGGTCTGCTGCCATTACAAAAAACGAACTCATGACCTTCATGAGGGGCTTCAAGGGGGAGATCCAAGAGCTGATCAACCAGAAGGCGCCTGCTCTAACCAAGGAGCAGTCGGCTAAAAAACCTTCTCATTCAGGAAGAAGGAAGCCCGTTCAAGGACGAGAGGCGACCCCTCATCCTAACTCTAGGAAGTGGGAGCCGCCTGTGCTTGACTTCACAAAGTACCATTTTCCCACACCAGGGAAGAGGAAGCCCGTTCGTCATATACAGGCGGACGGGTCAAAGAAAACATACTCAGACGCTCGGCTACTGCTAGAGCAAAAGAAGAACGATCGACTGTCAGAGTCGGCCTCTACTTCAGATTTTCAAGATAGTCTGCGCAATACCTCTATGAGGTATACTCAGTCAAATCAAGAGAGTCAGACAGACGGTACCTCCCGTCGGTCTGGATTTCATAACGACCAGGCGGTACCAAACTTACCATTTGTACCGCAACAACAATATTTTCTGCAGCCACCTCTGTTTGGAGGATAGGCGGCAAAAAATGTCCAGCCTTTGGACTGGCAACTACGGTTGCTAAGACTTGGAGAGCAACCGTCTGCTTTCTCCAAGGAAATTCCTGAAGCCGCTCAGCCGGCCAAAATTAAAAATGTGCTAGTAGGCGCCTACAACGGCACTACTAACCTTGAAGACCATTTGATGGCGTTCACCAACTTAATGTATCTCCAAGGTTGGATGATCCCACTTGGTGCAAGTGTTTCCCAGCGACTCTCAAAGGAATCGCACAGCAATGGTTCGGCAACCTACCGCCTGATTGTGTGAACAACTTCAGGACGCTTGCTTACTTTTTCACCTCTAACTTTTCCATGAACATACCTGCAAAGAAGACGACTCTTTATTTAGGGACGATTCAGCAGAGCAAGAAGGAGGGGCTATGTTCTTACATCAGGCGGTTCAACCTGATGAGAATACAGATTCAAGGGCTACCGGATGAGGTGGCCTATATTGACTTTTTCAGAGGTCTCAAGGACAGATCGACCTTCAAGGTTGTCCCGGTTCGAAAGAGGGTTGCGACTCTTCAAGAAGCTTTAATTGAAGTAGAAGCCTATATATAGGAAAGCAGTCGGACGGAAAGAGGTCCGACAAAAAAGAAGGCCGACCAAAGCAGTCGTCCAATAAAGATGATAAACAGAGAAAAGAGGTCTGGGCGGCCGATTTCTCTAAACAGCCGGCCCAGAAAAAGAAGAAAGAGTTCAAACCATACTCTCCTAAGTATGCGTTCGGCAAGGATAGCAAAGCTATTATCAAAGAAATCAAGGGCCGGATCTCAATCGAGAAGCCGGCCCCCATGAAGGGTTCTGCGAGCAATCGGAACCAAGATAAATTCTGCCATTATCATGAAGACGTTGGTAATGAAACCGACGAATGTATCAGTCTCATGCGCTACCTAGACCGCCTGGCTGAACAAGGCGACCTTGACTCCTATGTCAAGAAGTCTAAGGGAAATACTTCGTCAAAGAATAAGCAGTCGGCCAAAAAGAATCAACAGGCCGATAGTTCTGATACAGATGATGTAGTCGTCTACACAATTGCAGGCGGCTTCTCAGGAGGGGGCCCCACTATCAGGGGCAATAAAGACAATATCAGGCGGCTAGTTGTCAATTCCGTTCACCAAGAACGACCCTCCAAGAATTCATTCCAAGAAATTGTCATCACAAAAGAAGATCTAGGAGGGGTAAGGGGGCCGCATGATGACCCCATTGTTATTGAATGCAAAGTGGCCAACCAAAGAGTTGGCCGAATCCTCATAGATATCGGTAGTTCCTCCGATCTTATCAGTAGCAAGTGTCTGTCAAAGCTCGAATACAAGTCTGATTGCATACATCCGGTATCCCATCCTCTAGTAGGGTTTGGAGGAGGAGTCGCCCACCCTGTAGGACGAGTGGATTTACCCATCCGCCTGGGTGAGAAGGGGAGGGCCGTCACATGGTGGTCCGGTTCCTAGTAGTTGAGGAACTCTCGGCCTACAACATGATTCTGGGATGACCTACCCTAAATAATTCAAAAGCTGTCATTATCCCATCTCTTATAATGCTCAAATTTGAGAAGGATGATGGAACAGTCGGCCCCCTAAGGGGAGATCAGAAGATAGCCCGGGAGTGCTACCTCTCTGATATCAAACCCACTGTGGTGGCCGCTGGGTCAAGTGGTGAAAAAGCAGATCTTGACTTGTCAAGGAGGATGCGCCTGCTCAAGAAGCAGGCGACAAGAAAAGAAAGGCTGCCCAGTTGGGGGCCGCAAGAAAAGAAAAAAGATAGCAATCACTAGCAGAGGAACGGTCAGACGAATTCCGCCCTCAGCTGGCTGGTGAGCATACGGACCTGTTCCTGGACGACTCGCGCCCTGACCGAACAGTCAAGGTTGGGACGACTGCTCTTAGAGTTCTGGGTGAAGATTTTCACCAACTTTTGAAAGAATACAAAGACAACTTTGCGTTCGAAGTTCATGAAATACCAGGCATCAGTCCTGACCTAGCGGTACATAAACTGGCCGTGGATCCGAAAAAAGAAGCCGGTAAGGCAGAAGAAGCGGAACCATGGCGAAGAAAGGAGTCAGGCGGCAGCCGCCGAAGTTAAAAAGTTGCTTGACGCAGGGTTCATTCGGCAATGTTGCTTCCCAAACTGGGTTGCAAATGTTGTGCTTGTAAAAAAGTCGAATGGTACCTGGCGAATGTGTGTGGACTACACGGACCTAAACAAGGTGTGCCCCAAGGACAGTTACCCTCTGCCCAAAATTGACAATCTGGTCGACTCAACAGCCGACCATGCTTTAATGAGCTTCATGGACCCTACTCTGGTTTTCATCAAATTCCTTTGTGGAAGAAAGATCAGGAGAAGACGACCTTCATCACTGATCAGGGCCTATATTGCTACACAGTCATGCCGTTTGGTCTGAAGAATGCCCCGGCCACTTTCGAAAGAATGATAAATACTGTCTTCTTTGACCAGATTGGAAGGAACGTCGAGACATATATTGATGATATGATTGTTAAGTCCAAGCTTCAGATAGACCATCTGTCAGACCTCCGAGAAACATTCACCACACTTAGGCGGCACCATGTCATGCTCAATCCCAAGAATGTGTATTTGGGGTTTAGTATGGTAAATTTCACGGATTCCTCATCAATTAGAGAGGAATAGAGGCGAACCTTGAGAAAGTGCAGGTGGTCGTCGACATGCAGTCGCCTCGCACCGTCCGAGAGGTTCAGAAGCTAACAAGTTGTCTGGCGGCCTTGGGAAGATTTCTCAGCCGATCAGGCGATAAGTGCCTTTACTTTTTCCAGGCTATAAACAAGAAGGCAAGGTTTTAATGGGGGCCGGATGCTGAGGCGGCCTTCCAAAAATTGAAAGTTCACTTACATTCCTTGCCAAGGCTGGTCAGTCCTTTGCCTAAAGAGGTGCTTTACATGTACCTGGCCGTTTCTGATCATGCTCTAAGCGCGGTCCTTCTTGCTGAAAGAGACGGCTGCCAGCTCCCAGTCTACTTTGTCAGCCATTTACTGAAAAATGCCGAGTTAAGGTATCCCTTAGTGGAAAAGTTTGGCCTCGCTCTCTTCATGGTCGTCAAAAAATTGAAACCCTATTTCTTGGCACATTCAGTCGTTGTGTATACAAATCAACCAATCAAGCGGCCACTGAAAACCATGGAGTCGTCAGGCCGGATGATCAAATGGGCAAAATAAATTCAGAGCCTCGAAGTCACATTCGAGCCTAGAAAAGCAGTAAAGGGGCAAGCCTTTGCTAACTTTATTGTAAAAATGACTCGGCCCCCTGATTCTCAGGTTCCAGACCAAGTCTGGAAGGTATATGTGGAAGGGAGCTCCACCTTAAATGGTTGCGGAGCAGGCGTCATATGTTAGTCGCCAGAGGGCGACAGGTATGAGTATGCTCTACGTTTCAATTTTCAAGCCTAGAACAACAAGGCAGAATATGAAGCTTTACTAGCCGGAACCCGCATGTGCAAGGCGCTGGGGCAAGAAAAATAGACGCCTGGTCTGATTCACAATTGATAGTGAGTCAGTACAATGGCAAATACGAAGCAACCCATCCGGCAATGATCAAGTATTTACAGGCGGTACGATAAGCAGTCGGATACCTTGAAGATTTTCATCTGACTCAAGTACCAAGATCTGAGAACAACCAGGCGAATGCTCTTACAAAGTTAGCATCCTCGGCCTCCTGTGATACTCCACGAACCGTTTTCTGGGAGGTTATGGAGAAAAGAAGCATTAAGGAAGACCCTATTGGAATTTTAGACAGAAGCTGAACCTGGATGGATCCAATCTGGGCCTATCTAACAGACGGCATTTTGCCGAATGATCATCACCAGGCGGCCACACTTAAAAAACGAGCGTCCAGTTTTGAAATGATCAAAGGAGAACTTCACAAGAGAGGGTACCTCCAACCCTTCTTGAAGTGTGTTACTCCAGAAAAAGGACGAGAGATCCTATAAGACCTTCACTCTAGTTACTGCGCTTCTCATATAGGCGGCAGGTCGCTCGCCCAACGGGCAAGGCGACAGGGTTATTTTTGTCCTACTTTAGTAGCAGATGCAATGGAGATGGTGAAAAAATGTGACAAGTGTCAAAAGTTTGGCAAGCTAATCCACCGTCCGGCTACTGATGTCACTGCTATCCACACCCCACTACCGTTTGCTAAGTGGGGCATGGATATTCTTGATCCCTATACGCCTGCTACAGGTGGCAGGAGATACATACTTGTGGTAGTCGATTATTTTACTAAATGGGTAGAGGCAGAGGCTGTCAAGGGAATCAAGACGAAGGATGTGATTTCATTCGTCTTGAAAAATATCATCATTCGATTTGGAGTTCCCATGTCTATGGTTTTTTACAATGGTCCCCAATTTCAGACGCCTGTTCTCAAAAACTAGCAGGGAGATCAAGGTATCTGGCATTACTTTGCATCAGTCGGTCGTCCACAAGCAAACGACCAAGTAGAAGCTTTCAATAAGATCATCTCAGACGGTCTCAAGAAGAAGATTGAACGAGCAGGCGGCCTATGGGCAGATGAACTACCACATGTTCTCTGGGCCATTAGGACGACTGAAAAAGGGTCAACAGGAGAGACTCCATTCCTCATAACCTATGGTGCGGAAGTTGTTCTCCTAATTGAACACTACGAGCCGACTCTTCGAGTAATGCTATACGACGAAGAGGCGAACTGGGAGTCCATGCGCCTGGGTTTGGACTCACTCCCAGAAAGGAGGGGCAATGCAGCCTTGCGCCATGAAATTTATCGCCTGAGAATGACCAGATCATATAACAAAAAATTACACAGGCGTCCACTCAAAGTGGATGACTTTGTACTAAGAAAGATGGAAGCAGTCGGTAGGGCTAATGAATCCGGAAAATTAACTCCCAACTGGGAAGGACCCTACCGAATCTATGAAGAAGTCCGGGATGGCACATACTGTCTGGAAACACCAGACGGCCAACCCTTGCCTCGAACCTAGTATGTAGATAATCTCAAAAAGTATTATTTTTGAATAATGTAAATAGCCGAGAGCTACCTAATAAAAGTTCGCTATTTCACTTCATTAGTTTTGTACTAAGAGGGGCATGTCTACTGGTAAAACAGTCGGCTACCCTCCAAGATTTTTATTTACGAGTTTAATTAAGAGGGGCATGCCGCTTGTTCTAAACAACCGGCTACTCTGCCATAGTTCACCAAGAACTATCTAAGGCCTATGGCCGAAATGATCAGACCAGGCGTCAGGCCAGTTGATCCAACTTTAAAACCAATCTGACCTGTCCCAACATTATAGCAGGCGTCCGGCGGCATCCATCCGGATGAAATTCGTCGCAGAGAGCAGCTCCCTTTTGGGTGGAACATTGTTCTATAAATTAATTACACGACACCTATACGACTGCCTATTAAGACAACCACGTAGCCGTTTCTGAGACAAGGATAACTCTCACTGGTCCAACAAGTGTTTGCCGTTAGCATCCGCGTCAGATAACCGACTCTACTACTTGGGATAAGTACAGCTGGTACCTTTGGAGTTAATAGCCAACAAACATTGGCAAATGAAAGGGTCCAATCGGCTTCCGCTGCCTGGTACCTCTACTACTCAAACAATAGTGACGACAACTAAGTGATGTTCATGTTTACTTATAGTCACTCCTTAAAACTTGGTTTGAAATTGAAAAAGTTTTCATATATCCCCTGTTCATACTAAGTTATCACATCGGGGACTAGCCGGCCTATGCCGCTCAGTGCCTCTACTATAATAACCATGGCAAGCGAGTAATACCTCTCCTAAGCAAATTTCAAAAAATATGACGGAACCGCCTGTCTAAAGGGGAACCAGTCATCAAGATATGTGAGAGACCGGTTGGATAAATGGCCGACTGATCGCCTAGCCTGGAAATAGACAATCAGTCGTCCAGGGGCATAGGTAGCTCCTACATGGTACCTGTCTACAACTGTCTGCCATACAAAACAGTCGGTATGACATGCAAGTGGATATCAGAGTTTCGACACTTAGCAAAAATAAGAGCACAATTCGAAATTTGGCAGCTAAGGCGACCTAAAAAGATGGTCGCCGAAATTCTATTAACACCCGGCCATAAAGACCGGCACAAATATTCAAGACCCCGGCCCCTTGGCCGGGTAAAGATACAAAAATAAGCCGGCCATAAAGACCGGCAAAATATTCAGACCCCGACCCCTTGGCCGGGGAAAAGAAATACAGAAATAGAAGGCATGCAGGCCGAAGAAAAAAGAAGACATAAGCTTTAAGATGGGGGCAGATCATCAACAACAAAAGCCGCCTGGTCAGCATTCTTCTTGCTTGACTCGGCACCAACTGCACCCTTTTTAGACGCATTTGCCCCAATCGGCACCAAGGCCACTATCGGCTCCTCCACCTCCTCCTCTAGCGTATCATTCTCAGCAGCCGCTAGCAGGACTTCTTGGTTATACGTTTCAGAGCATTGGAGAAATTGTTTTTCCCAAGAAGCAAAGTCTGCGTTTGGAAAGACGCGAGTCCAGGTCATGCGCTTGATTTGGGCCGAGTCCTCCATCATGTCTCGAACCAAATCCCTCTTCTCTTGTTCAGCCTTGGCCGAGAGCTCCTCAGTAAGGCTCTTCTCCTGGTTTACCAGGCGTTCCTTGACATGCTCCAAGGATTTCTCCAAGGCGTCGTATCGGATCACTTTTTGCTTGAGAGGCTTTAGCTCGGCTTTAAGGTTCTGGGTGGTCGCCTCCAACTCATTGTTTCTCTTCTTGGCCACCTCCAACTCAGACCTAACAGTAGAAGTGGCCTGCGCATGATAATAAAGAATATCAGTTGTTTAAATTTCATTTTGGGCAATTTGAAACATTTCCTTATCACAGTCAGAGGCGGCCATGGCTTTAGCAGCCTTTACCTCTTTGTTCTTCGCACTAATGGGTTTGCGAAGGCCGTTTACTCGGAGCAGGGACTTAATAAAAGAAAACAGGCGTCATATTCCAAAAGAAAAGCAGGCGTCCTGGAATTAAACAACAAAAATATGCTAAGTATACCTCAGCAAGGAGTCTTGCAATTCCATCTAGGTCAAGGGTGTCGACACCCCTGACCGCGTCTCTCTCTGCTAGAGGGAAGGCTTTGATCATGGACTTGGCCACTTCGACCAGGTCTGGTTCTTGAGGGCCGACTGCATCAAAAGTAAACAGAAACCTTAGACATCAAGGTGAAAGAAAAATGGGTCAAAGCCTAGAAGAGCAGTTTCATACTTCTAGGCGGCTTGCTGGGAGTTTGAGAAGGAGTGGCCGGCTGTTTTTCAGCAGCCGCATGTTTCCTGGCAGAACCAGGCGAGCTCGCCACAGTCGTCCTCCGAGTTTTGGAATCCGGCTGATGGGAGGAGGAAGTTCTTGGTGTGCCCATCTAAAAAAAAACAAAAAAAAAAAACACAAATGGTTAATATGTGAATAAACCCAACCTTTTGACAAAAAAAAAAGGGAGAGGCGAAAGCAGGGAACTCACTAAGGGCATCTCCTTAATGGGAGAGTCAAGTGAAGAGTGTTGCTGCATGATGGATGCTCGCAACATAGCAGCTGCTGTTTTAGAGGCGGTGATTTTGCTCATGGCTTCCGCTGCATAAATGAATACGGAAGTTAGGAAAGTTCATAAAATAATTTCCACAAAAGTGTGTATTCGACAGGTCGGCTACCTCTAGAGCACCAACTGCTAAGGCCACAAGCGGCCAGAAAGTACTCGTCATAGAGCCATTTGTAGCTCGGGACGCAGTGCAGGGGTACTTGCTCCCGTACCCCTGTAGTAGAGTCGACCCTGGTCTCTACTTTAAAGAGTCCTCGGTCCAGGATCTCTTTTTTAGCTTTGAGGGGAACAGGCGGCATGCTGCGACCGCCTGTAAGAAGAGGCGGGTCTCTGTTCCACCTATTAAAGCGTTGGTTCAGTTCCTTGTCTGAACTCTCAATAATGAGGAAGGTGCTTCTCCAATCCTTCCATTTGTTCTCTTTACCTCTTGTCATGAGGTAGCCTCTGTGCCTTGTCAATTGGTACCAGCCGGTACCGCCTGCCTTAGGGGTCCGGCTGAGATAGTTCATGTGGGCGAAAGCCTCGAAATTTGGCTGCACCCCATACATTTCAGACCCGGCTACGTAGCCGAGAACGTTGAACCAGGAATTTGGGGCTAACTGCCATAACCCCAACTCATATCCCTCAAGGATTCGCTGGACAACCGGATGTAAAGGGAAACGTGACAAGGGTTAAAATGGTCGCTACAATCTAACTCTCAATCAAACAATACTTATATGAACACCGTATAACCAAGTACAATGGCATATAAAGGTTCGGTCCACGAGGAACGAGAGTAATTGCAAATCAATCTTAAACCTAAGCTAGTTCGAAATCAATGAAAAATGGTGTTCTAAAATAATACTAATAAGATGGAATAAATCAATAAACTAAGACACTAGGGAGAGCAGGAATCCGCCTAACCATTGGTAACTAAGCAACAAGGAATCACAGAGACAAACGGGATATGCAAAGACTATAAGTCTGATCAATATCATGTGATAGGAAGACAACGGGAAATACTAAGCTTGGATTTCTCATGCACTTAACATTACTCGATACATAATCAAACCACATTCAATAATGAAATACTCAATTCACAATCTCTTGTTCAAATCAAGAATATCATGCAATCAAATTCAAGATTCTAGGTTAGCTACTCCTATTATAATGAATTAACATGCAATCACATATAATCAATTTAATCACAATCCGTTTATCAAAATCAATCCTCAATTACATAGATTACCTAGGCCGGGTTTCATCACGAAACCCTAGCTAGGAGACTACTCACACATATTCATAATCAAAGCAATAATGAATTCCAAAAGCATAATAGATATAAACATGAATTCTTATTAAGGAATAATAAAGCTTGATCAATAAACAAGAATGAATAATACCAATTGTATTGATGCGAATCAATGGAAAAGTTCAGAACTTTGATATCCGTCGTCAATGAATAATACAAAGAATCTTCGCAAGTCTTGCTTCAAATCAATCCAAGAAAACTAAAATCTCTAGAAATATCACTAAGAAAACTAATGAATCTCTAATACTAAGAACGTTCTCCAATAACTCTCTACAAAGGCTCTCAAAACTATCTCTAAAACTGTCTGAGGAATCCTCTTAAAGTTGGGCCTTATATACGTCTTCTAATGCGGAGAAGTCAAGCGCGCAGTTAACCTTGTATCAGCACGACCGTGCTATATTTGGCACGGCCGTGCTAGCTTGTCAGTAAGTAAACCAGATTTCTTCTTCAAATTGGCACGGCCGTGCTATATATGGCACGGCCGTGCAGCTTCCTGGCACGCCCGTGCTAAAAATGACATGGCCGTGCTGAATATGCTCTAGCACGGGGCTCATACTGAAGCTGACACGGGCACGGGCAACATTTGGCACGGCCGTGCTAATGGCCTGCACGGCCGTGCTGGTGCGTAGATACTGACACGGCCGTGCTATTGGCTTGCACGGCCGTGCTGCCTTGCCTGGGGTTGCTTGCTTATAGGCCAGCACGGGTGTGCCTATGGTAACACGGCCGTGCTGCCTGTGCTATGTAATCAATGCACGGCACTTGAACTTCCTTAACTCCTCGGACTTCGGTCAAGGCTAGCTCGGTTACGTATCAAGGGCTCAGGATCCGATTAAACTCGGTTGATATTACCTGAAAACACATAAAAAAAACAAACCGAAAACCCGTGAAGCACGTAATATGGGGAACGTAAGCATAACAAGGTAATAATCGGCCAAAACGGCCCCAAATACATCCAAAATCATCCTAAAATATGCTCTAAAGCGCGCTTGTCAAAACCCCCCAAGCTACACTTTTGCTAGTCCTCGAGCAAAAACCAAGGGAAACACACACAAGATCAAATAAACTATGCCATTGCCAACAAATCAAATTAAGCACGAAATGAAATCAATGGATCCTACTTAGAACAACCATGCACGGAATGAAAACTCACTCAAACAAGCAACGAGACACACAATCCAAGATATCGTTGATCAAATGCGAACAAGACCTAAACCAAGCGTAGAGAACAAAGAAATCATGCTTCCATCTAAACCCAATCAAACCGGCCACGTCCTCCCCTTTTGCTTCAAATCACCACCCTAATTGGCCCCTCGTGATTCCTCGAAGGAACCGGAAAAAGTGATATTTTGAGGAAATAACAAAGGTGTCCCGACATCTCGATTACGCATAATCTTTCCATAGGGTTGAAAGGTATCTCCCTCCACCGTTTGAGAACCGAACACCTCTAAAGTCTAAGGGTCTTAAAGGGTTGTAATGTATTGGCAATGGGTAAGGTAGGTGAAAACAATTTAAAAAATGGGGTTAATTCCTAAATGAAGCGCAAGAATCACAATTCTCAAAAACAATAGTTCAAAAGATGCAATTCACATTCCACAATAAACATTGATCACACTTTTAAACATCCCAAACTCTCTATGTTATACACACTCAAATCACCTTTTTCAAACTCAAAGCTTTTATTCATATGTCCTCGCCTTTTTCACAATTCGGACGACTTTTCTCCTTTTTTTTATTTTTTTTGATTTTCTTTTCTTTTTTTTCTTTTTTTCTTTTTTTTTTTTTAATCAATGACAAATTTTCATATTACATCTTTACAATTAAGCTCACTTTCAAACTTGCTCAAACCAACTATCGATCATTATTCTTGATTTATACACAATAAGCTCAAACAAACCTTGCGAGGTAAACGCTTCACAACTAAGGGTTGGTAAAACATCGGCCATCGGGTTTGTAACATGGGTAACCAAGAATGGAATTAAAGGCTCAACATGGTTAGCAGGTAAGATGATGTAAAAAGAAAATTAATTTGTAACAAAACAAAAGGAACAAGAATAAGAAAAATGAAAAAGGTGCCCTCTTCCTCCCTTAAAAGTGTCAAGTCGGTCTTGGGAGCTACAAGTCAACTCAAAGATCGAAACATGCGTAATCAAGGATCCAAATATGCCACTCAAGAAGAATGATGAAGGCTAGAACAATAAAACCTCACGGGATTCAAAAACAAAGCAACTACCAATTAAGGGGATCAAATCCACAAATGGGAAGCGACTCCATATTACCACAGCCCAAAGGCATAGAGTTTCACATGACAAAAGTGTTCTATTTCTACCCTTCGCCTAGACTCGTCTACATTGATCAACAATAGACTCGAACTGTGTATTCATCACTAGCTTAAGTGGAAATAGACATTCCATACACATTCATTCACATTTCGAATCCAACATGAACAATATTCCAAAATTTTGCAATTAGACAAGTTTATTATGATCCAAAAACATAGGAAAAGACTACGAGGCATATCATATAAGCTAAACCACACATCCTCATAGCAGAAGCTTTTCCTATCTAACACAAACATATGTACAACTAAGCCAACTGAATAAGTTGAAAGGCACATAACGAGGCATAAAAATCACATAAAATCCCAATCGACAAACAAGTGATTGAATGATATCAACATCAACGATCCCGGGTTCCTTAGAACCGATCAAACATCCTCGAACCATTCAACTTCTTCCTAAACTAAACTATCCTAAGCACACAAAAAAAGAAAATATCTCACCAAATTTGCTTCCCGGGAGCTCCAATTAACAACCATAGCATCGTTCTTCAAACTCATGTCGCGTCTCGAATGTTCCCAATCTGCAAAAAGGAAAGACATACTAGCAAACGAGTTAAGGTTAGTCTAGGAATGCAGTAAATCTTTTTTTTTTTTAGAATGAATACAAGTAAGACCCCCCCCCAAGCTAGAATCAAACATTGTCCTCAATGTTTATACATCAAGGACTTACAATAGTAAGGAGAGGGAGGTAACTAAAGGGAAAGGGAAAAGGATCACGAGCTAGGCCCGCCCGGGCCATAAGGGAAACGGGAGGCCATATCATCAACACTCCTCTTCAGGTCTCTGAAGGCGGAGGTCATATCCTCGTTCGACCGGCGCAAATCCGCTACCTCGAGCTTCAAATCTTCCATTCCTTGGCGGAGTCAGGCGAAGTCTTGCGCCGGGATCTGCAAGGCCGCATCCGGGCCACCCTCCTCGTCATCATCATCATCATCAACATCGTCACCTCCTTGGCCCCCGTGGGCCTGCTCATCCCCCTGGTGAGGCTGGGGATTGCGGTCTACATACTCCATGCCTCCGTCCTCGTGCCAGGCGAAGTCGGGGTCGAAGATCCAGTTGTCTTTGTTGTAAACCACCGTCCTCTCCGGATCGGGCAAGTAGGCGTATGGCTTGCCGGCTACGAGCCACAAATAGCAATCCGACTGGGATGTCCCTTCAAGCCACTACATGGCTCTCAAGGTGCGCATATCAAGCCTCGTAGTGCCTGGGATAGCCTGAAATTAAGAAAAATCAATCCCATTATATTGCGCAAGAATGGTGATCATGCCACCGATAGTAATATCACCCCTACCCCGGGCTGATACTGAAGCTGACACGGGCACGGGCAACATTTGGCACGGCCGTGCTAATGGCCTGCACGGCCGTGCTGGTGCGTGGATACTGACACGGCCGTGCTATTGGGGTTGCTTGCTTATAGGCCAGCGCGGGTGTGCCTATGGTAACACGGCCGTGCTGCCTGTGCTATGTAATCAATGCACGACACTTGAACTTCCTTAACTCCTCGGACTTCGGTCAAGGCTAGCTCGGTTACGCATCAAGGGCACAGGATCCGAATAAACTCGGTTGATATTACCTGAAAACACATAAAAAACAAACCGAAAACCCGTGAAGCACGTAATATGGGGAACGTAAGCATAACAAGGTAATAATCGGCCAAAACGGCCCCAAATACATCCAAAATCATCCTAAAATATGCTCTAAATCGCGCCCTAAAGTGCGCTTGTCAAAACGCAGCCTAGCTCTAATAGCAGCCTCATAGCAGCCAAAGAAGGCGCTATCATAACTAGTCCTAGCCGGCCAGATGACTGTGTCTTGTGGATCTGGCACAAAAACTAGAAAGCCAGGGCCCATTACATGGTCCACTATGAAGCTGCCCGATTTCTCTTGCATGGCCTTGATTCAGCCTTTTGGAATGGTGCAGTAGTAAGGGGTGTTTTGCTCTCTATAAGTGGAGGATGGCTCCGCTCAATTGTCCCCCTTCTCTACTGAATGAGCAAGCCTCGCCTCTTGTAGGCGGGTGTGCCTCTCCTCTGCGTCGAGAGAAAGGTGACCAGAAGAACTGGAGTCGGACTCATCCTCTGAAGAGTCCGAAGAGGACAACTCCTCCCCTCTCCCAGAGGGGCCCGCCTCCTCTCCTTCAACAAGAGAGGTAGAATATGTAGACATGTCTACGGTGAAATGGGAAGGGACCACCTTGATCCCTCCCTCAGAGCTGTCGGCAGCCAAGCCGCCTTGGTTCACTTCAACATCTGGCGTTTGGTCAGATGTTTCACTAATCGGCACCTGGAAGGAGGAGCCGTCCGAATTTGTGATCTTAGAAGTTCTTTTTGTTCTGGCCATTATGTTCTGCATAGACACAGAGACAATCAGACTTTGTATAAAGGGCAAAGATTGTCTCGAAAAAGGGCAGGCGGCACTCCTAGTCCTAGACTCAGCCGTCCCCGGTGACCGGCTGATCACTAACCTAGGTCGTGTCGTGTGCCTCCGTGGTGCAATTTCAAAAAAGAAAAGAAAATAAAGAAATGTAAAAGAATGAGATAACAGACGGTTACCTGAACGAGTGAGAAGTTGACGAAGAACTGGAAAGTAATCTGAGTATCAGCCGACTTGTCAGAACAGGCAGTAGGCTGGAAATGTCCAAAATGTCTATATACAGGAAAAAGAAGGCCGACCAAAGCAGTCGTCCAATAAAGATGATAAACAGAGAAAAGAGGTCTGGGCGGCCGATTTCTCTAAACAGCTGGCCCAGTAAAAGAAGAAAGAGTTCAAACCATACTCTCCTAAGTATGCGTTCAGCAAGGATAGCCAAGCTATTCTCAAAGAAATCAAGGCCCGGATCTCAATCGAGAAGCCGGCCCCCATGAAGGGTTCTGCGAGCAATCGGAACCAAGATAAAATCTGCCATTATCATGAAGACGTTGGTAATGAAACCGACGAATGTATCAGTCTCATGCGCTACCTAGACCGCCTGGCTGAACAAGGCGACCTTGACTCCTATGTTAAGAAGTCTAAGGGAAACACTTCGTCAAAGAATAAGCAGTCGGCCAAAAAGAATCAACAGGCCGATAGTTCTGATACAGATGATGCAGTCGTCTACACAATTGCAGGCAGCTTCTCAGGAGGGGGCCCCACTATCAGGGGCAATAAAGACAATATCAGGCGGCTATTTGTCAATTCCGTTCACCAAGAACGGTCCTCCAAGAATTCATTCCCAGAAATTGTCATCACAGAAGAAGATCTAGGAGGGGTAAGGGGGCCGCATGATGACCCCATTCTTATTGAATGCAAAGTGGCCAACCAAAGAGTTGGCCGAATCCTCATAGATACCGGTAGTTCCTCCGATCTTATCAGTAGCAAGTGTCTGTCAAAGCTCAAATACAAGTCTGATTGCATACATCCGGTATCCCACCCTCTAGTAGGGTTTGGAGGAGGAGTCGTCCACCCTGTAGGACGAGTGGATTTACCCATCCGCCTGGGTGAGAAGGGGAGGGCCGTCACATGGTGGTCCGGTTCCTATTAGTTGAGGAACTCTTGGCCTACAACATGATTCTGGGACGACCTACCCTTAATAATTCAAAAGCTTTCATTATCCCATCTCTTATGTTGCTCAAATTTGAGAAGGATGATGGAACCGCCGGCTCCCTAAGGGGAGATCAGAAGATGGACCGGGAGTGCTACTTCTCGGATATCAAACCCACTGTGGTGGCCGCTGGGTCAAGTGGTGAAAAAGCAGATCTTGACGTTGTCAAGGAGGATGCGCCTGCTCAAGAAGCAGGCGGCAAGAAAAGAAAGGCTGCCCAGTTGGGGGCCGCAAGAACAGAAAAAAGATAGCAATCACTAGCAGAGGAGCGGTCAGACGAATTCCGCCCTCAGCCGGCTGGTGAGCATACGGACCTTATCCTGGACGACTCGCGCCCTGACCGAACAGTCAAGGTTGGGACGACTGCTCTTAGAGTTCTGGGTGAAGATTTTCACCAACTTTTGAAAGAATACAAAGACATCTTTGCGTTCGAAGTTCATGAAATGCCAGGCATCAGTCCTGACCTGGCGATACATAAACTGGCCGTGGATCCTAAAAAGAAGCCGGTAAGGCAGAAGAAGCGGAACCATGGCGAAGAAAGGAGTCAGGCGGCAGCCGCCGAAGTTAAAAAGTTGCTTGACGCAGGGTTCATTCGGCAATGTTACTTCCCAAACTGGGTTGCAAATGTTGTGCTTGTTAAAAAGCCGAATGGTACCTGGCGAATGTGTGTGGACTACACGGACCTAAACAAGGTGTGCCCCAAGGACAGTTACCCTCTGCCCATAATTGACAATCTGGTCGACTCAACAGCCGGCCATGCTTGAATGAGCTTCATGGACGCCTACTCTGGCATTCATCAAATTCCTTTGTGGAAGAAAGATCAGGAGAAGACGGCCTTCATCACTGATCAGGGCCTATATTGCTACACAGTCATGTCGTTTGGTCTGAAGAATGCCCCGGCCACTTTCCAAAGAATGATAAATACTGTCTTCTTTGACCAGATTGGGAGGAACGTCGAGGCATACATTGATGATATGATTGTTAAGTCCAAGCTTTAGATAGACCATCTGTCAGACCTTCGAGAAACATTCACCACACTTAGGCGGCACCATGTCATGCTCAATCCCAAGAAATGTGTATTTGGGGTTGAGTATGGTAAATTTCTCGGATTCCTCATCAATCAGAGAGGAATAGAGGCGAACCCTGAGAAAGTGCAGGCGGTCGTCGACATGCAGTCACCTCGCACCGTCCGAGAGGTTTAGAAGCTAACAGGTTGTCTGGCGGCCTTGGAAAGATTTCTCAGCCGATCAGGCGACAAGTGCCTTTACTTTTTCCAGGCTATAAACAAGAAGGCAAGGTTTGAATGGGGGCCGGATGCTGAGGCGGCCTTCCAAAAATTGAAAGTTCACTTACATTCCTTGCCGAGGCTGGTCAGTCCTTTGCCCAAAGAGGTTCTTTATATGTACCTGGCCGTTTCTGATCATGCTCTAAGCGCGTTCCTTCTTGCTGAAAGAGACGGCTGCCAGCTCCCAGTCTACTTTGTCAGCCATGTACTGAAAAATGCCGAGTTAAGGTATCCCTTAGTGGAAAAGTTCGGCCTCGCTCTCTTCATGGCCGTCAAAAAATTGAAACCCTATTTCTTGGCACATTCAGTCGTTGTGTATACAAATCAACCAACCAAGCGGCCACTGAAAACCATGGAGTCTTTAGGTCGGATGATCAAATGGGCAATAGAAATTCAGAGCCTCGAAGTCACATTCGAGCCTAGAAAAGCAGTAAAGGGGCAAGCCTTTGCTGACTTTATTGTAGAAATGACTCGGCCCCCTGATTCTCAAGTTCCAGACCAAGTCTGAAAGGTATATGTGGACGGGAGCTCCACCTCAAATGGTTGCGGAGCAGGCGTCATATGTTAGTCGCCATAGGGCGACAGGTATGAGTATGCTCTACATTTCAATTTTCAAGCCTCGAACAACGAGGCAGAATATGAAGCTTTACTAGCCGAAATCCGCATGTGCAAGGCGGCTGGGGCAAGAAAAATAGACGCCTGTTCTGATTCACAATTGATAGTGAGTCAGTACCATGGCGAATACGAAGCAACCCATCCGGCAATGATCAAGTATTTACAGGCGGTACGAAAAGATGTCGGATCCCTTGAAGATTTTCATCTGACTCAAGTACCAAGATCTGAGAACAACCAGGCGGATGCTCTTACAAAGTTAGCATCCTCGACCTCTTGTGATACTCCACGAACCGTTTTCTGGGAGGTTATGGAGAAAAGAATCATTGAGGAAGACCCTATTGGAATTTTAGACAGAAGCTCAACCTGGATGGATCCAATCAGGGCCTATCTAACAGACGACATTTTGCCGGATGATCATCACCAGGCGGCCACACTTAAAAAAGGAGCGTCCAGTTTTGAAATGATCAAAGGAGAACTTCACAAGAGAGGGTACCTCCAACCCTTCTTGAAGTGTGTTACTCCAGAAAAAGGACAAGAGATCCTATAAGACCTTCACTCTTGTTACTGCGCTTCTCATATAGGCGGCAGGTCGCTCGCCAGACGGGCAAGGCGGCAGGGTTATTTTTGTCCTACTTTAGTAGCAGATGTAAAGGAGATGGTGAAAAAATGTGACAAGTGTCAAAAGTTTGGCAAGCTAATCCACCGTCCGGCTACTGATCTCACTGCTATCCACAGCCCACTACCGTTTGCTAAGTGGGGCATGGATATTCTGGGTCCCTATACGCCTGCTACAGGTGGCAGGAGATACATACTTGTGGTAGTCGATTATTTTACTAAATGGGTAGAGGCAGAGGCTGTCAAGGGAATCAAGACGAAGGATGTGATTTCATTCGTCTGGAAAAATATCATCACTCGGTTTGGAGTTCCCATGGCTATGGTTTTTTACAATGGTCCCCAATTTGAGACGCCTGTTCTCAAAACCTGGCTGGGAGATCAAGGTATCTGACATTACTTTGCATCAGTCGGCCGTCCACAAGCAAACGGCCAAGTAGAAGCTTTCAATAAGATCATCTCAGACGGTCTCAAGAAAAAGATTGAACGAGCAGGCGGCCTATGGGTAGATGAACTACCACATGTTCTCTGGGCCATTAGGACGACTTAAAAAGGGTCAACAGGAGAGACTCCATTCCTCATAACCTATGGTGCGGAAGCTATTCTCCCAATTGAACACTACGAGCCGACTCTTCGAGTAATGTTATACGACGGAGAGGCAAACTGGGAGTCCATGCGCCTGGCTTTGGACTCACTCCAAGAAAGGAGGCAATGCAACCTTGCGCCATGAAATTTACCGCCTGAGAATGACCAGATCATATAACAAAAAAGTATACAGGCGTCCACTCAAAGTGGGGGACTTTGTACTAAGAAAGATGGAAGAAGTCAGTAGGGCTAATGAATCCGGAAAATTAACTCCCAACTAGGAAGGACCCTACCAAATCTATGAAGAAGTCCGGGATGGAACCTACCGTCTGGAAACACCAGACGGCCAACCCTTTTTCGAACCTGGAATGTAGATAATCTCAAAAAGTATTATTTTTGAATAATGTAAATAACCAAGAGCTACCTAATAAAAGTTCGCTATTTCACTTCATTTGTTTTGTACTAAGAGGGGCATGTCTACTGGTAAAACAGTCGGCTACCCTCCAAGCTTTTTATTTACGAGTTTAATTAAGAGGGGCATGCCGCTTGTTCTAAACAACCGGCTACTCTCCCATAGTTCACCAAGAACTATCTAAGGCCTATGGCCGAAATGATCAGACTAGGCGCCAGGCCAGCTGATCCAACTTTAAAACCAATCCGACCTGTCCCAACATTATAGCAGGCGTCCGGCGGCATCCATCCGGATGTAATTCGTCGCAGAGAGAAGCTCCCTTTAGGGTGGAACATTGTTCTATAAATTAATTACACGGCACCTATACGACTGTCTATTAAGACAACCACGTAGCTTGGATAACTCCCACTGGTCCAACAAGTGTTTTCAGTTAGCATCCGCGTCAGATAACCGACTGTACTACTTGGGATAAGTACAGCCAGTACCTTTTGAGTTAATAGCCAACAAACATTGGCAAATGAAGGGGTCCAATCGGCTTCCGCCGCCTGGTACCTCTACTACTCAAACAATAGTGACGATAACTAAGTGATGTTCATGTTTACTTATAGTCACTCCTTAAAACTTTGTTTGAAATTGAAGAAAGTTTTCATATATCGCCTGTTCTTACTAATTTATCACATCAGGGACTAGCCAGCCTATGCCGCTCAGTGCCTCTACTATAATAACCATGGCAAGCGAGTAATCACTCTCCTAAGCAAATTTCAAAAAATATGACGAAACCGCCTATCTAAAGGGGAATAGTCATCAAGATATGTTAGAGACCGGTTGGATAAATGGCCGACTGATCGCCTAGCCTGGAAATAGACAATCAGTCGTCCAGGGGCATAGGTAGCTCCTACATGGTACCTGTCTATAACTGTCGGCCATACAAAACAGTCGGTATGACATGCAAGTGGATATCAGAGTTTCGACACTTAGCAAAAATAAGAGCACATTTTGAAATTTGGCAGCTAAGGCAACCTAAAAATATGGTCGCTGAAATTCTATTAACAGTCGGCCATAAAGACCGGCACAAATATTCAAGACCCCGGCCCCTTAGCCGGGTAAAGATACAAAAATAAGCCGACCATAAAGACCGGCAAAATATTCAAACCCCGACCCCTTGGTCGGGTGAAAGAGATACAGAAATAGACGGCACGCAGGCCGAAGAAAAAAGAAGACATAAGCTTTAAGATGGGGGCAGATCTTCAACAACAACAGCCGCCTGGTCAGCATTATTCTTGCTTGACTCGGCACCAGCTGCACCCTTTTTAGACGCATCTGCCCCAATCGGCACCAAGGCCACTATCGGCTCCTCCGCCTCCTCCTCTAGCGTATCATTCTCAGCAGCCGCTAGCAAGACTTCTTGGTTATACGTTTCAGAGCATTGGCAAAATTGTTTTTCCCAAGAAGCAAAGTCGGCGTTTGGAAAGAGGCGAGTCCAGGTCATGCGCTGGATTTGGGCCGAGTCCTCCATCATGTCTCGAACCAAATCCCTCTTCTCTGTTTCAGCCTTGGCCGAGAGCTCCTCAGTAAGGCTCTTCTCCTTGTTTGCCAGGCGTTCATTGACATGCTCCAAGGATTTCTCCAAGGCGTCGTATCGGATCACTTTTTGCTTGAGAGGCTTCAGCTCGGCTTTAAGGTTCTGGATGGTCGCCTCCAACTCATTGTTTCTCTTCTTGGCCACCTCCAACTCAGACCTAACAGTAGAAGTGGCCTGCGCCTGATGATTAAGAATATCAGTTGTCAAAATTTCATTTTGGGCAATTTGAAACATTGCCTTATCACAGTCAGAGGCGGCCATGGCTTTATCAGCCTTTACCTCTTTGTTCTTCGCACTAATGGGTTTGCGAAGGCCGTTTACTCGGAGCAGGGACTGAATAAAAGAAAACAAGCGTCGGATTCCAAAAGAAAAATAGGCGTCCTGGAATTAAACAACAAAAATACGCTAAGTATACCTCAGCAAGGAGCCCTGCAATTCCATCTAGGTCAAGGGTGCCGACACCCCTGATCGCGTCTCTCTCTACTAGAGGGCTTTGATCATGGACTTGGCCACTTCGACCAGGTCCAGTTCTTGAGGGCCGACTGCATCAAAAGTAAACAGAAACCTTAGACATCAAGGTGAAAGAAAAATGGGTCAAAGCCTAGAAGAGCAGTTTCATACTTCTAGGCGGCTTGCTGGGAGTTTGAGAAGGAGTGGCCGGCTGTTTTTCAGCAGCCGCATGTTTCCTGGCAGAACCAGGCGAGCTTGCCACAGTCGTCCTCCGGGTTTTGGAATCCGGCTTATGGGAGGAGGAAGTTCTTGGTGTGCCCATCTAAAAAAAAAAACCCACAAATGGTTAAAAAAGGGAGAGGCGAAAGTTGGGAACTCACTAAGGGCGTCTCCTTGATGGGAGAATCAGCTGAAAAGTGTTGCTGCATGATGGATGCTCGCAACATAGCAGCCGCTGTTTTGGAGGCGGTGATTTTTCTCATGGATTCCGCTGCATAAATGAATACGGAAGTTAGGAAAGTTCATAAAATAATTTCCACAAAAGTGCGTATTCGACAGGTCGCAGACCTCTAAAGCACCGACTGCTAAGGCCACAAGCGGCCAGGAAGTACTCGTCATAGAGCCATTTGTAGCTCGAGACGTAGTGCAAGGGTACTTGCTCTCGTACCCCTGTAGTATAGTCGACCCTGGTCTCTACTTTAAAGAGTCCTCGGTCCAAGATCTCTTTTTTAGCTTTGAGGGGAACAGGCAGCATGCTGCGACCGCCTGTAAGAAGAGGCGGGTCTATGTTCCACCTATTAAAGCGTTGGTTCAGTTCCTTGTCTAAACTCTCAATAATGAGGAAGGTGCTTCTCCAATCCTTCCATTTGTTCTCTTTACCTCTTGTCATGAGGTAGCCTCTGTGGCTCATCAATTTGTACCAGCCGGTACCGCCTTCCTTAGGGGTCCGGCTAAGATAGTTCATGTGGGCGAAAGCCTCGAAATTTCGCTCCACCCCATACATTTCAGACCCGTCTACATAGCCGAGAACGTTGAACCAAGAATTTGGGTCTACAGCCGGATGTAAAGGGAAACGCAGCCCAGCTCTAATAGCCGCCTCATAGCAGCCAAAGCAGGCGCTATCATAACTGGTCTAAGCCGGCCAGACGACTGTGTCTTCTTGATCTGGCACAAAAACTAGAAAGCCAGGGCCCATTACATGGTCCGCTATGAAGCTGCCCACTTTCTCTTGCATTGCCTTGATTCGGCCTTTTGGAACGGTGAAGTAGTAAGGGGTGTTTTGCTCTCTATAAGTGGCGGATGGCTCCGCCCAATTATCCCCCTTCTCTACTGAATGAGCAAGCCTCGCCTCTTGTAGGCGGGTGTGCCTCTCCTCTGCGTCGAGAGAAAGGTTACCAGAAGAACTGGAGTCAGACTCATCCTCTGAAGAGTCCGAAGAGGACGACTCCTCCCCTCTCTTAGACATGTCTACGGTGAAATGGGAAGGGACCACCTTGATCCCTCCCTCAGAGCTGTCGGCAGTCAAGCCGCCTTGGTTCACTTCAACATCTGGCGTTTGGTCAGATGTTTCACTAATCGGCACCTGGAAGGAGGAGTCGTCCGAATTTGTGATCTTAGCATTTCTTTTTGTTCTGGTTATTATGTTCTACATAGACACAGAGACAGTTGGACTTTGTATAAAGGGCAAAGATTGGCTCGAAAAAGGGCAGACGGCACTCCTAGTCCTAGACTCAGCCGTCCCCGGTGACCGGCTGATCACTAACCTAGGTCGTGTCGTGTGCTTCCGTGGTGCCATTTCAAAAATGAAAAGAAAATAAAGAAATGTAAAAGCAGGAGAGAACAGACAGTTACCTGAACGAGTGAGAAGTTGACGAAGAACTGGAAAGTAATCTGAGTATCAGCCGACTTGTCAGAACAGGCGGTAGGCAGGAAATGTCCAAAATGTCAGAGCAGGTTCAGGGGTCCGCGTGTTCTCTTAACACGTTCTCAAGTGTGAAAATATCTGAAGTCAACACGCCCTTATATAGGCAAAATGAGAAGTCGAAGAGTCACTTCCAAAGTTCAAAATTTAAGCGGGAAAAACCCTCGGCCATTCACCAAGAGACACCTGTAGCAGACCGTCGCCAGTTACAGGCCGACACCTGTCACAGGTAACAAATGAACAGTCATATGCCACCTGTGAGGGGCAAATGATTAGGGGATTTTTCCCACCAATCACCATCTGACAAGTGGACCAATCAGGATCCGCCATGTGTCCTTCACATGGGCCAATAGGAGCCTGCCACGTGTCAAGCACTGATCCGTCCACCATGGGCCAATTACGACACGACACGTGTCCTCCCCATGACACATGGGATATCCGGCCACCTAGGCCCAATCCTTGGAGAACGCCCAGTCAGCCTTAGGTTTAACCAAACCTAGGAATTGACACGCATCACAAGGCATATAAATAAGCACATTAATCCTCGTTCAAGGGGATTACGCTCATTAACTACTCTCACCTAGAGAAAAATATTTTACTTTTCCGCAATAATTACTCCCTAATCAAGTACAAACTTGACCGTTGGAGGCGGAACTCCGACCACTCGGAGTCTCCGTTTGTTTTGCAGGTATAGGTGTCCGGTCCCAGTCTCGGAATTGTAACTCTCCCGTAGGACATCAAAAAACCCCGAAACAACAAATAAACATTTAAAGATTGGATCTTTAACATTTTAAAGGGACTTCAAAATTATAAGTTCACCATAAACATTCACAATTGAAGCAATTCATTTGCAAAAATGTGAAAATTTCAAGTTTATGTAAAAATGAACTCACCAAATTAAGCAGCAATTATGACTTCATAAACATGCTTAATAAGGTTTTTAATTGTAGTAGATTAGTGATGCAACCATACATTTAATCTATCTTTAACATGCCCTAATTAATCAAGGTTTAAAGATTTAAAATTTTTCGTCAAAAACGAAAAACCCCTTGAAAAACATGTTTCAGGGTAGATTTTGGCTTCTGGACAGGACACGAAAAGGGTAAAAAACGATTAAGAACATCAATTTCACCCAAAAATCACTATTTTTGAGTCGAAATCTGGGTTCGTTAGACAAAATTAGTATGAATACGAGATTAAAACTAATTAAAACAAGCTTCTAATCTAATTAGAAAGCAAAACCAAAATTTAAATTCATTTTAAATCACCTCAATTAATTATTAGTTACAATAATTATAATGAGCGCGGCTCCGATAACGCTGTTGGGTTTCGTAGTGTCCGACACTACGCGGAAGAGATACCCGCCTAAGACCTGCCCACTAATTAAAGAAACTAAACAAGCAATCATATAATCAAACAACAGAAGAGAGAGAAAGAGAAAAGACGATCTTACCCTCGAAGCGTGCTTCGCTCGATAACGAGCTCTGACTTGAAAGCTCGCACCCTCGACCCGACCCGAGCGATCTTTATCCCGAAGGTTAGTCGGGACTTGACCAAATAAAACTAGAGTATTACGAACTTAAATGTTTTCTCACTAATGCTGAGATTCCTTATTGAGTTCAACTCATGTGATTTTTCCCAAACCCAAAACTTGGGTATTTATAGGGAAAGGAGCCTTGTTCTCCCTTCTTACATCAATGTGGGAGAATTGCATTTTTCCCTCAATTTATTTTAATCAAAAACAAAATAAAATGCAACGCAATCAACAAGCTCCAAGTGTCATATGGAGAGCAAGGTTGGTGAGGACCACCAAAGGGGGGAACAAAAAATCCTTGCTCCCCAAGCCAAACACCAAGACCGGTCCCCAAATTTGATCGGTGCTGACCACGCCACATGGCTGGCTGGCAGCCTGCCTTGGTTGCCAAGGCTGCCCAGCTGGCGCCTAGCACCAAGTCTGGGCTGTCCAGCCAGCTCGCACATGCATGTAAAGGTGGGCACGGGCCGGGTGGGCCTGCAGGCGGCACGAGCATGGCCTGCTTCTGTCACAGCCCGGCACGAGCCTGCTAAAGGCGCGACCCGGCACATTGGCCCAGCCGTGGGCCGTGGGCGTGCCACGGACTGCGTTTCGATTTTCAGGCACGAGTCCGCAGCTAGCCTGTCGTGCCGGCCCGGCACGGCCCGTCGTGCCAACAGCTAAATAACGGCTATGTTGCCGTAGCCAATCAACAAATTAACAGCTAGTTTTTTGTCTCAAACGGCAATTAACGGCTAGTTTTCCCAAATTCCCTATAAATACCCAACTCCATTCGCTTCCCAAACCACAAATTCACAATCTTCCCCTCTTAATCTCTTATATTCTCTAATAATACTTAATCTTTTATATTCTCTATTAATTCTCTTAAATTCTCTAAATATTATTTCTTAATATCGGAAAAAATTAAAAGTTCGTAATCGTAATTAGTGGAAAGCGTTGAAATACGGTTGTAAGATCTAAACTAATCTTCAATTTATTATTGTTGTTATTGTTATTATTACTATTATTGTTAGTAATTATTATTATTATTGTTGTTATTGTTATTGTTATATTTGTTGTTATTAATTATTATTATTGTTATTATTATTGTTAAAATTGTTGTTATTAATTATTATTGTTGTTATTTTTATTATTACAATTATTGTTATTAATTATTATTATTGTTATTGTTATTGTTATAATTGTTGTTATTAATTATTATTATTGTTATTATTATTGTTAAAATTGTTGTTATTAATTATTATTATTATTGTTAATTAATATTTTTAATTATGGCATCGAACAACCAATCATCTACGCGGAAGGGCCGACTTACCCGTGGTAGTAGTTCTAGGGAATCACCTAATCCAACGAGCCCCCAAATTCCGAATCCGACCATTCCAACCAATGACCCCGGTAACATCCCCCAAGGCTTTGAACAATTTAGGCATGATGGTACTTTCGGTTTTCAACCCTACAATATGCCCGGATTTCCACAATTTCCACCAACAAACCAATTTCCACAATTCGGTCAATTCCCACCAAATTACTTTGACCAACAAAATTTTTATTCTACCCAAGGTAGCCAACAAACCATAAATGTCTCCGGTTCTACTACTAACCAACCAACCCTCGATTCTACAAACACCCAATTCCTACACACACATGAGGAATGGTTAACCGAGAGTGAGAAGGTACTTGTCAAAAGCCGCAAAAGTGAGGTATGGCGTTATTTCCTGCTAAGTAGAGACCACACAAGAGCAAAATATAAAACATGTGGTCATTCATTCTCAGCAAAATCCACATCGGGGACGGGACACTTAGTTAGACAAATGAAAAGTTGTGCAAAACCAGCTAGTGATCCAACCCAGCCAAAAATTTCCCAATTCCATCCACACGGCTTTACCTACAACTATGAGAAGGATAGAGATGAACTAGGGAAAATGATAGTACACGCCGAACAACCTTTTCTTTTCTCTGAAAGTGACCCATTTAACACTTACATTAACAAAGCATTACAACCCCAACATAAAAGAATGTCTAGGAAAACCGTTCGTTTCGCCGCCTTGAAAAACTTCCTAGAGTACAAAATTGGGTTACTAGCCGAATTGAGTAACCTTAACTGTAGAGTGTCTTTGACTGCCGATTCTTGGGATAGTAGTTATAAATATCACTATTTATGTGTGACTTGCCATTGGATAGATGATCAATGGTTGTTACAAAAACGAATAATCCATTTTAAAATGCTGGAATATCCCCACACCGGTATTAACATTTCTCACCATTTAATGCAAGCAATAAATGAATACAACCTTCGAGATAAAATGATGTCTATGACATTTGACAATGCAACTGCAATAACATATACTGTTAATTATGTCAAACAAAATTTGACCGATGTAATATTAGATGGTGATGCACTTCATACTAGATGTGTTTGCCATGTTTTTAACTTATGTGTACAGGATGGACTTAGAGCAATGGGTCCATACTATAACAAAATTAGAGAAGCTATTATGTCTATTAATAGCTCAAACATGAGATACCAAGAATGGAAGAGTTTTATAAGACAACAAAAGATAAGGGCAATAAAATTAAAACCGATTGCCCAACTAGGTGGAATTCCACCTATAACATGTTAACCAACGCAATTGAGTACAAGAATTCGTTGACAATGTTTTACAACCAAAAATTTCCAAACAATGCTATATATGAGGATGATTGGGCTAAATGTGAACGATATATGCAATTTTTATAGTTAATATATAACATGACGTATTGTTTTTCTTCTGTTTATAATCCTCGTGCTCAAACTTTCTTTCAAATGCATGTTTACTCGCCCAACTTTTCGCTGATCATCGCAACCAAAGTGATTATGATCAGTATATTCCAGGAATGGAAACAAAGTGGCATAAATATTATAGTGAAATTCCTTTGATTTATATTTTTGCTTCCATATTAGATCCTAGGCAAAAGTATGAAAACACATATTTATGTTAGTTGACATTTACTTTCAATGCATGCTTCTTGACGATGATGTAGAAAACTATAAGACTATTGTGAAGGATCAATTTTTTGCTTTATATAGAGTCTATGAAGCCAAATATGGCACCGTTCCTCGCTCAGGGCCTTCCTAACCATCCAAAAACGTAAGTAAGAAGGCCAAACATTTATTTTCACAAGCTACTAACTTGACTTCAAGGTTTTCAGGTGATTCATCAACAAGGAGAACGCAAAGCGATGTCTCGGAGTTGCAAATGTACTTGAGTTACGACTTCACTGAGGGCATGGACGACGATGAGATAAACAGCCTCGGCCTCCTTGCATGGTGGAAACAACAAAGCACGAAGCATCCAACTTTGACGGCAATGACACGAGACATTCTTGCTATCCAAGTCTCCTCCGTTGCCTCTTAACGAGCTTTCAGCGCATCCGGGAGGGTTTTAGACGATAGAAGAACAAGTCTAAAACCCGAAACACTTGAAATGTGCGTGTGTTTCAAAGATTGGTTGGATGCGGAAAATCGGTCCCAAGACCGTTCTTACGACGACAAAGACAACGATGAAGGAACCTCCGCTTCCGACCGTTCGGGTTCGGCTAGTTCCCAATCTATGCAACTAGCCGATGACCTTGAAAACGAAGACCAAGATGAAGACGAATATGCACAAGAAGAAGAAAAAGAAGAATAGATAATTTTTGTGTATTGTACGATTTTTATCATTATCAATATTATAATTTTACGATTTTTATCATTATCCAATTTTTGTTTAATACCCTTGTACGATTTTTATCATTATTATCATTGTACAATTTTTTCAAGTAATAATAATATGAAGTATGCATTATTCACATCCAAAGTCCAATTTGCCCTTTTTTCGTTAAGTTATAATTCGTAATTTAATATAACAAAAATAAAATTATAATAATTAATAATTAATAATACAAAAATAAATGTATTAAATTATTAACATTAAACTATAAAGTAATAGTATAAACAAAATATATAAATTTAAATATTAAATATAAAAAATAATAAAACATAAATATCACACTTAATTTATTTTAGAAAAATAATAATATAAGATAAGAAGTTATAAACTATTAATAAATAAATAAATACATTATATAAAAAAAAAATTAAAAAAAAAAAGGGAGGAAGCCCCCAGGCCAGCCCGCCAGCCCAGCAGGCCAGCCCTGTAGGCCAGCACGACACGAGCCCGAATGGCACATGGGCCGTGCCGTGCCGTGCCATGGGTTGGCCTGTGACTTTGGGCGGCACGACACCGCACGACTTCTCAGGCACGGTGGCTCACCAGGCACGGCCCGCCGGAGCACGTGACCCGCGGCGATACGGCCCGGCACGGTGCCCACCTTTACATGCATGCGTGCAGCAAGCAAGCCACGTACGCAATGCGGGCTGCTGCTGCGATGCGTGATGTTGTGCGAGAGGAGTGGCCTAGCAGCTGCTTGGTGGTGCTATGCTAGCAAGTACGCACAGCTACACACACACGCACACAGCACGCTTCAAGCGACGCATATGCTATGCGAGTGCGATGCTGCTGCGATGCTGCGAGGGGCTAGGCGCTAGGCCTAGCATGCAAGGAAGCACGCATAGCCATAACACCCATACGCAAAGCACCATGCTTGCGATGCTTGCATGCTAAGCACAGCCTAGCTGCGGCTATGCGCGTGGCTGGGTGCGATGCCCACCACGCTAGCATGCATGCGGTTGGTGCCCTCGCATATCCCAGCACTCGCATGGCTAGGCCAATGCGAGGCTACGGCTTGGCTCGTAGTTGTCGCTTGCTTGGTTCTACGTCTCGTCGAATTCTAAATTCGACTTGACTTGCGATGCTCTGTTTTGACGCTCTAAGCTTGATGTCTGACGTCTTTGTTCGTAATACTCTAATGACTCATATAATCCTTCGGATTGATTCGTCGTCTCTGATAGGTTATTCGATTGGGGTGCGACCCGAAGGGTTCAGTGAAGATTAATCTTTAACATTAATTACACATTAATATTACTGATCGGAAGCGGCTTCCACCTAGGCATTCCGATCACTCGACCTCACTGAAGAATTAGCTTTCTAATAATTCTGAACCCTCTATCGGAATAATACGCTTGTGGCAAGGACATTATTCCTTTCAAAAACTTCCAATAAAAATCGGTTGTAAAATGGTATTTATAAGAGGTGGGAAAACGAAATCGAAATAATTCAGAAAACAGGGAAGCGAGCCCGCGCAAGTGCTGCGCACCATTGCTGCGCTAGGTGTGTGCACCCGCTCTTTTGGGTTCCATCGACGCTTTGTAGCTTCGTGCGCTCGCAAATGGGTCCTCGTGTGCGCACGCAATATCTAATCTTCATTATAGTCACCAAATATGCCAGATTCAAATGGAGTTTATAGTTGGTTGAACACCATGATCTCATGAGAGCGCAAGAGAAAACAATTGGTAATTTATAAGCCACCAATATCAAGGCCCAAACCTCGTACAATACCTACAACCACAAAAGAAAACAATTAAAGGAAAAAATACTAGAAAATCCACAAAAGTGGACAAAAATACAAAATAAGAAACAACAAGGATACTAAAGAGCAAATGAACAAAACTAAGCATTTATTAAGAAAGAAAGCTATAAAAGTAGGTAAAAAAACCTAAAAACTCATTAAATGAGTGCTATAAATGGCATTCATCAATGGTTTTTCATTGCAAATTCTTTCATTCGTAGCAAAATGTCTGCAACTAACACCAACAACAACCAGTTTTCATTATGCTCAATTCTCAATAAGGAGAAATTGAGTGGGCCAGACTTCGTTGATTGGCAAAGGAACTTGCGAGTAGTTCTTATGCAAGAGCAAAACGAATACGTCCTTGATGAAAAAATGCCCGGCGCTCCTAATGAGGGGGTCATACAAGCTGCCCTAAAACAATTGCATACTACCAATTGGGATGTCAAAAGCATCATGTTCGCCAAAATGTCTCCAGATCTCCAAAAGACTTTCTTTGAGAAGGAGACGGCTTCTGAGATCATTTTAGAATTTCACAATATGTTCTAAGAGCAGGCCCAAACTAAGGGGTTTGAGACCCATAGGCAAATCCATGGGAACAAGCTCAAGAAAGGAGAGCCTGTCAGCCCTTATGTGCTGAAAATGATTGGATTATTTGAGAACATGGAAAGGCTTGATGCGGGGTACTCGAATGAGATGGCAATTAACATTATTCTCCACTCGCTGCACAAAGGCTATAAACAGTTCAAGATGAACTATAACATACATAGCATGGAGAAACCCTCATCAAGCTTCATGAGATGTTGAAGCAAGCCAAGAAAACGCTCAAAGATGAGGGGAAGCATGATATGCTTATGGTCAAGAAGGGCAAGTCATTTAAACAGTCAGGCAAGAAGAAGGGCTACAAGGGAAAGGGTAAGAAGACCTTTCCGCCTAAGTCAAAAGCTACCAAGGCCGACAAGCAAAAGAAGGTAGCATCTTCTCAATCCGATTTCGAATGTTTCTACTTCAAGAAGGGACATTGGAAGCGAGATTGCCTCAAGTTGAAGGAAGATCAGAAGAACGACACTGTTACTTCTGGATCAGTTATATATGTTATAGACCTAAACTTTGCTAGCAATGCTTCATGTGTATTAGATATTGAATGTGGCTCACACCTTTGTTCCAATTCTCAGGGACTAAGGACAAGTAGAAAGCTAGCGAAAGGAGAAGTGCAACTACGGGTGGGAAATGGAGCAAGGATTGTAGCCATCCGTTGGAACACTTAGTTTGGCTTTTACCTCGAGGCTTGTCTTAGAACTGGATGAATGTTATCATGTTCCAAGCATTACTAGAAACATTATTTCTATTTCGGCGTTGGATGCCAAAGGTTTTGAATTCCGGATAAGGGACAAAATTTGTTCGTTTTATCTTGACAATGTTTTATATGATACAACATATTCTGAATATGGTCTTTATGTGCTCTTCTCTAGAAAAACTAGTTTATAATGTTAATGATACCACCAAAAGGGCTAAGAACAGCGATTCGAATCAAACCTACTTGTGTCATTGTTCTCTTGGCCACATAAACATCAAACGCATCAAGAAACTACTTCAAGAAGGGATTCTTGATTCATTCGACTTAAAGTCATTTGAAACCTACAAAGGATGTATGTTAGTTTAGTAGTGTCCGACACTACGCGGAATAAAACCTTCCTAAAATCCGCAGAAAAATTAAAGTAACTAAACATGCATATTAATTAACAATCACGTAATTAACAAGGAGAGGAAAAAAAAAGACGATCATACCCTTTGTTTGGGGGTCTTTTATTGACCTTCGGGAGAGTTACAATTTCCTAGCAGACTTCCTTCTTACGCCTGTACCTGCACCTAGCAGACTTCCTTCTTACGCCTGTACCTGCACAAGTAACGGAGACTCCGGATGGGGGTGGGAGTTCCGCCTCTGAAGATTAAGTTAGTATCTTTTCGAAGTGGAATAAGAACAATAAAAGCTTCTCGGTTCGAGAGCGTTTCAGTAGGTTTGGGCTTTGTTTGTTTTTTGTGTGGTTGCAATTAATGTGTGTTTTTCATAAATGAGGTCTACCCTTACTATTTATAGTAAGGGA
Source organism: Chenopodium quinoa (assembly GCF_001683475.1). Classification (NCBI taxonomy): domain Eukaryota; kingdom Viridiplantae; phylum Streptophyta; class Magnoliopsida; order Caryophyllales; family Amaranthaceae; genus Chenopodium; species Chenopodium quinoa. The sequence continues at coordinate 41,023 of NW_018743905.1, read as the reverse complement.
GAACTGTACCTCAATTAGGGTATAAGGGACACGTGTCGCAAAGGGATTGGGCCTTTGCAGACCGTTGAAAGATTGACACGTGTCAAGCCTTTATTGGGCCACGTGTCTTAGGGTATTTTCACCCTAAACATCTGCCCCTCACAGGTGAGATGTGGCAAACTCACGTTTCATCTGTGACAGACGTAGGGTGCATGGGGTAAGTGACGGTTCATCTGCTTCCCCCCTCTTTTTTTTTTTTTTTTTGAATTTCAAATTTTCGTGCAGAAGGTGACTGTTCGCCTTCTGCCTCTTTCTATAAGTAGGGTGGCTACCTCTTTCCTCCGCAATTTTTATTTTCAAAAATTTCCTGAGAAGAAGCTCTGATACCGGCTGCTTTCTCCCCCAAAACCTACAAGAGGGTATGAGGCCGGAAGCATGCTACTGGGCTAATACTTGAGTTTCTCCAAGCACCGGTAGCTGATGAGGTCGGATGAGCTCCCGGTATCAATCAAGATCCGGCCAACTCTTTGATTGGCGATTTTGCACTCGATGACTATAGGGTCATCATGAGGCCGCCTGACCTCGCCCCTATCTCTCTCGGAGATGTTAACTTCCGGAAATGAATATTCAGACGACTGGCCCTCATCCACTGAGTTGACCAGTTTCCGAATGTTGTCTTTTGTGCCCCGGATGGTAGGCCCACCTCCCGCAAATCCACCGGCTATGGTCAGGATGGTTTCCTCATCCGTATCCGATTGAATAGCCGTCTTCTTTGGGGGTGGTCCTCTTGCTTGTTTAGGAGAACCCCTTGACTTGGAAAGATAAGATTTGAGAGCCCCCTCATCAGCGAGCCGGTCGAAGAGCCGCATGAGGCTAAAGCAACCCTCAGTGTCGTGGCCAATTTCCTCGTGAAAAAGACAATATTTGCTCTTATCTCGGGCGCTTAGAGGACTCTTCATAGGAGACGGTTTTTCAAGATTTAACCGGTCCTTTACTTCGTTGAGAATGGAGGCACAGTCCTTGTTGAACTCGTACTTTGGCACATACGGATCCGACCTCTTCCTTTTCTGGAAAGGTTGTCCGGATGAGTCTGCCGCCCATACCCCCTTTCTCTTGTCTTCCTTTTTGGCCGACTGGGTAGGCCGACTCTCTTTTTTATCGGATCTTTTGTAATCCGTTGGAAGTTTAACAGCACACAATTCCACTGCCTGAATGTAGGCCTCCGCCTTCATGAGCGCCTCGTGAAGAGTGGAGACCCTCTTCCTAACCAAGTCAAACTTAAAAGTTGATCCATCTTTTAAGCCTTTGAAGAAATCAGTATAGGCAACGTCATCAGACAATCCATGGATTTGGATCCTCATCAGGTTAAACCGCCTGACATATGACCGGAGCCCCTCTTTGTCTCCCTGTTGTATTGCCCCTAGATCAAGGCTTGTTTTCTTGGCAGGGATGTTCATAGAAAAGTTGGACGTAAACCAGTAGGCCAAGGTCCTGAAATTATTGATGCATCCGGCTGGGAGGTTACCAAACCAACGTTGAGCAATCCCTTTCAACGTAGCCGGGAAGCACCGGCACCATGCGGCGTCATCCAAACCTGCAAATACATCAGGTTGGTGTATGCCATAAGGTGATCTTCCGGGTTGGTGGTACCGTCGTAGGCGCCTACCAAGACGTTTTTGATTTTAGACGGCTGGGTCATCTCGGTGATTTCTCTGGAGAACGCCGTTGGCTGTTCCCCAAGGTTGAGCAGCCGGAGCTGCCAGTCCATAGGCTGGACGGGCGGCTGATGCTGCCCCCCGAAAATACCTGCCTGTGCATAGGGGGATCCAAAGGGCGTATACGGTGTTCCATGCACTGCCGATTGGATCATATGGGGGCCGGATCGAGCGGAAACCTCGCTCGTCCGGCTGTCATTGTTTGTTCTCGAGTGCCTTCCTGAGGTGGCATTGAAGCTGTCTCGAAAGGTCGATGTTGATGCCGACTCGGATCGCTGAGTCTTTTTATCTTGGATGAGCGTCCGGGCGTCAGAATAGACTTTCTTGGTTCCATCCGGCTGAATGTGCCGGACGGGCTTTCTGACTCCATCTATAGGAGTGTGCATCTTTGAGAAATCAAAGAGCCTAGCCGGCATGTTTGACTTCGGATGCGGGGTAGATGCTCTACCCTTTACTGTTTTGGCTGTCTTTTTACCGTGACGCCTTTCTTCCGCCTGACCCTTACGGGGGCCGGCTGTATAGTCCAGAAGGCCTTTGATCTCTCCTTTGAAGCTCATCATCATATTCATGAGGTCATCTCTGGAGACTGGGGAGTCTCCAGCGGTAGAGGTTAACCCAAGCGGCCCCCTAGTTGGCTTGCTAGGAGCCGCCTGGTTCCCTTCCCGTTCTCTCTTATCTTTGGAACGGGTGTTCTTGGTCCTTAAAGAGCCATCTGCAGCAGTGTAGGCTTCCAAGTCATAGTTATCGGCTGTATCTTGGTCCGAATGGACCTCAACCTCCCCAGTAGGCAGATTGCCTTTACCAGGTAGTATTGGCTCAGATGTCATCTAGAAAGTACTCTCCCCACAGACGGCGCCAGATGTTTGGGGGTCTTTTATTGTCCTTCGGGAGAGTTACAATTTCCTAGCAGACTTCCTTCTTACGCCTGTACCTGCACCTAGCAGACTTCCTTCTTACGCCTGTACCTGCACAAGTAACGGAGACTCCGGATGGGGGTGGGAGTTCCGCCTCTGAAGATTAAGTTAGTATCTTTTCGAAGTGGAATAAGAACAATAAAAGCTTCTCGGTTCGAGAGCGTTTCAGTAGGTTTGGGCTTTGTTTGTTTTTTGTGTGGTTGCAATTAATGTGTGTTTTTCATAAATGAGGTCTACCCTTACTATTTATAGTAAGGGAGAACTGTACCTCAATTAGGGTATAAGGGACACGTGTCGCAAAGGGATTGGGCCTTTGCAGACCGTTGAAAGATTGACACGTGTCAAGCCTTTATTGGGCCACGTGTCTTAGGGTATTTTCGCCCTAAACATTTGCCCCTCACAGGTGAGATGTGGCAAACTCACGTGTCATCTGTGACAGACGTAGGGTGCATGGGGTAAGTGACGGTTCATCTGCTTCCCCCCTCTTTTTTTTTTTTTTTTGAATTTCAAATTTTCGTGCAGAAGGTGACTGTTCGCCTTCTGCCTCTTTCTATAAGTAGGGTGGCTACCTCTTTCCTCCGCAATTTTTATTTTCAAAAATTTCCTGAGAAGAAGCTCTGATACCGGCTGCTTTCTCCCCCAAAACCTACAAGAGGGTATGAGGCCGGAAGCATGCTACTGGGCTTATACTTGAGTTTCTCCAAGCACCGGTAGCTGATGAGGTCGGATGAGCTCCCGGTATCAATCAAGATCCGGCCAACTCTTTGATTGGCGATTTTGCACTCGATGATTATAGGGTCATCATGAGGCCGCCTGACCTCGCCCCTATCTCTCTCGGAGATGTTAACTTCCGGAAATGAATATTCAGACGACTGGCCCTCATCCACTGAGTTTACCAGTTTTCGAATGTTGTCTTTTGTGCCCCGGATGGTAGGCCCACCTCCCGCAAATCCACCGGCTATGGTCAGGATGGTTTCCTCATCCGTATCCGATTGAATAGCCGTCTTCTTTGGGGGTGGTCCTCTTGCTTGTTTAGGAGAACCCCTTGACTTGGAAAGATAAGATTTGAGAGCCCCCTCATCAGCGAGCCGGTCGAAGAGCCGCCTGAGGCTAAAGCAACCCTCAGTGTCGTGGCCAATTTCCTCGTGAAAAAGACAATATTTGCTCTTATCCCGGGCGCTTAGAGGACACTTCATAGGAGACGGTTTTTCAAGATTCAACCAGTCCTTTACTTCGTTGAGAATGGAGGCACAGTCCTTGTTGAACTCGTACTTTGGCACATACGGATCCGACCTCTTCCTTTTCTGGAAAGGTTGTCCGGATGAGTCTGCCGCCCATACCCCCTTTCTCTTGTCTTCCTTTTTGGCCGACTGGGTAGGCCGACTCTCTTTTTTATCGGATCTTTTGTAATCCGTTGGAAGTTTAACAGCACACAATTCCACTGCCTGAATGTAGGCCTCCGCCTTCATGAGCGCCTCGTGAAGAGTGGAGACCCTCTTCCTAACCAAGTCAAACTTAAAAGTTGATCCATCTTTTAAGCCTTTGAAGAAATCAGTATAGGCAACGTCATCAGACAATCCATGGATTTGGATCCTCATCAGGTTAAACCGCCTGACATATGACCAGAGCCCCTCTTTGTCTCCCTGTTGTATTGCCCCTAGATCAAGGCTTGTTTTCTTGGCAGAGATGTTCATAGAAAAGTTGGACGTAAACCAATAGGCCAAGGTCCTGAAATTATTGATGCATCCGGCTGGGAGGTTACCAAACCAACGTTGAGCAATCCCTTTCAACGTAGCCGGGAAGCACCGGCACCATGCGGCGTCATCCAAACCTTGCAAATACATCAGGTTGGTGTATGCCATAAGGTGATCTTCCGGGTTGGTGGTACCGTCGTAGGCGCCTACCAACACGTTTTTGATTTTAGACGGCTGGGTCATCTCGGTGATTTCTCTGGAGAACGCCGTTGGCAGTTCCCCAAGGTTGAGCAGCCGGAGCTGCCAGTCCATAGGCTGGACGGGCGGCTGATGCTGCCCCCCGAAAATACCTGCCTGTGCATAGGGGGATCCAAAGGGCGTATACGGTGTTCCATGCACTGCCGGTTGGATCATATGGGGGCCGGATCGAGCGGAAACCTCGCTCGTCCGGCTGTCATTGTTTGTTCTCGAGTGCCTTCCTGAGGTGGCATTGAAGCTGTCTCGAAAGGTCGATGTTGATGCCGACTCGGATCGCTGAGTCTTTTTATCTTGGATGAGCGTCCGGGCGTCAGAATAGACTTTCTTGGTTCCATCCGGCTGAATGTGCCGGACGGGCTTTCTGACTCCATCTATAGGAGTGTGCATCTTTGAGAAATCAAAGAGCCTAGCCGGCATGTTTGACTTCGGATGCGGGGTAGATGCTCTACCCTTTACTGTTTTGGCTGTCTTTTTACCGTGACGCCTTTCTTCCGCCTGACCCTTACGGGGGCCGGCTGTATAGTCCAGAAGGCCTTTGATCTCTCCTTTGAAGCTCATCATCATATTCATGAGGTCATCTCTGGAGACTGGGGAGTCTCCAGCGGTAGAGGTTAACCCAAGCGGCCCCCTAGTTGGCTTGCTAGGAGCCGCCTGGTTCCCTTCCCGTTCTCTCTTATCTTTGGAACGGGTGTTCTTGGTCCTTAAAGAGCCATCCGCAGCAGTGTAGGCTTCCAAGTCATAGTTATCGGCTGTATCTTGGTCCGAATGGACCTCAACCTCCCCAGTAGGCAGATTGCCTTTACCAGGTAGTATTGGCTCAGATGTCATCTAGAAAGTACTCTCCCCACAGACGGCGCCAGATGTTTGGGGGTCTTTTATTGTCCTTCGGGAGAGTTACAATTTCCTAGCAGACTTCCTTCTTACGCCTGTACCTGCACCTAGCAGACTTCCTTCTTACGCCTGTACCTGCACAAGTAACGGAGACTCCGGATGGGGGTGGGAGTTCCGCCTCCGAAGATTAAGTTAGTATCTTTTCGAAGTGGAATAAGAACAATTAAAGCTTCTCGGTTCGAGAGCGTTTCAGTAGGTTTGGGTTTTGTTTGTTTTTTGTGTGGTTGCAATTAATGTGTGTTTTTCATAAATGAGGTCTACCCTTACTATTTATAGTAAGGGAGAACTGTACCTCAATTAGGGTATAAGGGACACGTGTCGCAAAGGGATTGGGCCTTTGCAGACCGTTGAAAGATTGACACGTGTCAAGCCTTTATTGGGCCACGTGTCTTAGGGTATTTTCACCCTAAACACCCTTGATGCGTGCTTCGCTCTTTCTTAAATTTCGTACTTGAAAGCGTAAGTGTATTAGAACGAAAGTGTTCTCCCTTGTGGAGATCCTTTCAAGTTCAAAACTCAAGTGCCATTTTCTAATGCCAAATGATTGATATTTATTGGGAAAGGAGCCCTTGAATTATAATTTTCCATCAATGTGCGAGAGTTGGTAAAAAGGCATTTATTCAATTTAATTTATTCTAAAATCAAATTAAAATGCAAATGAATCAACAAGCAACAAGTGTCAAGGGAGGGCAAGGGGTTAGGTGAGGATCACAAGGGGGGACCAGCCTCCCCTTGCTCCCTAAGCAACCCACATAAACCAGCTTCCCTACACACGGCCAATATGAAAGGAATGGTGTCCTTCCAACAAGTGTATTCTTCCGATAGAGGGTTCAGAATTATTACAGAGCTAATTCTTCAGTATGGTCAAGTGATCGAAATGCCTATGTGGAGGTCGTTTCCGATCAGTAATATCAATGTACAATTGATGTTACAACTTAATCTTAAATGAACCCTTCGGGTCGAACCCAATCGAATCACCGATCTGAGACGACGAATTAATCCAAAAGGATTTAATGAGTCAGCAGAGTTATACGAATATAGACGTCGGATATCGAGCATAGGGCGTCGAGACCGAGCGTCGCAAAAGCACAAAGCGACAAGTATGAACATAGCCCTAGCACCACAATGGCATGGCCATGTGGATGCTAGGCTAGTTCGAGCTAGCATGCACCTAGCATGGCTAGGCGCAAGCCTTAGCACACTAGGTGCACTAGGCGCACTATCGCAGCCCTAGCATGATGCCTAGGCACCATCACTACCATCGCAGGCACTAGGCGCACCTTGGGCACCATCGCAGCCCATCGCAAGTGCTATGCGCACCATAGCAACCGATCGCACCATCGCAGCACAAGCACAGCACCTTCGCATGGCTAGGCCAGTGCGTGTGTGCGTGTGCTTGTGCCTTAGCCCATCGCATCATCGCAGCAAACATGCCTGCGCACATGCGTGCCTTCGCATGGCACTGCATCGAAGCATGCGTGCTTGGGTGCTAGGCACCATTGCAGGCACCTCGCACAAGCACAGCACCATGGTAAGCCTTGTGTGCGTGTGCATGTGCGTGCAGGGCATCGCAGCAGCAGCAGCATGCGAGGGTATGCGAGGCTGGTGCGCATGGCTGGCAAGGCAAGGGGCCAGCATGCGTGGCTTGCTAGCAGCACGCATGCTAGCTATGCTAGCGTGTGCGATGGCGAGGGCTGATGCGTGCCAGGAGCCAGCACTAGCGCCTAGCTAGCAAGCAGCATCGCTTGGCTAGCTAGCGAGCAGTAGCGTTGGGCGTGCTGTGCATGCAAGGGAGCTGCTAGGCAGGCTGGTGCTAGCTGGCAGGGCTTGCTGGACTGCTAGTTGGCGTGCTAGCTGGTAGCAGCCCAGCAGGCCTTGCTAGTGTAGGGTTTCGTAGTGACCCGACACTACGCGGAAGGAAACCCACCAAGACCCGCCCCTTAATTAAAACAATTAACAAGCATATTAAACTTAATCAAACAAGATTAAGAACAAGAATTATACCTTTGTCGCGTGCTTCGCTCCCAAAGAGCTCTTACTTCAAGATCCCGAAAATACGAGATCTCTGACGGATCGTACCCTCGACCCGACCCGAGCGTCCTAAGTCTTAAAGGTTAGTCAAGACCCGGACAAAATAACTATGAGTTTTACGAATCAAAGGTTTACTCTTACTTAGAGTTGCCATTTGAATTCCACTCAAGGTTGTTTATTTCCCAATACCCAAGCTTGGTATTTATTGGGAAATGAACCCTTGAACTTCATTCCCCAACCAATGTGGTAGAATGAATAATTTTGCTAATTAATTTAATTCTAAAATAAATTAATAAATGAATCCAATCACAATGCAACAAGTGTCAAGGGGAGAGTGAGAGTTAGGTGTGGACCATGTACCTTGGGGGGGACCATTGCCTTGCTCCCCAAGGCATGGCTCTAAGCCTTGGTCCCCACTCTCCTCACAAAACCGCCTCAAGCATGCTGCTGGGCTGGCAGCCAGCTGACACAGCCAGCATGCCCAGCCAGCTAGCACAAGCCCACCAAGCAGCCTTCGCATCCCAGCCAGGCAGTGCTACTTGGTCATAGACAATGCTTGGCGCTGGTGCGTGCTAGTGCTAGGTGCTGGTGCGTGCTGGCGCTGGCCCCATCATCCCACGCACATACGCACACACCTCGCGCATCCAGCATGCGTGCTGCTAACGAGCCACGCATGCTGGCCCCCTTTGTCTCGCACCATACGCACACATACCTTCACAGCATCTCTCGCACATGCACTAGCCACGCACCATGCGCACTAGTCATGCACATCGTGCATTGGCCTCGCACCACATGCACACCCACGCATCACACAGCAGCCTAGGTGCGTGGTGATGCTGGGCTGCTGTACGTGGCCTAGCAATACGCTGGTGCCCAGGCCCTCGCATATGCATGGTGCGCTTCTTGGTGCTGCCATGCGAAGGCTAGCACACAAGCCAGCACGCATGCCGTGCCAATGCTAGCCAGGCACCCATGCTAGCACTTGGTGCCAGCGATGGTGCTGCCATGCCAGGCACGCACGCACGCAGCACTCAGTGCCTGCGATGGTGTGCCTGGTGCCTGCGATGGGCAGCAATGGTGCCCAGCCTTATGTTAGGGCTGCAATAGGTTGCTCGGTGCGCTTGGTGCGCCTATTGCTTGCGATAGGCTGCCAGGCCGCGCCTAGGCTGCGATGGCGCGCCTAGCACACCTAGTGTGCTTAGGCTTGTGCTTAGCCATGCTAGGTGCATGCTAGCCTGAACTAGCCTAGCATCCACATGGCTAGGCTAGTGTGGTGCTAGGGCTATGTTTGTACTTGTTGCTTTATGATTTCGCGACGCTCGGTCTCGACGCCCTAGGCTCAATATCCGACGTCTGTATTCGTAAAACTCTGCTGACTCATTAAATCCTTTCGGATTAATTCGTCGTCTCGAATCGGTGATTCGATTGGGTTCGACCCGAAGGGTTCAGCTAAGATTAAGCTGTAACATCAATTGTACATTGATATTACTGATCGAAAGCGGCCTCCACCTAGGCATTCCGCTCACTTGACCTTACTAAAGAATTAGCTCCGTAATAATTCTGAACCCTCTATCGGAGGAATACACTTGTTGGAAGGACACCATTCCTTTCAGAAAGAGCCGATTTTGCAAGTGGGGACCATTGCTTGGAGCAATGGCTTGGGGATCAAGGCAATGGCCCCCCCAAGCCTTTTGTCCTCACTTGGCTTTCTATATTATTGTGTCATGTGTCGTTTTGTGATTGAATTGATTAATCATTTAATTTTGGAATTAAATAATTATCATTTCACCAACTCTCTCACATTGATGGGAGATTGGAAACTAAGGATTCATTTCCTTATAAATATCCTTCAAGGGTGTTGGGAAATTAACAACCTTGAGTGGAATTAAAAAGGCAACTCTAATTAAGAGTAAACCTTTGATTCGTAAAACTCATGGTTATTTTGTCCGGGTCTTGACTAACCTTCAAGACTTAGGACGCTCGGGTCGGGTCGAGGGTACGATCCGTCGGAGATCTCTTGTTTTCGGGATTTTGAAGTAAGAGCTCTTTGGGTGCGAAGCACGCGACAAAGGTATAATTCTTGTTCTTAATCTTGTTTGATTAAGTTTAATATGCTTGTTAATTGTTTTAATTAAGGGGCGGGTCTTGGTGGGTTTCCTTCCGCGTAGTGTCGGGTCACTACGAAACCCTACAGCGGTATCGGAGCCACGCTCCTTTTAATTTTTGCAATTATTTTTAATTAAGGTGTTTTAAAAGAATTTATTTTTCTGGTTCATGTTCTTCTAATTAGATTAGATGCTCGATTTTATTCTCGATTTGGCTGTCTAACCCAGATTTTGGCTCAAAAATAGTGATTTTTGGGTGGAATCGACATTCTGGAACAAATTCAAACCAGAAACCCATTTTTTATGGGGTTTTTTCGTTTTTCAACGAAAATTTTAATTCTTTTTAAGCCTTGATTAATGCAAGCATTACAAGGTTAGATTAAATGCACTTTTGCATCTCTAATCTACTGGTTTTAAAATATCCTTAAGCATTATAATGGAGTTTTTATTAGTGCTTAAGATGATATGCCATTTTTCACATAATCTTGTTTTTCACAAATTTTGCAAATAAATTGCAATAAAATGTGAAATCTTGTTGTGATCTTGTAATTTAAAGTTCCTATTATGTTAAAGTTCTAATATTTAAAGGTTTAAATGATTGGAACCCTAACCCTAAATTCCATGTTGAACAAAGTTTGGAATTTTCATGTTTGGTTGATTAAAATACATCAAGTTCAATTACTTGTGAGTAAAATTTGATTAATATTCATATTGGAAGATGTAATCTTAGTATTTTACACAAGTATGAAAGTTGGAAATTTTTTTTTTTATCATTGGATGATTAATTTATTTTTCCAACTCCCATTTATCAAACCCATTTTTAATTTGCATATTAGCAATATTAATTATGGACATAGCTCATTTTATTTTAAGGATAAAGTTAGACCTAATTTTGTTCAAAATTAAAATTTTTGGATGATTTAGGCTTGTGCACCAATAAAATAAAAATTATTTAAGTTAGACTTATTTTATTTTATTTTCCCTCAAATTGATTCTAAAATGTAATTTAGAATTAATTATTGTCACACACAAATCGGAATTAAAATCCATAGTAAAATGCACGCAAATCGATGAAAAACCGCAAGTGTTACCAAGGCTAGTCGGGCTGCCTAGCAGCCCACATGTAGGCTGCCTATGGTGCGCGCATGGCTAAGCATCAATGTTGTGTGGCTGTGTGGCGAGGGGTGCTAAGGCTGGGCTTGGGCAGTGGCCTTGGCTGCAGGGTGCTTGGGGGCGCTGCTGGGCAGCGTGGTAGCAAGCACCAGCCCGCCCCCACTTGCTGCCAGGCGCCAGCATGCGTGCAGGCATGCGTGGTGCTGGCTAGCGTAGTTTATGTGCTGGGCGCAGCATGCTAGCATCAAGCGCCAGCCTAGCCCCTTAATGCTGCTAGTGCGTGTGAGGCATAAGCTGCTGGCGAGCTTGTGCTGCTGCTGGGCAGCGAGGAAGCAAGCTCTAGCCAGCCAGCCCACTGCTGCCTAGCAGCCATGGTGCGCCATCCATCATGCTAGGATGGGGCCTCGTTGCTTAATTTTGAGCTATGTATATTTGCGAAAATTTTGTCGTTTTAAATTATTTATGTAATTATTTAATGAGGCTAAAAACCTCGATTTTTGATTTTGCAAAATTTGACGAATTTTGGGTTATGCCGACTTAATTAATCGGATTAATTAAGTACGGATGCTCAATTTAGTGGGAGCTTAATTAATTGCGTGAGCTTTTAGAAATTATGGATTAAACAATTTTGACTAGTTTTAATTAGGCGCATTAATTGGATTAACCACCTAAGTTAGTTACTAGTTTTGCGTGTTTAATTATGTATTTCGTAAAATTGCATGGGCCATTCACAAATAGTGAATGAATGAATGGAAGATTGTTATTCAAAACAGGTCTTTGAAAATGGCAACTAGTGGGGCCCGAATAGGATAGAAAATACGGACTGCGTTCCGTTATGTATTTTTGTAAATCTAAATACGATCTGCGAACCGTTAAGTATTTTTGTACTATTAAATTAATCTTAGTCGTTCTAGCTAGCTTCTTTTATTTTATTTTTGGCCAATATGTCTCAAGACGGCGTTTCGATGAAGACGAGCCAATATGAAGACCCATGGAAATTGAAGATTTCAAGGGGTCATGCTAGTTGCCAAAAGCATCTATTTTTATGCCTTGATTAATGCAAGCATTACAAGGTTAGATTAAATGCACTTTTGCATCTCTAATCTACTGGTTTTAAAATATCCTTAAGCATTATAATGGAGTTTTTATTAGTGCTTAAGATGATATGCCATTTTTCACATAATCTTGTTTTTCACAAATTTTGCAAATAAATTGCAATAAAATGTGAAATCTTGTTGTGATCTTGTAATTTAAAGTTCCTATTATGTTAAAGTTCTAATATTTAAAGGTTTAAATGATTGGAACCCTAACCCTAAATTCCATGTTGAACAAAGTTTGGAATTTTCATGTTTGGTTGATTAAAATACATCAAGTTCAATTACTTGTGAGTAAAATTTGATTAATATTCATATTGGAAGATGTAATCTTAGTATTTTACACAAGTATGAAAGTTGGAAATTTTTTTTTTATCATTGGATGATTAATTTATTTTTCCAACTCCCATTTGTCAAACCCATTTTTAATTTGCATATTAGAAATATTAATTATGGACATAGCTCATTTTATTTTAAGGATAAAGTTAGACCTAATTTTGTTCAAAATTAAAATTTTTGGATGATTTAGGCTTGTGCACCAATAAAATAAAAATTATTTAAGTTAGACTTATTTTATTTTATTTTCCCTCAAATTGATTCTAAAATGTAATTTAGAATTAATTATTGTCACACACAAATCGGAATTAAAATCCATAGTAAAATGCACGCAAATCGATGAAAAACCGCAAGCGTTACCAAGGCTAGTCGGGCTGCCTAGCAGCCCACATGTAGGCTGCCTATGGTGCGCGCATGGCTAAGCATCAATGTTGTGTGGCTGTGTGGCGAGGGGTGCTAAGGCTGGGCTTGGGCAGTGGCCTTGGCTGCAGGGTGCTTGGGGGCGCTGCTGGGCAGCGTGGTAGCAAGCACCAGCCCGCCCCCACTTGCTGCCAGGCGCCAGCATGCGTGCAGGCATGCGTGGTGCTGGCCAGCGTAGTTTATGTGCTGGGCGCAGCATGCTAGCATCAAAGCGCCAGCCTAGCCCCTTAATGCTGCTAGTGCGTGTGAGGCATAAGCTGCTGGCGAGCTTGTGCTGCTGCTGGGCAGCGAGGAAGCAAGCTCTAGCCAGCCAGCCCACTGCTGCCTAGCAGCCATGGTGCGCCATCCATCATGCTAGGATGGGGCCTCGTTGCTTAATTTTGAGCTATGTATATTTGCGAAAATTTTGTCGTTTTAAATTATTTATGTAATTATTTAATGAGGCTAAAAACCTCGATTTTTGATTTTGCAAAATTTGACGAATTTTGGGTTATGCCGACTTAATTAATCGGATTAATTAAGTACGGATGCGCAATTTAGTGGGAGCTTAATTAATTGCGTGAGCTTTTAGAAATTATGGATTAAACAATTTTGACTAGTTTTAATTAGGCGCATTAATTGGATTAACCACCTAAGTTAGTTACTAGTTTTGCGTGTTTAATTATGTATTTCGTAAAATTGCATGGGCCATTCACAAATAGTGAATGAATGAATGGAAGATTGTTATTCAAAACAGGTCTTTGAAAATGGCAACTAGTGGGGCCCGACTAGGATAGAAAATACGGACTGCGTTCCGTTATGTATTTTTGTAAATCTAAATACGATCTGCGAACCGTTAAGTATTTTTGTACTATTAAATTAATCTTAGTCGTTCTAGCTAGCTTCTTTTATTTTATTTTTGGCCAATATGTCTCAAGACGGCGTTTCGATGAAGACGAGCCAATATGAAGACCCATGGAAATTGAAGATTTCAAGGGGTCATGCTAGTTGCCAAAAGCATCTATTTTTATGCCTTATATATATTGTTATTATATATGATTGCTAGATACATGTCTAGGATTTCTATTATGTTGCGACGATTAGTTAAGTTCACTTAAATCAACCAACATAGAAACCCTAGGTCCCTTAATAATATTGAGCTAAAATTTGTCGTTCCAAGAACAACACTTACCGAACTAATGCGCGTAAGTGATGGATTACGCCAAAGAGAGGCATCACTACTTCCCTAGGAACGTAAGGTATACTAGGTATACAAGTTGTCTTGGTTAAGCTCAACGATATCAGTAAGGAGTCCTTAGATATCATGGCAAAAGAGATAAAATGTCAAGAATGCATTAGATACGACATTTTATGAAACCGAGAGTAGCTTGGAGCTATTAGCAATTAGATTGCTTACCTTAAGAAATTTAATGATTAAGACAAGCCAAAGCATGCTTAACCATTTCTTGATCTTTGGGATCTCGGAATCATTTTATTCTCGCCCATAAGGGACATTTTAAATGCGTGGATAAAATTCTCAATAAGATTGAATATATGCATGAACGTTTTAAATTTCAACTTATGAACGGTTTTTCACTTCAAATTATTTCAATTGTAGAACAATGTCTGCAAGTAACTCAAACAACAACCATGTGTGCCCGAAAACTCCCCGAAAAGTTAGCTATCAAGCTTAACTTAACAAATCTTGAAGAATGGGAAGAAGAACTCAGGAGAACTCTCCGAAGTTGTTCCAAGGAGTATGTTCTGGATACTTCCCTCCCAACCTTCTGTTCCAAGAAACACTTAAGTGACGAATCTTGTTGTGCATGGTCAAAAGATTGCAAATTAGTGTCACAACTCATGGCTAACTCCATCCCGGAAGAATGGAAAGAAAAACTTCCATTCTCTTTCCCGGACTTGTTCCTTGGAGGACTAAGGGATGTTGTCGGTGTGAGATTCTCTAAGATTTTCAACGACAACAATGATGGACTCTTGTTTGCAGTGACTAGGTCACTTACAAACATGAATGTAAAGCCGTCGGATCAAGGTTGTCTTGCGAAAGAGAGGTACCATCTTTGGTCTACAGTCTGCAACACCAAGTTGAGACCGGGTATGCCCCTCCGACCCCATGTGGCAAGAATGACTAAGCTCTTCAAACACATGGAACTCCTCGGAATTCCACTAGAAGATGGAATGGCTGGTCATATTATGCTCACTTCACTCCACTTAGGATATGATGCGCTAAGGGCATATATTTCTGAATCGAAGGAGACACATTCCTTGAAGAATGTGGTGGAGCTACTTCACCGAGCCAACTCATATGGGGCAACCAAAAGACCGTCAAGAAGGAGGGATTTCAAGGTTAAGGCTAAGATGCGTTGCTTCTATTGTGGCGGGCAAGGCCACTTCAAGAGAGAATGCAAGCTCTTTCGAGAAGAGGAAGAGAGGAAAGGAGCATCTACCTCACGTATCTTCCTAAACACTTGTGAATTAAGCTTATCATAAGGTATTGGAAACCAAGTATGACTCACTTTATGTTGCCTTTTCAGGAACCAAGTGAGAAGCTTATCAAGTGTTGGTGCAAGAGCAAGAAGACGACGAAGATGGTTTTTCGGTCGTGCTTGCATGCACCATTTTGTCTTTGAGATGTAATTAAAACTAATCCTAGTTTTGTCATGCTTTTGAACAATATTTTGATCAATGGTGTTGGACACCAAGATGTTTGAAATGAAAGACTTCTAACATAGTTGTTTCAAAGATTATCTTTCAAACATATGTTCAAATTAAATTGCATGCTTTACACAAAGAAAATAGGAATGATACAAAATGAACTAAGACCATCAAGTCGAATCAAACCTACTTGTGGCATTGTCGTCTTGGCCATATTAACATCAAGCGCATCAAGAAACTTCTTCAAGAAGGTGTTCTTGATTCATTCGACTTAGAGTCGTTTGAAAATTGCGAAGGATGCTTATGAGGCAAGATGATAAAACAGCCATTCTCCAAGTTGGGAGAAAGGGCAAGTCACTTATTAGGTCTAATACACACGGATGTATGTGGACCAATGAGCACACCCGCAAGAAAAGGTTACCAATATTTCATCACTTTCATCGACGATTATAGTAGATATGGCTATATCTACTTAATGTCAAATAAATCTGAATCTTTTGAGAAATTCAAAGAATTTCAGAAAGAAGTTGAAAAGCAACTTGGAAAGAAAATTAAAGCACTTCGATCGGATCGAGGTGGCGAATATTTGAGCCATGAATTCGACGATCACTTGAAAGAAAATGGCATTCTTTCAGAGTTGACACCTCCCGGAACTCCTCAATGGAAAGAAGGAATCGAACCTTGTTAGACATGGTTCGATCAATGATGGGTCTTAGTGAAATCCCTATCTCTTTCTAAGGACATGCGCTACAAACTGCAGCACTAACACTGAATAGAGCTCAGTCAAAAGCTGTTGAAAAGACTCCATATGAATTATGGACTAAGAAACCTCATAAGTTGTCTTTTCTAAAGATTTGGGGATGCGAAACATATGTCAAGCGATTAATTTCGGACAAACTTCACCCCAAATCGGATAACTGTTTCTTTGTGGGATATCCAAAAGAAACCAAAGGGTATTACTTCTACAATAAATCCGAGAACAAAGTATTTGTTGCTCGTGATGGTGTCTTTTTGGAGAAGGAACACCTTTCCAAAATGACAAGTGGGAGGAAAATCGAACTCGACGAAGTTCGGGAGGACGAGCAACAATGTCAACCTGACAAAACTGACAATATATATGCTTTGGAAGCATCTAAGAGGATTGTTCAGAATCAAACTGACAATGAAAAAGCTCAACCGATTACCCTTCGTAGGTCGCAACGGCAAAGATCTCAACCAGATAGATACCTCGGTATCGTCTTAACCGATGATCAGGACATCCTAGTCATGGATAGTGATGAGCCGGCGACATACAAGCAAGCTATGACAAGCCCCGACTCTGCAAAATGGCAAGAGGCCATGAAATCCGAGATGGACTCCATGTCTTAAAATCAAGTCTGGGACTTGGTGAATTTGCCCGAGGGTTATACACCCATTGGTTGCAAATGGATCTTCAAAGTGAAGACAGAAAAGGATGGGAATGTATCAATATACAAAGCTAGACTGGTGGCAAAAGGTTATAGACAAATCCACGGGATTGACTATGATGAAACTTTTTCACCAGTTACAATGCTAAAATCCGTCCGGATCATCCTAGCGATTGCTGCATATTACGATTATGAAATATGGCAAATGGACGTCAAAACCGCCTTCCTTAATGGAATTTTGGAAGAAACTTTGTATATGACACAACCAGAAGGTTTTGTCGATCTAGGCAACGCTGGAAAGGTTTGCAAGCTGAAGAAGTCCACTTATGGACTAAAGCAAGCCAGCAGAAGTTGGAATCTGCGATTTAATGAAGCCATTAGCAAGTTTGGTTTTATCAAGAATCCAGATGAATCTTGTGTATACAAGAAGATCAGTGGGAGTGATATTGCATTCCTAGTCCTGTATGTCGATGACATATTTCTCATTGGAAACAGCACAAAATTATTGGAGTCCGTAAAGGGCTGGTTGGGAAAGTGCTTAGGAGAGGCACAATACATATTGGGCATCAAGATCTACAGAGATAGATCTAAGAGGATGATTGGATTAAGCCAGAGTACCTACATTGATAAGTACTGGCTCGATTCCACATGGAGAATTCCAAAAGAGGGCATTTACCTATGTCCCATGGCATAACTCTCAGCAAGAAACAGTGTCCACATACACCTGTTGAGCGAGAAAGAACAACTCAATCATCTTAGTGGAAGTTTCCCTCCACTTATTAATGAAAGAAGTAAAGCCTTCGTTCTCTTTTTGTCTTAGCATCTCAAGTTGTCTATAATCGGTTTTGACTTGAATATTACATTTATATCTATTAATGACAGTGTTTACAATAGCACCTCAAGTACAGATTTTCTCTTTGTCAAGGGAAAAGAACCATTGTTGACAAACGGTTTCGAGAGATAAAGAAAACAAGGAATGAAAGACTTTCCTCTCAATCCCCTTAATGCTCATTATAGTTTCAAAGGCTCTTAAGTGGAAATAAGGATTATCTGTTGCCTTGAACCTAGAGATGTCAGTGGCATTGAACTTATGCGGAAGAAGCTCCTTGTCCATCGAGACCTCTTGTGAACTAATGCCCTAAAATTCATAGTCATTGGATATCTTGTTCAAGCTTTCTTGCATGAGCTCCATTTGTTTTCGTTTCACGAGGTCATTGATTTGGAGTGTTAAAGTCTTCAACACCTCAGTCATATCAGCCATTTACTTCTTAAGCTCATTTACTTCTTCTTACTTGCCATTATCTTCTTAGATTTTCTTTTTCGACCAACCGGTTTATCAAAAAGTTGTACTTTAATAAAGGTGTTGTCCTTGATTAATCGCCCTTCTCCTTTGACCAAGTACTGTGGAAAGGGAAATTAGGGATATTCATTGTTAATTATTTGACTCAAACTCTATTCAACATGCAATAGATGGAAGAAGGTAGGAAGAATGAATATTGTGAAATGGGAAAAGCATGTAAAGAATGGAAAGATGATGTAGATGGAGAGATATGAAAAAATTAGGAATAGAATGTACCCCCAACTCAAATGACGGAAAAAACCGACTCGTGCATGAACCTAAGAGTGTGTGCTAGGACTAGTGAGTGTATGTGACACGTTAAGACTCTTGTGTAAGACCGTGTGGCTAGACTATGTGACTAGACTCAATTAAGGACTTAGCAAAGGTACTGTTATTATCAAAATAACTGAACTAATAAGTAAACTGTTTAATTAGACTCGTCGTGATGACTCGAGTAAAACGTTGAACTGTTGCCAAATCAACAGGACTGTCGCCTCAGATCCCATATGTTTCGCTAATCGGATCGATCATGTATGCCATGATATGTACAAGGCCAAATGTATCGTATGCCCTGAGTGCAACGAGCCGATACCAATCGAATCCAGGAGAGGCGCATTGGACTGCGGCCAAGAACATCCTTAAGTACCTGAAAAGGAACAAGGATAAATTCCTGGTGTATGGAGGCCACAAAGAACTGGTTGTTGAAGGTTACACCGACGCTAGCTTCCAGACTGACAGAGACGACTTCAAGTAATAGTCGGGGTACATATTCTGTCTTATTAGAGGATTTGGCCGAGTACTTGGCCGCTTCAGAAGCTGCCAAGGAAGCTGTTTGGATTCGCAAGTTCATCAGCGAACTTGGTGTTGTACCCTCAATCAAGGGGCTGATAGTCCTCTATTGTGATAACAATGGAGCTATCGCTCAGGCCAGGGAGCCGAGAGAGCACCAGAAGGTCAAACACGTGCAAAGGCGATTTCACATGATAAGGGAATGGAAATCCGAAGGTGAAATCAGAATTTGTAAGATTGGCACAGATGATAATGTAGCCGATCCTTTGACTAAATCGCTGCCTCAAGTGAAACACAACAAGCACATTGAGGCGATGGGAATTAAGCATGTTGGAGACTGACTTTGAAATTCCCTATACATGTGTTTTAATTAAATAGGATATTTAATGTAAGACACTGTATTAAAACCATTCATTAATGAAGTAATTAATTTTTGTGCAAATTCTTCCGATAGTGGGTTCAGAATTATTACAGAGCTAATTCTTCAGTAAGGTCAAGTGATCGGAATGCCTAGGTGGAGGCCGCTTCCGATCAGTAATATCAATGTACAATTTATGTTACAGCTTAATCTTAACTGAACCCTTCGGGTCGAACCCAATCGAATCACCGATCCGAGACGACGAATTAATCCGAAAGGATTTAATGAGTTAGCAAAGTTTTACGAATACAGATGTCGGATATCAAGCCTAGGGCGTCGAGACCGAGCGTCGCAAAATAACAAAGCGACAAGTGTGAACATAGCCCTAGCACCACACTAGTCTGGCCATGTGGATGCTAGGCTAGTTCGAGCTAGCATGCACCTAGCATGGCTAGGCGCAAGCCTTAGCACACTAGGTGCACTAAGCGCACTATCGCAGCCCTAGCATCATGCCTAGGCTCTATCGCAGCCCTAGCATGATGCCTAGGCACCATCACTGCCATCGCAGGCACTAGGCGCACCTTGGGCACCATCGCAACCCATCGCACCATCGCAGCACAAGCACAGCACCATCGCATGGCAAGGCCAGTGCGTGTGTGCGTGTGCTTGCGCCTTAGCCCATCGCATCATCGCAGCAAGCATGCATGCGCACATGCGTGCCTTCGCATGGCACTGCATCACAACATGCGTGCTTGGGTGCTAGGCACCATCGCAGGCACCTCAGACAAGCACAACACCATGGTAAGCCTTGTGTGCGTGTGCATGTGCGTGCAGGGCATCGCAGCATGCGAGGGTATGCGAGGCTGGTGCGCATGGCTAGCAAAGCAAGGGGCCAGCATGCGTGGCTTGCTAGCAGCACGCTTGCTGGCTATGCTAGCGTGTGCGATGGCGAGGGCTGATGCGTGCCAGGAGCCAGCACTAGCGCCTAGCTAGCAAGCAGCATCGCCTGGCTAGCTAGCGAGCAGCAGCGCTGGGCGTGCTGTGCATGCGAGTAAGCTGTTAGGCAGGCTGGTGCTACGTTTACAATCAAACATCTTTTTTTCTTATAAATAGAGGTCGTTTTCCTACGTTTACAATCATCAACAAGCTTGATCAATACCAACAATCATCATCTAATCCCTCTCTACTACTTTCTCTCTCTCTCTCTCTTGATTCTTTTCTTTGCCTTAGCCTAAACACATCCCAACACACATCCTTGATACTTTTCCACAAAAAAATACCATGCGTCCTTTGTCAGACTTGAATACTCCTGACTCTTCTCGGCGTTGCCTTCGACCTTGACATGAAAGTTTGATAGTTCTGAGGGTTTGGTCCCAAATCTATATTTCGATTCTTATTTGATTTATTTATTTGATTTAATCTTTCTTGAAATTTACTAACGCGTGTATTGTTTTGATAGAAAGAGATACGAGGCATCAAAGTTAGTAATTCGATTACTTAATTAGTCCTTTGATATAGAAATCATGTTTAGAGTATTATGGTGATTCCTAGTATCATGTTAGGATGTTATTTATAATTTTTAGTATCATGTTAGGATGCTTTTATGGTTTCTAGTATCATGTTTAGGATAAAGCTTTGATTGTGATAATAGTGACACGCTAGGAATTGTTATTAATCCGTTTAGTATCATGCCTAGGATCTTGCTAAGCTAATATTATTTTGATGATATTATGATGATTTGATTATGATAGGCGTGTTGCGTACCTAGCAAAAATAAACCTAACGAGACCACTACTATGTAGACGGGCAAGTAAGGATCGAATCCCAAGAGACTAAGGTTCACCGAATTAATTAGACTCAAATAATCACTAAGGAAGTATCAAATCAATGGTGAATGGTACTAGAAACTAATGTATGAAGAACTAAACTAATCTAAAGAATATAATGAATCAATAAACTAAAACATCCAAGATCAAGTATCACCACAATTACGATCGATGCAATTATCTATCTACCCCTAGCATACAAATCCAATTAACATTGAGAAAAAGAAAATCCTAATCAATACCAAGGACCTCTCTCGAATATCAATGGCTTCTCTAACCACAATCAAGCCTATTCTCATGTAATCATGCAAATTAGAGACATTAAACACTTTACTTCGCTTCCCAATTATCAATTCAACTACTCTCGTGATGAATCTCAAACCCTAAAATGATTTACTCAAATCCCTTAAAACCCAACTCTCGTTGTGATTAAAACTACGGAATAATAACAATAATAATTATCTCTAATCTAGTATTTGCATAATCACAATCAAATTAGCATAAATAATCGCATTTGTCACTAGAGAATTTAAAGAATTAATTCATGCATCAATCACAATTGGGCTACCCTAGATCTTGGAATATAAAAATTACTCACACATATTAGCAAACCCTAAAACAATAATCAATGGAGAAAACATAATTAAAAATAATAATAATTGAAAGAGAAGAGAAATAGATGAATACCAATGATGCTTCAATTGAAATAACTCAAATTGTTGATGAACAGTAATCGAATCTAATGAAGTTATTAAAATGCTTGAAAGAAAGTAACTAGGGTTCTAGAGAGAGAAATAAAGCTTAGGAATTAACTAACTGTTTTCTAATGCTGATTACAAGGGGTATTTATACCCTTAATGAAATAAAAATCCGAAAATAACAAAGCCGATTTCCGCATAACTGTGCTCGGTCTAACCGGGCGAGAACCACCCGATCGGGCAGGTGAAACTTCAATGCTACACTGCTTCCGTTGTGACCTTCTCCTTGGAGCCCGATCAAACCGGGCAATGGCTGCCCGATCGGGCGTGAGGCACACTCTTCAAATGCTGCCTGCTCTGCTTCGTATCTTCACAGCTGCTTTAACCACCACGCGCCCGGTCCAACCGGGCACACATAACCTGATCGGGCGCGTGGGATAAATGGCTTAGGTTGCTTTAATTCTTCGTAATTAGCAGCTCACAACAACCCTTCTATGCCCGGTGCAACCAGGCACAGCAGGGTTAAATGCTTTATAGCTCGTTCTTAGCTTGGCTCTCCATCCTTACTTCACTAACATCTTCATATACAATAGAAACGTGTCCGAATCATCCAAGAGACTCCAAATTCATGTAAAACTTATAAAAACACATCGAACACACTAGAGAAGTGATTGTTAGCGAGAAACGGCTCTAAAGAGCCTAAAACCGAGCAAGAATATGATGTAAAGACGGGATAAATCAATGTATAAAACGTGTACATCAAATTCCCCCAAGCCAAATCCTTGCTTGTCCTCAAGCAAGACAATAAAAAATAATCAACCAAACAACATACTTCACCCCATAATGCAATTTTCAAACACGGATTCAAAATCGAAATCAAACAAGCGTGCATCTTATCCAACCAATCAAATCATTCAAACCATCGATCAACCTAAATAGTCGTCAAACGAAACCAACCATGTACAACTTCAAGAATCGATGACTAGAATATCTCACATTGGTGGTCACTCAACACACTTTTTATGTGGCGAGCTAAAAATGAGTTCGATCTCTCACCATCCCCACCAGTAATGCAATCCCCCCATCTCACAACACTCGCGTGTTTAGAGGGTTATAATATCGCTCAACCTAGTCAAATGTCGACTCGAAATGTAACATATACTCCAGAATTTTGACAAAAGACTCGTTTCACATGAACAAAATGCTATGCACGAAGATCGGAAGGACTTTTTTCAAGCTTGTAACGTAGGCCGAGAATAAGAATGGGTAGGAAATAATTTGGGAAATGTGGGCTCTATTAGTCTAACCGGGGAGCTATCAAATGCAACTAATCACACCCTCGATTCACCATTTTGATCAACAAAATACATACCCAAACATCAATGAAGACACCCATTACCTCTTTCACATACTTTTTCAACTTCAAGCTTCTTTTCATTTTCTTTTCATATTAACATTTTTCTTCTCTTTTTTTTTTTCAAGAACAAAGATACTTTCTTTTCTTTTGAGTTCAAATTTTTTTCTTCTTCGTTGTTCCTTGCTCTTTGATTCATTCTTCTTTCAATTTTATTTTTTTTACAACCTCCATGCTAATATTTCCTTCTTTTCTCTTTTTTTTTCTTCTTGTAACAAGGTCACACAAAATACCACACAATGAAGCTCTCCCAAGCTAGACTTGGGAAAAGTAACCAATTCGGGGCTAAGGGCTAATTTTGTGAAGTTCATGAAAACTATAGACAAGCTACAACCTGGGTGAGCAAGAAGGGAACAAATGTTCTAAATTCGTCTGGAGGTCACCTAATGAACATGGCCTTCTTCATTTTCAACGTGCACGTGCAATGCATTATGACACACTACTGAAAGTCTAGAATCAAAACTAAGATCAATGTCACACTAGGAACTAAACACACATGAATGAATAAATAAGGCTCAAGCCTCACGGTTAACACAGTCAAGCTCCTAAATCATACATAGTTAATAATTTTGACTCCTACTAGGGATCAACCAATTCAAGGTCATATCATGATCTTTTAGTCCACAATGCAAGTCTTTCAATCGAAATTAAATCAAAACCTTTTTGGCATTAAGGATAGGGGCACAGGGAAGTAGTTCAATGGCATTCATTACCAAAATCCTCGTATTTTTTCATTTTTTTTTCAATTGTTTTATTTATTTATTTTTTTCAAAATACTATCAAAGCAATAAAAACTAACTATCAAAGAAATAAAAACACACCAAAACAAATAAATGAGAACAAACCAAAACAATAAAAAACTCAGAGAACATACCTAAACTACTATGCACAAACTTCCCCCAAGCTAAACTCGGCAATGTCCTCATTGCAGCGTGTGGGAAGTAGGAAATATTTGAGTCCTCAAGCAAACCCAACATCACCACCATCATCATCATCATCATCACCCTCATCGTCATCACCATCACCACCATCATTATCATCACCACCGGTCGTCCCGCTAGTACCTGCAATGTCAGTCATATAGGGGAAGGTATACCACGAGGGATGGTCTGCATCTCTTGGGATATGACCTCGCCTGCAAAAGAAATCGTAAAAGGGATACATAAACCGATGGACATCGGTCTCTAGTGTCTATAGACGGGAGGATAGGCCCTGCTGGCCTAACTGAAGCTCCTGTATTCCGGCCATGATGGCCGCATGGTTAGAAGAGACAAGTGGAGTAGTGGAAGAGGAAGGGCCAGCTTGCTCTCGCCTATGGTAGGTCCTCTTAGCGGAAACTGGTGGAGGTGGACCGCTAGGGGCCTCTAGAAGGTAGGAGGGCTGGTGGGGTTGGATCCTAGTAAGCTTAGGAGCGGGTAAGGTAATAGATCGCCTAGTGCTCCTATCTAGAACCCAGCTATAGCTACCGTACTTCACCAACAACCAGCCGGTGGTGGTGAGGTAGTGCTGGTCCAAAGTAATAGGACCCGGCACAGGTCTATGTTGGGCCTCTATAAAGCCCTCCTTGACCGCTAGGTGAGTCACTAAACCACCTAGGAAAATTAGAATGTTGGTGCGGTCGCCGTTGGGTTTTAGGGTGGTGTAGGTAGCCCCTTGTTTCCTAACATGGAGGGAAAATAGATGAGCTATGTTCATTCTAAACCCCTCCTCATCATCTCCCAATCTAAGGTAGCTAACTAGGATGTCTAATTCGTCCACCCTAACATTATTTGGCTCGATTCTCCCAAAAATTGTCCACCCCGAGGATCTAGTCCATAACCTAAGGGTCGTTTGGTGGATTTTGTGAGCACGGGCATGTTGCATTGAGTCAATATCTTCAACCGTCATTGCTAAACATAATTCCCCCGAGGTAAAGCTATCGGGTTGCACGGTTAATCCCGTGGAGGGGAGGCAAAACTTCCTACCAAAGCCCTCTAAGGTGAGGCGATGAGACTTATTCATGAGTCTATATATGACATGATTAACTAAACCATCTCTACCCTTCACAACATCAAAAGAGCTTAAAAATTCAAGAGTGATATCCTCAAACGTATAATGTATCATGTTAAACAACTGAGTCATACCAAGTCTAGAAAATAAGTTCCTACATTCAATATCAATGCCTAGCTTAGCAAGAAGGGATCGATCTATGAACCGAGTAGGAATTACCTTCCTATGTTGGAGCTCAAGCAACCGTGCTTTCTGGTTTGGAAACTCGTGCACGAACCGGATGTTTGGATATGTGGGAATGCTTTCTTTTTAGGGTAAAATTACCAATGACAAATGGACCAATTCAGACCTGCCACGTGTCCACCACGTGGGCCAATCAGCGTCCTCCACTTGTCACCCTAAGAGGTCCAACATGGACTAATTCGGCCACGCCATGTGGCCCATAATCCGCCAACCTGGAAAACGACCATCACAGGCCTGATTCCCGAGGCAAGCCCAATCAGTCCAAGGTTTACCAATTAACCTAGTATTGGGCACGTACTTCGAGACTATATAAACAGGTCATTAGCCTCCATTTAACAGATACAGAATCATCTCACCAAGAGAAGCCTAAACACACGTGCATATTAATTGCTAGACCAGACTTAGCATTAATTGCACACCTTGATCATTCCTCCCTTCCGAGGAACCAGATCACCCTTTTACTTTCCGCACCATTTACTCCTCATACACGTTCTAACTTGATCGTCGGAGGCGGAGCTTCCATCACCCGGAGTTTCCGTTGTTTTGCAGGTACAGGCGCTAGGATACCAGTCCCGGAATTTTAACTCTCCCGCAGGACATCAAAAAACCCCGAAACATTTTGGCGCCATCTGTTTGGAAAGTACTTTCGAGATGGCATCACAGTCTGTACCGAATCAAAGCGAGAAGCGTCCTCTAGATGACCCTCAGGTCTACCCTGACTAGGATACTGACAATGAGGTCGAGTTCGAGACTCACACGACCTCAGACAAGACCTTAAGAGCTCGACAAACTCGTCCCTCCGAAAGGAAGTAACGACAAGATTGCTTGGCTGGATCTAGTAAACCAGTCGGCCAGCCGCTTGATCATCAACAGGCAGCCGAGGGATCTGCCCCCATCACTAGAAGCGAACTCATGACTTCCATGAATAGCTTCAAAGGGGAGATCCAGGATCTTACCAATAACAGGACGCCTGTTCCACCAAAGGAACAGTCGGCCAGAAGACCCTCCCAATCTGGGAGGAAGAAGCTTGTAAAGGATCGGGAAGCGACTCCTTACCCTAAGCCTAAGGCGAGGAAGGAACCAGTGATCGACCTAATAAAATATCGCTTTCACACAATAGTGAGGAGAAAGCCCATCCGCCTTGTTCAACCGGATGGATCAAAGAAAACATACTCTGACGCTCGAATGATTATTGAGCAAAAGAAGAACCATCAACTGTCAGAGTCGGCCTCCTCGTCTGACCTCCAAGACAGTTCACACACTACCTCCATGAGGGATTCATGATCGAACTATAAGAACCAAGCGGGCGGCACTCTCCCTCACTCTGGTTCCCAGAAATACCATGCGACCCCGTATGAGCGACCCCAGCCATACGTCCCGCAATCACAATATTTCTTGCAGCCTACTCCCTTTGGAGGACAGGCGGCAAGGAACGTCCAGCCTTTGGACTGGCAACTTCGGTTGCTGAAACTTAGAGAACAACCATCCGCCTTCTCCAAGGAAATAACAGAGGCCGCCCAGCCGGACAAATTTAAAAATATATTGGTAGCGACCTATGACGGCACTACCAATCCTGAAGAACATTTGATGGCATACACCAAGGGTTAGAGGATTCCACATGGTGTAAGTGTTTTCCGGCCACATTGAAGGGCCTCGCCCAGCAATGGTTTGGCAACTTGCCAGCCGGGTGTATTAACAACTTTTACACGCTTGCATACTTGTTCGCATCAAACTTCTCCATTAACATTCCTGCTAAGAAAACAAGTCTCGACTTGGGAGCTATCCTACAAGGGGAGAAGGAAAGGCTACGCTCCTACATTAGGCGATTCCATCTGATGAGAATTCAGATTCAAGGACTGCCTGATGAGGTAGTCTACGCAGACTTTTTCAAAGGTCTAAATGACCGGTCGAACTTCAAAATTTGACCTGGTCAGGAAAAGGGTAGCTACCCTCCAGGAAGCACTGATGGAGGTGGAAGCCTATATACAGGCGACCGAGCTCTGCAACATCAGTAAACAATCGGACCCCAAGAGGTCGGACAACGAAGAGATTCGGCCTACACAGTTGGGTAATAAAGAAAGGAAAAGAAAACAAGTCTGGGTGGCTGAATCCTCTGAACAGCCGTCCCGGAAGAAAAAGAGAGACGCAAAGACGTACTCCCCAAAATACGAATTCAATAAAGACTGTTACTCCATCCTCATGGAGATAAAGGACCAGGTCTCCATTAACAAGTCGGCTCCTATGAAGGGTTCCGCCAAAAATAGGAGCAAAAACAAATACTGCCACTACCATGAAGATATTGGCCCAACGAATGCTATAGCCTCAAACGACTGTTGGACCGTCTGACTGATAAAGGAGTCCTCAAGTCTTATATCATGAAGTCATACTTGTCACGTGGTTAGACAGGCGGAAACATATGTAGTCGGCCAGGTCTAACCACCCCCAATTTAAGTTATATGCGCCTATCATGACTCTCGATGGGTAAAGCCGGCAAGAGACCAGTCTCCGAGCATCCGGCCAGACGGCCAAGTACTGCAGGCGTCATATGGCCAGATGCCGGGAGTCACATGGTCAAGTTTATAGGCTATTATTATTATCAAATCATTATTACGATTATAATAACTAAAAAAAAAAAAACAGGCAACACTTACTTTGTATATATTATACAACCATTTTAGTGCACTTACTTTGTATATATTATAGCAGTAACAAGAGGATCCTTTCTTAAATTCTTAAGTTGGCAGGTGGTGGCAAGGCAATTATCATAATCTTTATTATATTGGTTGCATAATGGAAAAGCCGCCTAACCGCACTAACTATGAGTTTAGCAAGTCCAAGAAATCACAAGTCCACATGGAATCCACCTTTACAAGCCTTCTTCACCAAGTGCCTCATGTCAATGGCAAAATCAAGGAGGCGACTATTAGGAAAAAAACAACTGGTTCACGTTACACATTACATTGCCGAGTGTGTGTAGCCTCGAACTTGAACATGAAAACAAGCGCCCCCATTGACGAGTCGAAAGGCACTCTATATTTTCATGTGCTTAGGTGCTCATATAAAGAAACCAAGAACAGCCCATGAGCAGTCGGTGGTACCTGCTGGAGTTGGTGTAACGCAAGAATAGGCGGCCCTTGCAACCAATGCAGCCAGCCATGTTAAACAGGCGGCACTTAATGCAGCAAGCCAAGTTAAAACAGCCGGCTGCAAGCGCTCGCAAGTGCGTTCGAAGCATGGGTGACTATCCTTGAGCAGCCGGCATTAACGTAAACTAAAGCGAGGCCTCAGTTCCAAAGCCTACCCAGCATCCAACCAGACGTCCAATCATAATTAAAACAGGCGACCCTTATTGCTCATCCACCATTGAGGTGTCATCACAAGCAGCATGTATGTGCCGAGGTCGGTAGTAAAGAGTTTGAACGCCTCTCATTGTTTTTTAACTATATGATGGGCGGCCATTATGGTGGAAAATGAAACAATCAACATCCTAAACAACCAGCCTTATCACGAGAGAAGAGGCGCCCAAGCGAGACGACCCGGCGAAGCTTACTTCAAACCTTGAAAGCAAGAGCTGTGGATACTTTCAATGGCCGCATGGTTCATAGTAAAGCACTTGGCCTTGAGCAGCCGGCATCTAAAGGTGCCCAGCAACTGCCCAGGCGGCTCTAAACCACATTCGGCTATGTATACATAAAATACATAGCGTGTAATTGCAACTAGCAGACATGAGCATTTCCCTTGACGCGGCACCCTCATGAATTTAAAAACAGCCGGCATTTCATTGAAAAGGCATGATCTCAAACTCAAGAAAAATACAAGTAAAATGCTGAACTCATGCTCTCGTCTGCCGGCTGCCCACCTTAGTATTTAATGGCCTATTGTTATGATTATTTAAAAATGAGAAGACAAAGAAATATTGGGAAAGCCGCCTACACGCATGATCACTTAAGACTAATGCAAAGAGTCAGGCGGCGTTCGGTTGTTACGATTATGAGTGATCATCCAAGCCAAAATTGATGAGCCCAAGAGTATATATCTCACAACTTGCAAGCGGCCTCCAAATAACTGAGAAGCTAATGCTCCTCTTTGAAACAGCCGGCACAAGCATCTCAAAATAGGCGGCCCCCATCATAGGCTAAGGATGATCGGCATTGTTATAATAGGCGACACTCGCAAACGGAGACTCGTAATCAGGACAGCAGCCGGCATGCTCCACATGTAAAAACTCAAACTGTGATTCTTGAATCTAAAAGTATCATGGCTATTTTTATGAAAAGCTGGGCATTAGCTTTATTGCCCAAACAGGCGTCATAAATTCATAACACTCGGGTGGCTCAAAACAACCGGCCATTGAAACCGATCATAAGGCCGAGCATGAGCATCTATGCTTAAGCATGAAATAACAGCCGGCCACCTCCATGCAACGCTAGTCGGCACACCTAGCAAAACCAGCCGGCCTGAGTATGGCGGAACTAGCGACAAGCACCTTAATATGCCGAGAGTGGGGCTAGACGGCTGCCCGCATGCATATTTGTTTCCACAAGTTTTCTAATCATCATTTTGATGAAAATATTGCCTAAGGTTATTATGCCCGGCAAGACTATCTCCCTTCGTGGATTACCTCAACTTATTTGCGTGACAGTCTATCAACCAAGAAAGGCGGCATGAAGCTATGAAAGCACCCGACCCTCATTAAATGACACAAACCCTAGTGCGAACCACACTTAGCCATGATTAATTTCACTAAGGGGCTAAAGACCGGCGACAAATGTTTTGGCCGAGCCCTGAGATGTCTGGATGTGTAGCACATGTGCTACTCAATTTGAAAAACAAAGAAGAGCTGGATGGAAATAGACAGCAAGGTCACAAATCGCATAAAAACAAGTTTAGCATGACCACCTTTCCCCATTCGAAGAAGTTAGAGTGATCAATCAAAGAAGGAGGTGTCCCAACATCATCCATCCTCCATGGAGGGGAACTAAGTGATCCATCTGCTCTAACACTTGAAATTATTTCAATACTTGATACTAATTCAGAGGGGCATGCCGCATGTACCTTTACAGTTGGCTACTCTCCATTGAGTATTTTACTCTATCTTCAGAGGGGCATGCCGCCTGTACCTTTACAGTCGGCTACTCTCCACTGAGTATTTTACTCTATTTTCAAAGGGACATGCCGCTTGTACCTTTACAGTTGGCTACTCTCCATTAAGTATTTTACTCTATCACCAGAGGGGCATGCCGTCTGGACATACAGTCGGCTACTCTCCATAGAAGATGGCCAACTGGTTCCAAAACAGACGGTCACCCTCCTATACTTAGCTAAAGAACGATCATAGGGACTGGCCGACCCTGTGGCTAAACAGGCGGCTGCCCTCTTCTTACTTAGCACCTACGTTCACCAAGAACAAACCAAGGCCACAGGCCGAATGAATAGCCTAAACGCCAGGCCGACAGATTCTCCCTTAAAATTAAACTAATACGACCTATCCCAACATCATAGCAGGCGTCCGGCGACATCCCTTCGGATGAGATTCGTCGCAGAGAGCAGCTCCCTTTGGGTGGAATAATGCTCTATAAACTAAGCACACAGCCACCAAACGACTGTCCCCAAGGACAACCACGTAGCCGTTTACAACTGAGACAAGGATAACTCTACCACTAACCGAACCAGTGGTAGCCAGTTGACATATGAGTCGGAAGACCGCCTGTCATTACTTGGGATAAATGCAGGAGGTACCTCTTGAGTTAATAGCCAACAAAAATTGGCGAATCAAGGGGACCAGCCGGCCTCCGCTGTCTGGTACCTCTAGTACTCAAGCTAGAGTGACGCAGACTGAGTAACTCCGAGGTTAACTCATAGCCACTCTCTCAAACTTAGTATGGAACCTAAACTGTATAAGTAGTCCGCCTGTTTTTTTAGTAATCAGAGGTACTCAACCACTATTCCTACTAGGTTTCCACTCCTTGAGTTAATAGCCAAGCAAAACTTGGCAAATTAAGGGGAGCAGCCGGCCTCCGCCACCTGGTACCTCTACTACTAAAGCTGGAGTGACGGCAACTGAGTAACTCCAACGTTAACTCATAGTCACTCTCTCAAATCTAGCATGGAACCACTATTCCTACTAGCTTAACAACCTTAGAGTTAATAGCCAAGCAAAACTTGGCGAATCAAGGGGGCTAGTCGGCCTACGCCGCCTGGTACCCGTACTACTCAAACCAATGTGGCGGTGATTGACTAACCTCAAGGTTAACTAGTCACCCTCCCTAGTACGGAACCTAAAAGGTATGAGAGGCCGCCTGTTTTATAGCGAACAGGGGCCCTCGACAACTATTCCTACTAGATCTGACAGAAGTTACCTCCTGCAACCAATATAGGCATAGCTACTCAGGCCAGGCGTCCCGTTCACAGAAACAGACGGCCTGTCCCCATCAAACTTGGTGAAATTCATCAAATATTGTAAAACCATGCCAAAACATTTTGGCGCAGCTTGAGTTAATAGCCAAGCAAAACTTGGCGAATAAAGGGAGTTAGCCGGCCTAAGCCGCCTGATTCTTCTACTACTCAAACCACGCTTACCCCCTATTCAATAGCCGACAGTCCACCTGATCAGGGGCTATCTGCATAGTGGGGCTAAGAATCGGCATCTGTCTAGTTCGGCGGCAATCATTATTATGATTGATTAACTTTTAAAATGTCATACCGCCCAAGGTATCAAACTTTTCTAAGTTAATCAAGTCCCATTAGAACTAGACAAGATGTCGACCTAACAAAGCTTCGAGGGTCTAACTTTTGGAAGGAGCAATCCCTCCTGGAAAGAGAAATTACTCCTTCTGTTTCGGGGTTTTCTGATGTCCTGCGGGAGAGTTACAATTCCGAGACTGGAATCGGACGCCTGTACCTGCAAAATAACAGAGACTCCTGAGAGCTCCGCCTCCAACGGTCAAGTTAGTACCTGATTAAGGAGTAATTAATACGGAAATTAAAGTAATAAGATCTCTCTAGGTGAGAGTGTTTAATGTTGGTAATCTGCGTTGTTAGCGAGATTAGCCGGTTATTAGTGTCTTCCGTAACGTTTCTGTTCTGTTCCGTTCTTCAGGTGAGATTAATTGCTTGATTTCTTGATTCCCTCCTCTCCTTTAATGAGGATTAATTAAGTATTTATAGTCTTGAGAAGCGTGCCACTCTCTAGGTTTAGGGTAAACCTAGGGCTGACCGGGCCTCTAAACAAGATTGGGCCTTGTTGGCCGGTTTTCCCATTTGGCATTGGTGTACACGTGGCGTGTCTTAATTGGTCCGTAGAGGACGTATCTGTGATTGACACGTGGCAGGCTCCTATTGGCCTACGTGAAGGACACGTGGCGGAACCTGGTTGGTCCACTTGTCAAACGGTGATTGATGGATAAAATTCCCCTAAACATTTGCCCCTCACAGGTGGCACGTGACTGGTCACGTGTCGCCTGTGACAGGTGTCGCACGGTGACAGGCGACGGCCTGCTACAGGTGTCACCTTGCAAATGGCCGAGAGGTTTTCCCGCCCAAATTTTGAATTTGGAAGCGACCCTTCGCCTTCTCACTTTGCCTATATAAGGAAGTGCTGACTTCGGTCATTTTCACATTTGAGAACTTTGCGAGAACATTCGGACCCCTGAACTTGCTCTGACATTTCGGACCTTTTCTGCCTACCGCCTGTTCTGTCAAGCCGACTGCACCGGATTTCCAGAACTTCATCAATCGTCACTCGTTCAGGTAACTCAGTTCTCTTACTCTTAATTTTATTTTTATTTTTTGAAATGGCACCACGGAAGCACACGACACGACCTAAGTTAGTCATCAGCCGGTCACCGGGGACGGCTGAATCTAGGACTAGGAGTGCCGCCTACCCTTTTCTGGACCCATCTTTGCCCTTTATACAAAGTCCGACTGTATCTGTGTCTATGCAGAACGTGATGGCCAGAACAAAAAAGACTGCTATGATCTCAAACTCGGACGGCTCCTCCCAAAGGGTGCTCATTAGTGAAACATCTGACCAAGCGCCAGATGTAGAAGTGAAACGAGGCGGCTGCCAAGCCGACAGTTCTAAGAGAGGGGTCAAGGTGGTCCCTTCCCATTTGACCGTTGATATGTCTAATTTTCCTCCTGCTCCTTCTAAGGGAGAGGAGGCGGGCCCCTCTGGGAGAGGGGAGGAGTCGTCCTCTTTGGACTCGTCAGAGGACGAGTCCGAGTCCAGCTCTTCTGGCCACAGTTCTCCAGGCTCAGAAGAAAGAAACAGCCGCCTACAAGAGGCGAGGCTTTCTCATGCAGTTGAGAAGGGGGACAATTGGGCGGAGCCGTCCGCCTCTTTCAGAGAGGAAAACACCCCTTACTACTGCACGGTACCCCGGGGCCGGATCGCAACCATGCAAGACAAAGTGGAGAGCTTTATAGCTAACCACAGAATGGGCCCCGAATTTTTACTGTTCGTGCCGGATCCAGAAGACACTGTCGTCTGGCCGGCTGGTACCAGCTATGATGACGGCTGCTTTGGCTGCTATGTGGCGGCCATCAAAGCTGGACTGCGCTTCCCAGTACATCCGGTTGTTCAGCGGATTTTAGATGGGTATGATTTGGGGTTATGGCAGTTAGCCCCCAACTCTTGGGTAAACGTACTCGGCTATGTGGCCGGGTGCGAAATGTACGGGGTGGAGCCAAGCTTTGAGGCTTTCGCCCACATGAACTATCTCAGCCGGACCCCTAAGTCAGGAGGTACCGGCTGGTATCAATTAACAAGCCATAGGGGTTACCTCATGACGAGAGGTAAGGCGAACAAATGGAAGGATTGGCGGAACACCTTCCTTATCATCGAGGGTTCAGACACGGAGCTGAACCAACGCTTTAACAAGTGGAATAGGGATCCACCTCTTCTCGCAGGCGGCCGCAGCATGCCGCCTGTTCCCCCAAAGGCTAAAAAAGAGATCCTAGACAAAGGACTCTTCAAAGTAGAGACTAGGGTGAACTCGACTTCAAGGGTACGAGAGCAAGTACCTTTAAACTGCGTCCCGAGCTTCAAGTGGCTCTATGACGAGTACTTTTTGGCCGCCTGTGGCCTCAGCAGTCGGTGCTCTAGAGGTAGCCGGCCTGTCAAATACTCTGTTTTTTCACGCTTTGTTTACTTGGGATCTTTACTAACTTTGCTGTTTATTTTTTGCAGCTGACGCCATGAGTAAAATAACAGCATCCAAGACTGCGGCGGCCATGTTGCGGGCCTCTCTAATGCAACAGTCTTGTACCGACTCCCCCAACAAGGGGGCACCCTTGGTAGGCTTCGAAACTCTTCCTCTTTTAGGAGTTGTCTTATGCATATACTAACTCTTTTTATTTTCAGTCGGGTACTCCAAGAGCTTCTTCCTCGCAACAGCCGGACCCCAAGGCCCGGAGGACGACTGTTGCAAGCTCTCCTGGGTCTTCCAGGAAAACAGTGGCGGCTGAGAAGCAACCGGCCACTTCTTCTAAAACCCCGGCGGGGCCGCCTAGAAGTATGGACAATTACTTGTAAAAACTTTTACACTTGCTTCCTTCTTGACTAGGTCTAACTTGCTTTTTTACGCTTGATGCAGCCAAGTCAATGATCAAAGTAGTTCCTCCATCTGAAAGGGAGGCGGTCAGGGGTGCCGACACCCTTGACCTTGATGGGATTGCAGGGGTCCTTGCTGAGGTATACTCCTTTGAGTATTTGAATTCCAGGACGCCTGTTATCTTTTTTGTTTGGAAACTGACGCCTGTTTTTTTTGTACTTAGGCCCTGCTCCGAGTTAACAGCCTTCGCAAGCCGCTTGATCGGAAAAACAAAGAGGTAAAGGCTGCAAAAGCTATGGCCGCCTCTAACTGTGATAAGGCAATGTTTCAAATTGCCCAAAATGAAGTACTGACCATTGATATTCTTTATTATCAGGCGCAGGCTACCGCCGCTGTTCGGGCTCAGTTAGAGGCGGCCCAGAAGAAGAATGACGAGCTGGAGGCGACCATCACAAATCTTAAGGCCGAGCTGAAACCTCTTCGCCAAAAAATGTACTCTTACGAAGCCATGGAGAAATCCTTGGCCAACGTAAAAGAACGCCTGGCGAGCCAAGAGAAGAGTCTTACCCAAGAGCTCTCGGAAAAGGCCGAGCAAGAGAAGAAAGAGCTCGTCCGGGAGATGATGGAAGACTCCGCTCAAATCCAGCGCATGACCTGGGCTGCCTGTTCCCCAATGCCGACTTTGCCTCTTGGGAAAGAACGTACCGATAGTGTTCGGAAACATATAATCAAGAGATCCTGGCGGCTGCTGAAGAAGAGGCGTTGGGAGATGCGTTGGAGGAGGAGGAAGAGCCGGTTGTGGCGCTTGTGCCACTTGGGGGTAAGGCATCAAAAGAGGATGCAGCTGAAGCCGAGTCCAGCAAGAAGAGTGCTGACCAGGCGGCAGCTGCTAATACTGAACTGCCCCCTTCGTAAGCTTAATGTATTTTTTCCACGGCCTGCGTGTCGTTTGCTTTGTATTTACCCGGCCAGGGGGCCGGGGCTTTGAATATTTTGCTGGTCTTTAATGACCGGCTTATTTTTAATCAAATTTTTGTTTTGCTTCAAATTTGTCTAAGTATTCCATATCTAATATCCCATTGTTCACTAGACCGACTGTTGTACATGGCTGAACGTTGCAGACAGGTACAATTACTAAGTACGCCGCCTATGCCCCTGGACGACTGGTTGTCTGTTTCCAGGATAGACGATCAGTCGGCCATTTATTCAATCGGTATTCGAACTATTTAGTCTGGATCCTTTTTAGGTAGGCGTGCCTGTCTTTTTGTAATTTTAGCCAAGTAGGAAAGTGGTCTGACCAAGTAAATAGTATTACCTAGTCGCCAAGGAATTAAGTAAGTAGGATAACAAGCGGCGGGTACTGGTTGTTTCCCTTTATTGCCAATGTTGGCTTTTAACTCGTAATTTGTTAACCTAGCAAGAGTAGTGGTTGAGAGTCCCTGTTTGTTAAAAACAGGCGGACGACTCATACCTTTTAGGCTCCATACTAAGTTTGAGTGACTATTAAGTTAACATAGGAGTTACTTAGTCTTCGTCGCACTCTAGATTGAGTAGTAGAGGTACCAGGCGGCGGAGGCCGGCTGATCCTCTTGATTTGCCAATGTTTGTTGGCTATTAACTCAATAGGTTACCTAGTATGAATAGGGGTTTGAGTGCCCTTGTTTGTTAAAAACAGGCGGACGACTCATACATTTTAGGCTCCATACTAAGTTTGAGGGAGTGACTATGAGTTAACGTTGGAGTTACTCAGTCGCCGTCACTTTTGTTTGAGAAGTAGAGGTACCAGGCGGCGTAGGCCGGCTAGACCCCTTGATTCGCCAATGTTTGTTGGCTATTAACTCAATAGGTACCCCCTGCATTTATCCCAAGTAATACAGGCGGTCATCTGACTCAGATGTCAACTGCTACCACTGGTTTGGTTAGTGATAGAGTTATCCTTGTCTCAAAAACGGCTACGTGGTTGCCCTTGGGGACAGTCGTATAGGTGCCGTGTAATTATTTTATAGAACAATGTTCCAACCAAAAGGGAGCTGCTCTCTGCGACGAATTTCATCCGGAGGGATGCCGTCGGACGCCTGCTATGATGTTGGGACAGGTCGTATTAGTTTTGTTGATTTGATCAGTTGGCTTGGCGCCTGGTCTGATCATTCGGCCGGTGGCCTTGGTAAGTTCTTGGTGAACGTAGGTGCTAAGTAAAAGAAGGGTAGCCGCCTGTTAGGCACAGGGTCGGCCAGGCCCTAATCTTTTTAGCTAAGTATTGTGAGTAAAATACTCAATGGAGAGTAGCCGATTGTAGAGGTACAGACGGCATGCCCCTCTGAAGATAGAGTGAAAAACTCAATGGAGAGTAGCCGACTGTAAAAGTACAGACGGCATGCCCCTCTGAAGATAGAGTGAAAAACTCAATGGAGAGTAGCCGATTGTAAAGGTACAGACGGCATGCCCCTCTTAAGATAGAGTGAAATACTCAATGTAGAGTAGCCGACTGTAAAGGTACAGACGGCATGCCCCTCGTAATACAAAATTGAATAGTAAGTGCAAACTTTTATTAAGTAGCTCTTTACTTTACATTATTCAGAAGAAATATTTTTTAAGATTATCTACATTCCAAGTTCGAGGCAACGGTTGTCCGTCTGGTGTTTCCAGGCGGTAGGAACCGTCCCTGACTTCCTCATAGATTCGGTAGGGTCCCTCCCAGTTGGGAGTTAGTTTGCCAGACTCATTAGCCCTACCAACTGCTTCCATTTTTCTAAGTACAAAGTCCCCTACTTTGAGTGGACGCCTGTGTACTTTTTTGTTGTATGATCTAGTCATTCTCAGGCGATAGATCTCATGGCGCAAGACAGCATTGCCCCTCTTTTCAGGAAGTGAGTCTAATGCCAGGCGCATGGCTTCCTAGTTTGCCTCTTCGTCATATAGCATTACTCGAAGAGTCGGCTCGTAGTGTTCTATTGGGAGAACAGCTTCCGCACCATAAGTTAGGAGGAATGGAGTTTCTCCAGTCGCCCCTTTTTCAGTCGTCCTAATGGCCCAGAGAACATGTGGTAGTTCATCCGCCCATAGGCCGCCTGCTCGTTCAATCTTTTTCTTGAGACCGTCTGAGATGATTTTATTAAAGGCTTCTACCTGGCCGTTTGCTTGTGGACGGCCGACAGATGCAAAGTAGTGTGCAATTCCTTGGTCTCCCAACCAGCTTTTGAGAACAGGCGTCTCAAATTGGGGACCATTATCAAAAACCATAGACATGGGAACCCCGAACCGAGTGATGACATTTTTCCAAATGAATGAAATTACATCTTTCGTCTTGATTCCCTTTACAGCCTCCGCCTCTACCCATTTAGTGAAGTAGTCAACGGCAACAAGTATGTACCTTCTGCCGCCTGTAGCAGGCGTATATGGACCCAGGATGTCCATGCCCCACTTAGCAAATGGTAGTGGGCTGTGAATGGTAGTGAGGTCAGTAGCCGGACGGTGAATTAGTTTCCCAAACCTTTGGCACTTGTCACATTTTTTCACCATCTCCATTGCATCTGCTTCCAAAGTAGGCCAAAAGTAGCCCTGCCGCCTTGCCCTTTGAGCAAGCATCCTACCACCTATATGCGAAGCACAGTAACCAGAGTGAAGATCATCTAGTATCTCTCGTCCCTTTTCAGGAGTAACACACTTTAAGAAGGGTGAAGGTACCCCCTCTTGTGAAGTTCTCCCTTAATCATTTCAAAACAGGTGGCTCGTTTTCTCAGTGCTGCCGCCTGTTGAGGATCATCCGGCAGTGTACCGTTTGTCAGATATGCCCTGATTGAATCCATCCAGGTTGAGCTTCTGTCTAGGATTCCAATAGGGTTTTCCTCGATGCTTCTCTTCTCCATTACTTCCCAAAAAACAGTTCGAGGAGTATCAGAGGAGGCGGATGATGCTAATTTTGACAGCGCATCCGCCTGGTTGTTTTCTGACCTCGGCACTTGGATCAGATGGAAATCCTCAAGGGAGCCGACTGCTTGTCGGACCGCCTCTAAATACTTGATCATGGCCGGATGGGTTGCTTCATATTCGCCATTGTACTGACTCACTATCAATTGTGAATCGGAACAGGCGTCTATTTTTCTTGCCCCTGCCGCCTTGCACATGCGGATCCCGGCTAGCAAAGCTTCATATTCTGCCTCATTGTTTGAAGCCTGAAAACTGAAGCGTAGAGCATACTCGAACCTGTCGCCCTCTGGAGACTGACATACGACGCCTGCTCCACAACCATTTGAAGTAGAGCTTCCGTCCACATATACCTTCCATACTTGGTCTGGAACTTGAGAGTCAGGAGGACGAGTCATCTCTACAATAAAGTCAGCAAAGGCTTGCCCCTTCACTGCTTTTCTAGGCTCGAAAGTAACTTCGAGGCTCTGTATTTCTATGGCCCATTTGATCATTCGGCCTGACGACTCCATGATGGTCAGCGGCCGCTTGATAGGTTGGTCTGTATACACGACGACTGCATGTGCCAAAAAGTAGGGCTTCAATTTTTTAACAGCCATGAAGAGTGCAAGACCAAATTTCTCCACTAGGGAATACCTCAACTCGGCATTTTTCAGTACGTGACTGACAAAGTAGACCGGGAGCTGACAGCCGTCCCTTTCAGCAAGGAGAACAGCGCTTAACGCATGATCAGAGACGGCCAGGTACATATAGAGATCCTCTTTGGGCAAAGGGCTGACCAGCCTCGGCAAGGAATGCAAGTGAACTTTTAATTTCTGGAAGGCGGCCTCAGCATCCGGGCCCCATTCAAACCTTGCCTTTTTCTTAATTGCCTGGAAAAAGTATAGGCATTTGTTGCCTGATCGGCTTAGAAATCTTCCCAAGGCCGCCAGACAACTTGTTAACTTCTGAACCTCTCGGATGGTACGAGGCGACTGCATGTCAATGACCGCCTGCACCTTCTCAGGGTTCGCCTCTATTCCTCTCTGATTGATAAGGAATCCGAGAAATTTCCCAGACTCAACTCCAAATACACATTTCTTGGGATTGAGCATGACATGGTGCCGCCTGAGTGTGGCGAAAGTTTCTCGGAGGTCCGACAGATGATCTTTCCGAAGTTTAGTCTTGACAATCATATCATCAATATATGCCTCGACGTTTCTCCCAATCTGATCAAAGAACACAGTGTTTATCATTCGTTGGAAGGTAGCCGGGGCATTCTTAAGACCAAACGGCATGACCGTGTAACAGTATAGCCCCTGATCAGTGACGAAGGCCGTCTTCTCCTGATCTTTCTTCCATAAAGGAATTTGATGGAAACCAGAATAGGCGTCCATAAAACTCATCAAGGCATGGCCGGCTGTTAAGTCGACCAGGTTATCAATTTTATGCAGAGGGTAACTGTCTTTGGGGCACGCCTTGTTTAAGTCTGTGTAGTCTACACACATTCGCCAGGTGCCATTCGGCTTTTTTAACAAGCACCACATTTGCAACCCAGTCTGGGAAGTAACATTGCCGAATGAACCCTGCATCAAGTAATTTTTTAACTTCGGCGGCTGCCGCCTGACTTCTATCTTCGCCATGGTTCCGCTTCTTTTGCCGTACCGGCTTCTTTTTTAGATCCACAGCGAGTTTATGTACCGCCAGATCAGGACTGATGCCTGGCATTTCATGGACTTCAAATGCAAAGATGTCCTTGTATTCTTTCAATAGGTTGTGAAAGTCGTCACCAAGGTTTCTCAGAGCAGTCGTCCCTAACTTTGACTGTTCGGTCAAGACGTGAGTCGTCTAAGATCAGGTC
The DNA here is from genome assembly GCF_001683475.1 of Chenopodium quinoa. Taxonomy (NCBI): domain Eukaryota; kingdom Viridiplantae; phylum Streptophyta; class Magnoliopsida; order Caryophyllales; family Amaranthaceae; genus Chenopodium; species Chenopodium quinoa. The sequence goes on along the minus strand of NW_018743905.1, from coordinate 444 downwards.
CGAATGCTCACCAGCCGGCTGAGGGCGGAACTCATCCGGCCGCTCCTCTGCCAATGATTGCTATTTTCTTGCTTTTCTTGCGGACTCTGTCTGGGACGCCTTTCTCTTTTTGTCGCCTGTTTCTTGAACAGGCGCACTCTCCTTGACATTGTCAAGGTCTGTTTTTTCTCCACTTGACCCAGTGGCCATAACAGTGGGCTTGACATCCGAGAGATAGCACTCTCGGGCCATCCTCTGATCTCCCCTTAGGGAGCCGACTGTTCCATTATCCCTCTCAAACTTGAGCAACATAAGAGACGGGATTATAACAGCCTTGGAATTATTCAGGGTTGGTCGATCCAGAATCATATTGTAGGCCGAGAGTTCCTCTACTACTAGGAACCGGACTACCATGTGTCGTCCTTCCCCTTTTTCGCCAAGGCGAATGGGCAAATCTACTCGTCC